>NC_059075.1:16866531-17173633 GCF_020497125.1 Mauremys mutica
CGAAATAGGGCATCCCCTGTCAATATTCACTGCTTAGATCATACCAAGCATGTGTTCGGGAACTGCAACTGGAGTTGTGTCTGATATCTGACTGGTTATTTTTGCTGTGTTAATAAACAAGAAAGAGACAAGTGAGCAAAAACCTTAAGCAAAATATATGAATATGTAAAATCCTGCGTGTGTAATTAAATAGCACCTAATGAATGGAATATTTGAGTAGGGAGTATTAGTGCCAAAAAATGCAAACTGTGACAGAAGAGAAAAGGAAATACAATCTTTACTATCCCTAAATGAAGACAGAAATGACAAAAAAAGCCTTTGCCCACCCCAATCTCATCCCGTATAATGAGCAGCTTCAAAAACTTTTAATGAATGCAAATTTTGAGGCTGTCACGGCGAGAAGGGAAAAAAATTTGCCTAAATACCTTCTGATACTGCTGGGAAGTCCCCTCTGCTGCTTTTCTAACAATGTTCACACCATTATTTAAAACCTAATGTAGGATTCTGTTTTCAGGTTGCATCTGTACAAACGGGTCCATCCCTCGCACTTGGATTATATATCGAGTCATGTACATGATGTGTCTGTTGCTGTGAACAGAAAATGGAATTGAATTAGTTTTGCATCTTATATTTAAGAAATTCGACTTGAAGAAAATAGAAAATGTGCAAATAAGGGTTTGTTTTGTTTTTCCCATGAAAACACTTTTGTGTTGCATTGCTCAAACTTAAGAGTATAGGTGACAGAAGACCAAAACATCTGCTAGCCTAGATGTGTCTTACACACACTAAAGCATCTATAAAAACAAGAGAAACAGGACCCCTACAGTTTGTCTTTTCCATTTAGTTATCCATTCCAGTAAACAATGCAGGAAAATTCTCAGGTAGCTGTTTGTGAGACAACAAATCACAGCAAGCAGATAGATTCTAAGTTATTAATAACTAGAGAGAAACACGCTTAAGCTACAATCTTTCCCAAAGTAACACATCATGGCAGAGGTGTAATGATATGAACGTCTGAGGGCTACTTTATTTCAAAATGCTTTGCTGCAATATCTCAGGATGGCGATTAATCAATTTTCTGTGCCTTTCAGAGCGTTCCTCTGAACAGTGTTGTTCCTCTGAAGATCGTTAGCTATCAAAACCCGTCATGTTGACACATGTTTTTCTTGCACCTCATTAAGAGATTATTGGTTGGTGTCTTCTATACCTTTCAGGACTTCAGAAAACTAATTCTAACCAAAAGCACAATTTAACCAAGTACATTTTTACAAATGTCTGATTGTTGCTTGGTTTGTTAATATAATTTAAAAGTGATCATGTTTATTTCCTGCAGAACATGTATCTACTGAAGCTGAACAAAGAAGATTGTGTTTAAATGGTATTGTAGAATATCATTCACACAGGTTGGTACAAGCCTAAAGCTAGTTTAGAAATATAATGAAACTTTATAATTGCTATTGATTGATTCACAACAGGTGTATCTCAAAACCATCAGATTTGTCAATATAGCTATGCACTATGAGCCATGAAATTAATGTCCTTTTATTTATTTATTTATCTATTTTTTGGAGCCTTGATAATTAGGACCAATTTTTCACTTGTTGAATTAATTATTCAGCTCCTGGGATTTTTTAAATTGGGAAATATATGTATGTCCTTTATATGTTTATGAAGGGACTTTTCTAGAGTCAAAAGCCATTTAGAGTAAAATCTACCGTTGCTTGAGAAGAAGGAAAAAATAAGAGCAGCATAGCAAATTATTTGTGTTATGTAGCACCTAAAGGCCCAAACTCTGAGCAGGGACCCCAGGGCCGGCTCCAGGGTTTTTGCCGCACCAAGCGGCAAAAAAAAAAAAAAAAAAAAAAGCCGTGATCGGTGGCTGCTCCACTGCGCCACTTTCTTCTTCGGCGGCAGGTCCTTCCTTCCCAGAGGGACCGAGGGACCTGCTGCCGAAGAGCCCGACGTGCCGCCCCTTCCCCTTCGCCGCCCCAAGCACCTGCTTGCTGAGCTGGTGTCTGGAGCCGGCCCTGAGGGACCCATTGTATTAGGCACTGTACAACCTCATAGTCAGAGGAGGTCTCATTGCCTCTCTACAATTGAAATAGATAAGGAAATACTCCTGTCCCCATTTTACAGGAAAGAAATTGAAACACGAGGGACAGATTTTCAAAGGTATTTGGGTGCCTAAAAATGCAGAGATGAGCCCAGAGGAATTTTCAAAGGTCCCTAAGCAGGTTAGGCATTAAGCTCCTATTGAAATCAATGGGAGTTGGGCACCTAACCTGCTTCTGAAAATCCCACTAGGCACATAAACATCTTTAGGCACATAAATACCTTTATGAAATCTGTCTCGAAGTGATTTACACAAGATTACACAGGAAGTCTGGGGCACAGCAGGGAACTGTAGCTAGATCTCTTCAGCCCAAGGCCTGGTCTACACTTAAAAATTAGACTGACCTAGCTGCAGTGCCTTGGCCCCTGGAAAATTCTTTCTCCCTACAAGATCTCCTGAGTAAAGAGGTCCATGTATTTGGGAGCATTATTTTCTTTAAGGTCAATTCCTCTCTGCAGGGGCGGCTGTAGACATTTTGCCACCCCAAGCACGGCGGCATGCCGCGGGGGCCGCTCTGCTGGTTGCTGGTCCCGCGGCTCTGGTGGACCTCCTGCAGGCATGCTGCCGAAGGCTGCCTGCCTGCCGCCCTCCCGGCAACTGGCAGAGCGCCCCCCCCGCAGCATGCCGCCCCAAGCACGCGCTAGGTGGGCTGGGGCCTGGAGCCGCCCCTGCCTCTCTGGTTTCAGCAGGGACATCTCCAGTTGAACAATGGAGGAAGAAGGACCTTGTGCTTCAAGCACTGACCCAGGTCTCACCAGAGCTGGATTCGCTTCCTGGCTCTGTCAGACTTCCTGTGTGATCCCTGGAGAGTCACTTAATCCTGCTGTGCCGTGGTTCCCCAGTCGTACCATGTAGCAAACAGTCATTTGAAATTTCAAGATGTGGGATGGCTTAGCTGGCTAAGCATCAGTTGTCAAACACTTTGACTCCTCGGAGCCATGCATTCAAACCCCGGCAGAGCTGCCCAGGCCCTTCGCCCCTGACTGGCAGGAGGTCAGACTGGATCATGATGGTGATCATGGAATGGGTCCCATATGAGGAGAGATTAGAGAGGCTAGGACTTTTCAGCTTGGAAAAGAGGAGACTGGGGGGACATGATAGAGGTATATAAAATCATGAGTGATGTGGAGAAAGTAAATAAGGAAAAGTTATTTACTTGTTCCCCTAATATAAGAACTAGGGGCCACCAAATGAAATTAATGGGCAGCAGGTTTAAAACAAATAAAAGGAAGTTCTTCTTCACGCAGCGCACAGTCAACCTGTGGAACTCTTTGTCTGAGGAGGTTGTGAAGCCTAAGACTATAACAGGGTTTAAAAGAGAACTGGATAAATTCATGGAGGTTAAGTCCATTAATGACTATTAGCCATGATGGGTAAGGAACGGTGTCCCTAGCCTCTGTTTGTCAGAGGGTGGAGATGTATGGCAGGAGAGAGATCACTTGATCATTACCTGTTAGGTTCACTCCCTCTGGGGCACCTGGCATTGGCCACTGTTGGTAGACAGGATACTGGACTAGATGGACCTTTGGTCTGACCCAGTAAGGCCATTCTTATGTTCCTATGGGGGGCCTCTTCTGAACTTCATCTATGAACAAGGGAAGTGCTCCCATTTATGCCAGGGATGAGTCTTGTTCCATGTGTGTGATTTATCTTGGTAGCTAACGATACCAATCCATTGTTGTCTTGGCAGGAGTGGTTGGGTCCACCCATCTGTCTTGCTTAGCTAATTAGGAATTGATTGGGATTCAGATTTTCAGTTTATTTTAAACAAGAAATGTTAACCTGCAATCTGTGGCCTCTTGTAGGAGATTGAAAAACAACACTTTAAATTCCAAGTAAACAGTATGAATCCCTTCAACCACTGATAATCAAAAATAAAATCTATATAAGCCATTTGCTCGCGTCAAATGTTTGGCATATCACAGGTGGAGAGACATTTAATTGCTTTCATTTAGGAAATATATTACACACATAGCTAAAGCCCTACTTAAAATGCAGGGAAACTTTAAAAAAAATCAAGACCACAAGAGACCAAATTGTCTAGTCTGACCTTCTGGCGGGAGTGGATGATGGGATAATTACCTGTTCCATTCATTCCCTCTGAAGCCCCTGGCATTGGCCACTGTCAGAAAACAGGATACTGGGCTAGATGGACATTTGGTCTGACCCAGAATGACCGTTCTTATTCATAATCCAGGCCACTGAACTTCACTCATTGATTGCTGAATGGAGTCCGTTAACTTGTGGCTGGACTTTCAGATTCAGGGTATCCTCAGCACACTGCTTATTAGCTGAAAGAATACGCTGTGTCTCATATAGTTCTGCCCATGGATAGCTAATCAGTGGCTATGTTTGTTACCATGGCATGGATTGGCTTTGACTTTGTATGATGCTCTCCAAACAAGGTAAGTAATTGCAAACTGCTCCTCCATTTATGTTCAGACTGCGTCAGTGTCATGAGTTTACCACATGGTATTTCTCAATTTACTAAGTCCTATAGGCACAGTTTGACATAGTACATTGGGTGAAATCCTGGCCCTGTTGAAATCAATGGCAAAACTCCCATTGTCTTCAATGGTGGTAGGATTTTGCTCACTCACCCAGAGAAGTAACATGGGCACAGAAAACTATGTAACAAATTTGGTGGTGGTTCTTCTGTTAGAAACATAGGAATTGCCATACTGATTGACCCCATATCCCATCTAGTCTAATGTCCTGCCAGTCTCTGGCAGTGGCCTGTTCCACATGCTGCAATTGAAGGTGTAAAACCACTGTAATGGACAATCACACAGCAATACAATAGCAGAATGTATCTGTAAGTGTATTTGTCAGTTTAATGAATAGGGACTAAGGGTGAAATTCTACTCCCCTGTGCAAACCTGCAGTAAAAGAGCTCTGTGCAAGGGAATTGTGTGTGTGAGAGATGGAGAGAAGGAATCCTTCCCCCTAGCCTGGAGGAGGGGTGCATATGATGCACCTGTCTATGGTAGTGGTCACAAACTGATGTGGTGTTATGGTCCAGTGATCACTGTTTATGGTTCCCCATGGTCATGCCCCACCATTTTCCTGTTCTGCCCACACCCTGCCATTCCCTCCTGGAGAGTGTCACCATATAGCTTGGCTCCATGCTGCAAAGGGTCTATGTAGTCCCTAGCCTCATGCCCTCATCCAGCAGAAACCTAGCATTTCATGTGCGTGTTGGGTCTCCTGTGACTAACGCATGGGATCTGTTGCATGAGATTGGTCTGTCCTGTGTTGCTCAGTGTCTGTCTGACTCTCTCTCTCTCTCTCATCTGACTTTTTTGTGTGTGGCAATGGGAGCCCTTAAACGGGTGGTGGCATGTGGGAGCAAGCCCCACTTTCATCCTGCCTTCTCTTCCCTTTTGACTGGTAGGGTAGCGTAGCATTCGGTGGAAGGATCGTTTTTGAAATTTCTGCACATTCTAACTGCTCTGATGGCTTCCGACCTTTCAGAAGTCTGTTTCCCCTTCATCAGCACAGATTTAATGCCTTTTGTTAGGCATTGCCCTTCACTGCAAGAAATACATAATATGTGCCGGTTTCGTTATGAAAAGTGATCCTACTGGGAGAACATCCGTGAACTTCTGAGCTAAAACTGGAAAGCTTTGAGGGGCTTGTTCATGGGCATTGGCAACGCTCATGAACAGTCCCCTGCAGGTCTAATTATTTTTACTAGACAAAGTCCCATTTCGATGAATAGGAAGTTTATACTGTACCAGTGATTTCAGTGGGCTTTGTGCTGTCAGACTAACACAGGAATAATTTATAACATTGCATGGGAAGATATTGCGCAGTAAGGATAATGTGGTTGCTGGCACGTCACATATGAGCAGAGAGAGTCTATTGGTACTTTTGAGCCAGAGTTTTGATTCATGTTATTTTCATTTTCAACTTGTCAGTGTTGCAAACGGCTGTACTGTTAGCATTGGAAAAGAATAAAGGGAATTAAATATGCAAAAGTATCAAAGTAACATTTGGCATTTAACATAAAAACACAAAATTTGAGAAAAACCAGAGTTAAGCTTGTCCTGCCTTTCATTTGCCCTGGTATGCCTCTAGATTGCATCTCATACGGTATGTAATATCCTGAAGGGACTGCTGTGTGAGCTGCAGAATAATGAGGAGGTGATTTTAAGGATGTAAAGTAGTGACAATGTTGGCTTTGAATTTAGTTTGTTCTCATTTAAGGTCTCCCTAAAGATGGAGCACTGAATGACCCCATAGAATGGGGTATGGCTTATAGAGCCATTAATACTTAGGGCCAATGTTTCCAAAAGTGACTGCTGATCTTGGATGCCTTAGTTTTGAGATCCCCATTTGAGCTTGGGGTGCTCTACTCACAGCTGGAGTGCCTCCTTCTGGCCGCATCCGGAGATTAACTCTGCCAGTCAGACTCGCCCCCCACCCCCGAGGTTACTCACTCCGGCACTCTCTCTGCCCCACTTCATGGCTTGGCCCTCCAGCCAGGTCACTGTAGTCCTCCCCTTCCAGGCATCAAAGTCTCTCGGGACCCACTGTCCCAGGCAGTGCTTCCTCTTACTGCGCTTTAACAGCACCAGTGCCCAGTGGCTGGTAGGGGAACCCAGGCTTGCCCTTTACACTGGGTTCCAACCCAGGGACCTTATAACAAGCAGTAAAGACTGGCCCAATCATGAACCTTACTGCTGTATCCTTTGGCTACTTCCTACCCTACCTTAGCGTGCACCAGAACAGGACTAGGGAAATAGGGTTTTAATCCTGTCTTTACTATATACTTCCTCCGTGATCCTGGTCCAGTCATTTAATCTCTCTGTGCCTACGTTCCCCACTTGTGAAACTGGGATGAATGTTGCTTCCTTTTCTCCGCCCTCGGTCTGACTTGGCTGCTTTGATTGCTGTCTCTTTGTGGCTGTGTGTTTGTACAGTGCCTAGTATAATGGGGCCTCTCCACACCACCACAATACAAATAATTAATAATAAGAAAATGACTGTTTGGAAAAGTGAGAATCAGGGACTCTTACAAGGCTCTTGGAATGGAAGTTGGTTCAGTAGGTAAAGATGAAACTGCCCATTATTATTTAGACACAAAGCTCATGGTGCAAATGCTATTTATCTCAATTCTATAGGCCAGTGAAAGCTTTGTGAACAACCTAACAACCTCCCCCCAGAGATGGTGTTGGACGGAGTGCTTCCTATGAGCTAGGAGATGCTGACTGCTTTGATTTCCATGGGCACCCTATGGTCACTGTTATAATGCACTACGGAAGGAGTGCTTATCTAGTCAATAATTAATTCCTTGATGTACAAATAAGCTGTGTTATGCACCAGGGTGTGTGTTTAAAAATGGAAAAACATTACATTATAGCTTCCACCCTACACACACATTAAACGTACCAAGTTACGATAGCTTCACTTTAGTCCGTCGATAATTCAAACAAGCAAAAAAGCTAAAAGCGAGTTCCCACTGCCTTGCCCTCTGAATGAAAGCCAGGCCAATGAAAGCCAAAGGAGAATAGGTGGCTGGCAGAGAGAGTATATCTAACAGGACTGCTGAGAACCAGGATCGTGAGAAAATATCAGCAGGCTGCTTTAATCAATACAGAAAGAGAGGTAATTGATTTCAGGGATAGCAAGGGGTTAGTCAGCCAATAATTAGCCACCTTATCAAAGTTGTCTGGTAAAACCAAGGCTTATGCTGCACTCTGAGCATTCGCTCTTTGAGAGAGATTCATTCAGATCCAGATTTTTCTTGTTGCTTATGCTTTCCTTTGCAGCTCATGTGCTGTCTCATTTCACAGGCCAGGGGATTCCGTTCCCTTCCCCTGGCACTAGAGTGCACAAGTGTCTGTCTAGGAAGAGCCATTCCGTCATTTGCTGTGACAGGGAGCAGACATGTCACCTCAGCACTAGACAAATCAATTCAGGAATTCGTGAGCAATGTTCTTTTTTCCACCCTAAGGTGACGACTTTTGTATCTGCCAAATGTTTGTGAGTCTATCAACAGTTTTACATCCTCCTCTCCCTGTGTCTGTCTGAACCATCCTCCAAAGCCTCAGATCCTTCAATATCATTGCCATTAAATGCGGTAGCGCCTCTGATCTGGATGGAAATAATCGGCAGCACATTCACTCGCTAGCGATACTCAATGAAAGACTTCAACCGGTGGTACTCCTGCTGCGTCAATTCAGAAGAGCTTTACAGATTAGTCCCTCTGTCCTTATTCCTGTGCCTAAGGCATTCTGGAAAGCAGGTATTTGTATTGCAGATATTTGACTCTCTGCTCGTACCTCTTGGAGCAGAAAATGATTTTTCTCTTCAGCCTGTGGAATTGGATATACTTTTTCCTTGTTGCTACCCTACTCGGACTCACTATGTCTAAAGAGCGTATTACATTCTAAAGTATTTGTAACTGAAAAAATACCAATTAGAAATCTTCTTGACTCTGTATTTCTTAGATTATTTTGTACTGTATTATTGCTACTATTTCTTTGTCTTACAGTAGTGCCAAAAAGTCCCAGTTGTGCTCAGGACCCCATGGTTCTAAACACAGATTAAGAGAGAGCCCCTGTTCCTAAGAGTCTAAATTTAAATTGGGGCCAGAGGAAAATGTAATGATGGGGAAAATTTTATTTTTGACAAAGTGGAAAATTAGTATGGAACTGGTCTGGTAAGTACACAAAGGTTGGGAGACAGAAAAGATTCTCTCCTTTTGCACATAGGGAGCTGAGGCATGGAGAAATCAAGCAACTCACTTGAAGTCCCAAAGGAAGAATGTGGCAGAGCCAGGAACTGAATTGATATCGCTCAAGTCTGTCTAGTGCCTTAACCGCAAGCTCATCCTTCCTCTCTAATGTACTCACTTCTGCCTTTAAGCTGCATGGGCTCATTATTATTTTGGCATCCTGATCAGCAATACAATCCAACAGACAAGAAATGGGTGGAGAGTCAAAAAGAACGGTTCTATCTCTGGCTTTGCTGATGACTTTAGGCAAATCACGCAAATTCTGTGCCTCTGTTTCCCTATTTTACAGTTGAGGATAATGATTTCTAATCATCTCTGTGAGTGCAGTGCTATCAGCGCTAATTGTTTTGCCCGTTGTGTGTCAGTGTCTCTCACACTTCTGGTGCTGCATGAATAATAAATAATAACAGAGGGCCAAACCCTGCACTCTCTACTCAGGCAACACTCCCACTAAAATGAACAGGAGCTTTGTCTGAATAAGAATGGCAGGATCTGAGCCATCGCATTGCTACTCTGTACATGTTTACAGACTATGCAGTAATGTCCTGATTCAGCAAAGTACTTAAGCATGTGTTTACTCATGTGCCTATTGATTTCAGAGGGACTTCTCCTGCTTAAATTAGGCATGTGCTTATGTGCATGGCTGAAGTGGGGTAAAAAAGCAGCCTCATATTGCCAAGAGTAATTGGTGCGTGTTGCGATAACCAGTTTAAAAAGGTTGCCAAACAAGGTGTGGCCACCACCTGTATTTTATGAAGACTCTCTTGGAATTCTGTTTAGACTAGTCAAGACTGCTCTCAAGGTATTTAAATGTAAAGTAGGAGGCTCTGTAATTAAGGGGAGAGATCAAGTACACACATGGCGCATGTATTAAAATATTATATGCTGCTTGATGGAGATACATACTGTACCATATATAGTGTCCTGAAAAGTGCTTTGTGATCTCGGACTGAAAGGTGCTATGGAAGTGCAATGTAATTATTACTGCTTATTATATGACACGTTGAAATGCAAATGTTATAGTGCAGTCAAAAATATTACATTGCCATTGGGGTTTGATCTTAAATAGTATTTGCTATGTATTGTATGTGTTTACAGAGAATGTACACAAGAGACCTACTTCAATCAGGTACGCAAGAGACCTACTTCTTAAATTATGATCTTTTTGTTTCCTTCCTTTGGAAAACCTGCCTTCAAGTTGAGATTCAGAAGCTATTGTCAGTCAAGAAACAGGTAGGGCAAATACTATTAACTGGGCAAAATTAGCATGTTATCCCTGGCTGCTTTTCCCAACTCATGTTTAAATTATGCTGTGTTAGTAGTTTTTTGTTATAAACATGTTTTAACATTGGATAAGATCAGATTTGAGTCATGTTGTGGACTAAGCAATGATGTGTAGCTAGAACATGAGTCTGTGTTACTGCCATTATCTATTTTTGCTACTAGGGTGCAGCATTTGAAAGAGGGGAAGTGATGTATCCAAGACATGTGGCATATCCCATGTTGTTTTCTCATAGCACTAATTAATATCCCAAGAGCCTCGCTATCCAAAGTGCCTAACAAGATCGTCTCAATTGTTTCTATTCAGTTGAGGTTTATTTAATCAGAAGGGTGGCATTTGGCCTCCTGGTTAGTGGATTGTGGGTCTGACCCTAAATAATTAGGGGGAGAGGCTCCCAACTCTGTGACTGAAAGATTAAAGTGCTGTGATGCTGTTAGAAACCCATTAACCAAACAGAGGCTTAGGGAGCCTTTGAACTTCATGACCTTACCCAGACTAACTAACAACTCACTAAGCTAATCAATGAAACAGAGTGACATTGTGGTCTATTACATTTACCGACTCTTCAGTGTCTATAGGCTAATGCTACAACAGGAACGGTTTCTCCTGTTCTTAATATAAATGCTGATTACCCTCTGAGCTGTATTTAATGCATCCGGCAAGGAGGCGATTCTACCTGTATGCTGTTTGTAGGACTACTTTAGCAATGAACGTTTGGTTAGTAGGCACCACTAGACCTGACAAACACGTTGAAAGCTTTGGTGTCTAACTGTAATTGACCAGGCCAGTGCAGTAGTGAGACTTTTTATGTGAACTAGCAGCATGATGTGAAAAAGCTCTGTGGGCAGCACAGGTACCCTGCTGTGGTTGCATAAGCAAAGAGGATATGAATTATGTGCAAACACTGATAGACGCAAGGCCCAGAAGGAGGGAAGACTTAGTTGTCTTTGTTAGAGATGCAGACAGAATGAAAAATCTCAGGTTTCTTGGGGACACATTAAAGATCCCAGTGGTCCGTCATTAAGTGGAGGCCCATCAAATAGCATTAGCAGACTAATTGAGTGTGCAGCTTAAACTTAATTTTGCTGGTAGCAATAAGGCAGATTAAACATTATTCATTTTGTGATGTCCTTGATTCTTAGTTCATATTTTTCACTCCTCTTCAGTCTCCCCTTTCTCTCTTTCTCTCCTGCCCCCCCCATCACTTTGTTTCAATCCTTATTTTGGAAGTTTTAGCTGAATTAATGTACCTGATCAGGTTGCAGAAGTTGGATATCTCAGGCAAATCTTCCTAACCTGAAGCCTGGTGGTACCTCTTATTAGTAAGGCAAGCATGCCGTATAAAATGGAATAGGTTAATTATGTGTAACATCAAGACTGTGGCTATATCTGTGCTTGGAGCTAAGGGTGTGATTCCAACTTCTGCTGTCATTGAGCTAGCGCTAGTATGTGTACACGAGCTGGGAATCACACTCCTAGCTGCAAGCCTAGACGTTGCCTGTGTGTAAGAGAAACGTTCATAGATTCCAAGCCGACTACTGTCATCTAGTCTGACCTCCCTGTCCATAGAACTTCCCCCAAACCATTCCTAGAACCTAGTTTTTAGATAAACATCCCATCTTGATTTTTTAAAATGGTCAGTAATGGAGAATCTACCATGCCACTTGGTGAATTGTTCCAGTGATTAACTACTCTCGCCGTTATAAACGTATGCCTTATTTTCAGTCTGAATTTGTTTAGCTTCAACTTCCAGCCATTGGCTCATGGTATACCTTCTTCGCTAGGTTGAAGCGACCATTGTCAAATATTTGACCCCCATGTAAGCACTTATAGACTGTAATCAAGTCACCACCTAACCTTTTCTTTCTTAAGCTAAATAGACAGACTCAAAGAGCTCAATCATTATAAAAACACATTTTCTTCTCCTTTAATCAATCTTGTAGCTCTGCTCTGAACCCTCTCCAATTTTCCAACATCCTTCTTGAATTGTAGACACCAGAACTGGACACAGTATTTCAGCAGCGATGGCACCGGTGCTCTCTGCTGCTACTCAAGATTTCCCTGTTTATTAATCCAAGGATTGCATTAGTCCTTTTGGCCACAGCGTTCCACCGGGGGTGAATAATCACTAAGACCCACAAATCTTCTTGAGTCACTGCTTTCCAGGATAGATCCCCTATCCTGTAAGTATGGCCTGTGTTCTTTGTTCCTATATGTATATATTTACATTAACAATATTTAAAACACATATTGCTTGCACCCAGCTTACCAAGTGCTGCAGTATTGCTCTGTATCAGTGACTTGTCCTCTTCATTATTTACCATTCCCCCCAATTTTTGTGTTATCTGAAAATGTTCTAAGTGATGATTTTATTTTTTCTAGTTGAAGGATGATTACAAGGTTTTGTTTTACAAGAGGCTTTTTCAGACTTGTCCCTCTTTTTATGTCCTATAAACCATAGATAGCCCTGAACCAATGCCCCAGATCCAGTATGTTCAAAACATGGACACTTCTCTCTTTGGCTGTATAAGAATCTGAAACAAAATGAGAGAACCCGAAAATAAATGAAAGTTTCAGAGGCTTATGGAGAAGCTGGATTAAATGTATTATGCTTTTGTTTTGGGAAAGACAAAACCTGTTCTGGAAATGTGCCTTTGTTTTAGAGTATCTCCGAGTGGTAGAAAACTACTGTCTTGTTCCTAATTCTGCAAAGAGAAGTGCAGGTGTAGACTCCATGCGGCCATAAGAGTTTGACCAGCACATCTGTTTGCAGGTTAGTGGATGTTAGTCTGTTCTTTTGGATCTGGCTTTAGAGATTCTCTGTCCCAAATGAGCAATACTGTTTAGTGATTGCCTCAACCTATAAGTGGATCACACCCCATCCCCCCAAAGATGTTAAGAATGCTAAGGTTGCAAAGTCAAGCATTCAGAAATTAGGAAGTTCCAGACGTAAGTTTGCCCATGCACCTTAATTTGGCCCCATGTGCATATGCATCATTATACTCTTTAATTACATGATCACATGCTATTCCCTCTGCCCCCCAGTCTCTAAGTAGATTTGCATATACAGGATATCTAAAAGCCTATAAAACAGGAAAAGTAATAGGTGACCTGAAAAGGATGATGGTCAATGTACATTATTTCATCGGCATGAGCTGAATACTCTGACCAAACAGGGTGTAAATAATTCTTTTTATGTTCCCCTGAAATCTGCTGTTAGTCTTGCTACACTGAGTCCCAAAATGCATCATTCTCTGACACCATTAAATACTACCAGCAAACCCCACTGGCGTACAAAGTCTTAAAGATCTGAAATAACCTACCCCTCCCCACACTTTTTAAATTTTTTTTTTTACATTATGAATTTTTTTCAAAGTGTCATTTTAAAACCTTTTAAATATCCCCTGCCCCCAGACTTACCTGAGCCCTGTGGGCTGCCCTTATGATTCTGAAGTTTATGGTAGCTGTGATATCACTGCAATGCCGTGGAGTTGGTTAGCAGAGGCACCCAAATGGCGTGTCTGAAATGGTGGTATTCACTTGTGTGTTTTTAAGTATTATTTGCGGTAGCACAGGGTGTGCTAGGTGCTTTCCAGATATATAAGGAGGGACTATTCCTGCCCCAAGGAACACTGTCAGGGAGACCGATCAAGAAAAAGGAACAATAAAAAGGATTTTTCTATATAAGCCATCCAGATTCACTATAAATAGCACAGCAGAAGGGGTTTGCTAAGCGGGACTTAAAAGTGCAGAGGATAGGATGCTGCCTGATCTATTGGTTAGGTAATATGTAGCGTTTCCAAGGGTAGGTCTACACTTACCTGCCGGGTCGACAGACGGCGTTCGACTTCTCGGTGTTCGAACTATCGCGTCTAATCTAGACGCGATAGTTCGAACTCCGGACGCGCTCCCGTCGACTCCGGAACTCCACCGGAGCGAGTGGCGGTGGCGGAGTCGATGGGGGAGCCACAGACTTCGTTCCCGCGGCGTCTGGACGGGTGAGTAGCCCGAACTAAGGTACTTCGACTTCAGCTACGCTATTCACGTAGCTATTCGCGTAGCTGAAGTCGCGTACCTTAGTTCGACCCCCCCCTTAGTGTAGACCAGGCCCAAGTAACATGACATGGTTTGGAAGGGTTCAGTTGCCTCCAGATTGGCTGCAGTATTACAGTTTGCCTGGGAGTGAGGACCCTGGGGTATGCGGGAGAGATGCTTGCACTTAGCACAATCACAAATGCTACAACACAGAAAAGTAGACAGCGATAATACAAAGCATCTAGAACTTGCACACTCACACCATCCTTTGCAGGGAGTCCCGCAGTATGTAAAATGACTACGTGGTCCTTGGTTTGACAGTTTCCAGGAAAACTCCCTGGAGTGCATAGGCCGAGTGCCACCTTTTATCAAAGGTTACACTAATGCCTACTATGCCTAATACGTATTCTGTACAGGTTTCAGCCACTCTCTCTTTGTCCGTATTGCCTCACCCACTAGTGTTGGGGTGCCCTTCTCCCATAGGTTATTAGGTCTTTTACTTCAAGCATGTACATCAGTTACCATGACACTGTTAAGGCTGAGCATCTGTTGATGTTCCTGACCTTAAAATATCTAAAGCTGGTATAAACTAGCATCTTGCAGTAACCTGTCAGCAACTTAGCAACACTCTATCTTGTGATATAGAGCACTGGCTTTCCAACTTTTTTCTGGCGACCGAGTTGAAGAAAATTGTTAATGCCCGTGATGCAACGGAGCTGGAGATGAGGGGTTTGGGGTGTGGGAGGGAATCATGGCTGGGCCAGATGTTTGGGGTGCAGGAGGGGGGCTCAGGGCTGGGGCAGTGGGCTGAGGTGTGGGAGGGAGTCAGGGCTCTGGGATGGGGGTGCAGGCTCTGGTGTGGGGCCAGGGAAGAGGGGTTTGGGATGCAGGAAGGGGCTATGGGTATGGGGGGGCTCAGGGCTGGTGCAGGGGATTGGGGTGTGGGCTTACCTTGGACGGCTCCTGGTCAGCAGCACAGCAGGGGTGCTAAGGCAGGCTTCCTGCCTCTCCTGGCACCGCGGACCGCGCTGTGCCCCAGAAACAGCCAGCAGCAGGTCTGGATCCTAGGCGGAGGCGCGAAAGCGGCTCCATGTGGTTCTCGCCCGCAGGCCAATGGGAATCATAGAATCATAGAATCTCAGGGTTGGAAGGGACCTCAGGAGGTCATCTAGTCCAACCCCCTGCTCAAAGCAGGACCAAACCCAACTAAATCATCCCAGCCAGGGCTTTGTCAAGCCTGACCTTAAAAACCTCTAAGGAAGGAGATTCCACTACCTCCCTAGGTAACCCATTCCAGTTCTTCACCACCCTACTAGTGAAAAAGTTTTTCCTAATATCCAACCTAAACCTCCCCCTCTGCAACTTGAGACCATTACTCCTTGTTCTGTCATCTTCTACCACTGAGAACAGTCTAGATCCATCCTCTTTGGAACCCCCTTTCAGGTAGTTGAAAGCAGCAATCAAATCCCCCCTCATTCTTCTCTTCTGCAGACTAAACAATCCCAGTTCCCTCAGCCTCTCCTCATAAGTAATGTGCTCCAGCCCCCTAATCATTTTTGTTGCCCTCCGCTGGACTCTCTCCAATTTATCCACATCCTTCTTGTAGTGTGGGGCCCAAAACTGGACACAGTACTCCAAATGAGGCCTCACCAGTGCTGAGTAGAGGGGAATGATCACATCCCTCGATCTGCTGGAAATGCCCCTACTTATACAACCCAAAATGCCATTAGCCTTCTTGGCAACAAGGGCACACTGTTGACTCATATTCAGCTTTTCGTCCACCGTAACCCCTAGGTCCTTTTCTGCAGAACTGCTGCCCAGCCATTCGGTCCCTAGTCTGTAGCAGTGCATGGGATTCTTCCATCCTAAGTGCAGGACTCTGCACTTGTCCTTGTTGAACCGGCCAATGGGAGTGCGGAGCAGGTGCTCAGGGAGGGGGCAGCGCACGGAGCCCCGTGGCCCCCCCACTTAGGAGCTGGACCTGCTGCTGGCCGCTTCCGGGGCGCAGTGTGATGTCTGAACAGGTAGGAACTAGCCTGCCTTAGCCGGGCAGAACCGCTGATGGGACTTTTGACAGCCCAGTCGGCTGTGCTGACCAGAGCCGCCACGACCCAGTGCCTTCCATTCCAAGACCCAGTACCGGGTCGCGACCCACAGTTTGAAAACCACTGATATAGAGTCACTTGCTGGTTAGTTGCTTATGCTAAGTCTTGTAGGCCTTAAGCCATAGTTAGTTTGGCTAAGCTGTTGTCTAAGCCTGTAGGCCTTGTGTTACTGCCTTAATCCATACCTACACCTTTTTTAACATATGCCCATATATCTATACCAGAATGGCTGGCTACAAGGGGCCTTGCAGATGAGATTGTACCGTGGCTACGGAGGTGATTATATACTAAATTTCCCCATCAGCCTGGTTAAGTAGAGGCCTCTGGCTCACATTATTAGTCAGGTAAATGCAATTTACTACTGCACGATGCAGGCCTGCCAACAGCAATTCCGGGCCTCAGGGCTGTCCCAAGGTGGGATGGGGCCCAGGGCGGAAGTGATATATCACTTCCGGAACCGACCGTGCTGGCCAATCGTGTGCGCTGGCCAATTGTGCGCGCCTGAGTCCTGTGGCCCCTGGGCGATTGCTCCCCCTTCCCCCCATCAGCGGGCCTGGTGCTATGGTAAAAAGGTGAAGACTTGCAAATAAGGGGCGAGTATGGTAAGGGGTAGGATGACGTTTGCAGTATGTATTTGGCGACCTTTTAAAGGTCTTATCTCAGAATATTGTCTGTGTGGTGAAAAATGAAAATTACCCAAGTACTTCTGCTTTTTAATGCTCACAAATGAGAGATGTGAGCAGCAAGATAGCAGAGCCATATATCTGATTCTAGAGACAGACCATTTAATTGGCATATACATTTCCAGCTTGAAATGTATACATGGGCTTAAAAAAAAAAAAGCATTGTGTATACTTTGTTAGCTGGGTAATTTGTTTTTGTTTCCTACCTTAGGAAGCAGTGGGATGGTGCCATTTATCTTATTTCTTGGGTGTTTTTTTTTTTTAAATTCCATATGCTGGATTTCTATAGTGTTTATTACAAGCTGATCATTATAATCTTTACGAATCGGAGGCAGCTTCCGTTGAGAAGCATAGAACAATGTGCAGGATGAAGTCGTTGGAGACAAAGCATGTTTAGTTTACTACAGCAGGATGAATTTACCACACGAAATAGCTAATCATTAAGGGACGATACTAATGAAAATGCCGATGGAACTGACTACTTGGTTTACATATGAAAGATGTGCCATTGAGCTTTTCTATTTTAAGAAACAAATCCATATTGGAAGAAATTCATCCCTATTGAGAGGCCCAGCAACAAGCCTGTGCACTGCTTTGGCCTTACTTTGAGGACTCCAGTGGGACTTCAATGGTGTATAAGATTTGTGCTGGCCCTCTACAGGGGGTGGACTTTACCCATTTTTTCTACATCTTACAGTGCATGGTAGAGAGGCAAGGGCTTTGGGAATCAGTTTCCTTAGTTGTATGTTTCCTGCAAAGTCAAGGTATTTGGCTAAAAGCCCTCAATGCTCAGGAGTAAAGTTGTTGTTTGTTTATGTTATCATAGCATCTAGAACACCTAGTCATAAACCAGGACTTCATTGTGTTAGGCACTGCACAAATGCAGAACAAAAATGTCCCTGCCCAAGGACCTTATAAGCCAAATGTAAGGCAAGAAACAACAGGTGGATACAAACAGACCGACTGGGAACAATGAGACAGGGTATTGCTTAGCATGATAGGCAGTGGTCTCTGTGCCCTAGAAGCCTACCCATTGTCAAGTCTTTTATGGACTTTGTGGCAAAAGAGTTTTAAGGAGGGATTTGATGGAGGCAGTACTGCAGATGTTCACAGGGAGCTCCTCCCAACCATGTGGGACGGCATGGGAGAAAGCATGAAGGTGTCTGAAAATTTACTACATGGGTGATGGAGGCTGGCATCATGGGCTGACAGGAGGTGAGCCTTGACTGTTCTGGCGTTGGGTGGAGGGGGTGAGCATGTAGCTAGTACTATATACATTTTACCTGTGACTTGTACAGGTAAAAAGCAACAAGTACCTAAGACCATTCTGGGGACAGGTACAGTAAAAGGTTCTCTTGAGTTATTCATTTAGGGCCTGATCCAGAGCCATTGAAGTCCATGGGAATCTTTCCACTGATTTTGCCTCGGGTCCTTAGTTGGAGTTAGCTGAAGGCCCAGCTGAAGATGATGACTGGGTTTGCACTGATGCAACTCAGTTGATTCTAATGGCATCACTTCTGATTGACTCTAGTGTCAAAGATCAGAATTAGCCCCTCTCTGGATCCTGGGTCCGGCTTGACTTTTATTGATGACTACTGAAGGCTCCCACCTCTCCCATATACAGCCCTTTTTCTCCATGTCAGTGCCGTGGAGTCACTGCACTTTTCTTTGTACCTCATCATACAATGGTGTAGTGAGAGTGGGAAGATCAGGGAGCCAGTCATGGCTTCCTTGATTCTTGGTGTAGACTTGTACAACCTGGAGACCGGACGCAGGGCAGGGCAGCCAGGGGGTTGCTCCAATATTTTCCTCTATGGCCAACCCTTCCTCAGCACTGTGCCAGGCCCAAGTTAGAGCCAGGTATGTTGGCGCTCCACCAACGGAGAGTTTCTCTGTTCTAGGGAAATTCTCAGATGGCTGGATCCAGGTGCTTTCTGGCTCCTTTGTACTGCTGAGGGGCTGAAAGGCAGTTCAGAATCAGGGCTGTGTTTTCACTTTGCACATTTCTAACTCAGTAAGCAAAAAAAGTTGATTCTTTTTAAAAATCATATCTTATAATAACTTGATGGTCACTTGCAGTGTAACCTACTACATTTATCTGTTCCAGTGCAATAAACAGTTTTATTTTGTGCTAAGTTCCAACAATATGAGATGCTGAGAAAAGAAGCATTTATTCAGTGCTGATTTGTACTTTTCCCTAGCTGCCTTAGTATGAATTCAGGGCTTTCATATTTGCAAATCGCAGGTTGGTGGGGTTTACAGACAATTTGGCTAATTCAACCACCTCTTTCAAAGATCTGTTGTTTCTGAAAAGTTATCAGTGTGGAGAGGAAACCATGTTATTTATAAGAAGAAACTGTCAAAGGGAAGCTTTGCTCAGCAGTCTGAAGAGCTGCTTACGTACATCAGCACTAAACTGCTCATTTGGTTAGTGCGAATGGCTAATTTTAGCTTAAAATTGGAGGCAATTATGGGTTCAAGAAGCAATGTAGGGCTGTATGTCATTAGTAATTGATTTCTTTTGGGGAAGAGTTTGAAATGAACAGTTAAGAAGTAAAACCTACCTAAGTGATGCAACCTGTCGTGAAATATGCAAATAGTTTTCACATGTGTATGCATCAGGTATACTGGTGGTTCTGGTTTTTTCCCGATATTTGTCTGGTTTATTTCCATGTGCCACTAGACTTTCTTACTGAAACTCGTGAGCTAGTGATGCCTCACTCCATGTACTCAAACTGAGATGATTGCACAAATACTATACAAAGCAGAGAGCTATACGTCCTAGCATAGGAAGAGTTGAGTCATTCAGTAAGACCTAGTTTCCTGCTTTCAACATTGCAATGCCTTGAGAACTTGTTCTCTGTCTCTCCCCTGAATAGCTCGGGTAATTAGGCTGAGGCGAAGGCCGGTCAAGCAAAACAAAAGTTCTACATATTGGTGAGGAAAACTTGGAACGTTGTTTACAAAACCAGTAGGAATAGAAAAAAAGGGTTTGAACTAGCTCCTGCTGTTCCTTTCCACTTGGAGCAATCTGTGGTCTTTCAGAGAGATGCCTGGATAAAACAGAAGGAGGCGAGTACCTTTTGGGTCAGAAATTCGTGGCCCCAGTAGGAAGGATCACACTAGTGAGCTTCAACTAAAAATGAATGTGGATCAATTTTTACTGTGTGATGGGTCAGCAAAATAATCGGATAGCATTTGAGAGACAAATCAATGTCCTTTCTGCTGCCTGACATCACCATGTGACATCGCCATGAAACATCTCCTAATTTACAGAAAAGCACAAGCAGAAATAAATAGAAACTCCCCCAAACTTTAATTTTAAAAATCTCATGATTTGAAAGCCAGTCTCATGATTTCGGGGGCCTTACTCATGATCCTTAAATGCCCGTGCTTGGTAATACAGCTGGATTAAAAAAAATCAGCCACTATCCCCTTTTTTAATTTTATACTTGTTGCTGTCAATAGTTACAATATATTTAAGGGAATGTACATGATTTCCCAATTTGCTCTCCAGTCTTATACGTCCTTAGGGCATCGAGAGGCAAGACACATTTAAAATTCTCTTTGTGCTTTCTGTGCCACAAACACTTAGCGGGTGATAATGAATTGATGTTAACTGACTGATTATTTATTGACTTTTTGGTTTGTTATGTTCTCTGCAGTCTTCCACCAGAACTACCATAGTAGCTAGATCTATATGGTAAATCTAAATCTTGTATTGAATGATCTCCCATCTTATCTCTTTGGCTACATGAATTTGCAACATCTTAACAAATAAATACAACTGTAAAAGGTTTTAAAGGTAAGCAGTTTGTTTAGCTGCCTGCTTGTAAATTCAGTATTACTTTTATTGTTAATGTGTACATATACAGGCTATCTATTCCAGGAAATCAAAATTATACTAAGGAAAATTTTCTAATATGAACCCACTTTGTGGGGGTCTTACTGCTTCATGAGAAATTGTACAGAGTGCAACATGCATTTTGTAGTTAAACATGGCAATAATTTGTTAGTTCCCTTCTAGAGTCACATGCAGCAAATCAACCAAATTACCTGTCGATATGTTTTGTTTTAGGTTTATTTTTTATTGGTTTTTGTAATACATTTGCTAGGACTTATTGACAAGAATGCCAATCTGGGAGTAATTTTGGATTTGAAAATGCTATCAGATGCCTCCTTTTGTACTATAATGCACCTTGATCAATGGGTTGTTGAAGAAGGAAGAAAACAGAGCACAGCAAGATAAATAAAATAGCAATTGTTGTTTGACATGTTCTGTCCAGAGACCTAGTTTATTAAACTTGCTGAGAAAGAGCTAAGCAGTAGTGATGAATGTATCTGTTTTCCATAAAATTAGATCCTAGGAAGGTAGCTGAAATGATTTTGTTTTCCATCTGAAATGGGTAGACAATCTCATTAAACAAAAGGCAATTATATATATTAGCAAGCGTGATGGAATAATACAAAACACCCCCCCCGATGGATGTAATTTTAGAAGATTTTGCAAGGGTTAATATGAGAACTGTTTTCTGTTCGTTTTTAAAGCTTTGCTTTCATTTTGTATGGAATTCGAGATCAGTGAGCCTATAATATCTTATGAATAATTTACAACGCCAACAGTCTTTCTGTGGAAGAATACTAAATTAATTAGGGCCTGAAGGAATTTCCATGTGTTTAAGCCACATTCTATCTTCAAGGTTTTACTACTTCAAAGTCACTGAGACTAACTTCTGGCTTCTTAGGTGTTAATAGTTCTAGAAAAACAAGATATGTGCCATTGTTGTGCCTGAAAGAACAGAAGGGCTTGAGAGGATGTGCTGGGTACACCAAAAATACCTTCCTCATATGCCCGTCTTCCCTACCTCGCACCTTCACTTAGCTTTCTGAGAGAGGCTCAAGTTAAAGGGCTGTCCCTAGTGTGTCTCCCATCACCAGTGACCTTGTTGGAATTAAGGGAATAGGCATCCTTTGGGCAGGCTCATTTCCCGGGGTTGAAGGAAATGGAAGCCACACCCAAAGACACTGGAGGGGGGAATAGTAGGTTTCTGAGACTGTCCCCCTCCAGAAGATGACAGCCTATTGGGTGGGGAAGGAAGCTGCCCAGGGGAGGCCATTTTCACTGAGCCTGATGGTGGGCCTCAGAAGTTCTGGTTATTCCGCTAAATGTCCCATCAGCCCTGGATACCCTTGCAACTGGGAGACAGAACTCTGCATTTGTGAACATCGCCCATGGCTGATGATGCGGCAGTGAGCCAGTGGTGCCGTGGTTAAGGCTGAGAGGGGGTTTCCATCAACCACTAAATTTCCCCCTCCCCCAGCCTGTCAGACATGTATTATTTGTAGAAATTGAATTAAAAATAGCTGCTACTCCATCTGCTTAGCTTAACTTAAAACACAAATATCAGTGTTCCCTCTCGTTGCCTACCTTTCAAACTCCTGGGGATAATGGCGAGCTTTGCACCATGCCCTCTGAGGTTTTTCAGGTTCAGGCTATTTCAGATGAAGTATGGGGAGTGAGCTCCTGAACAGGGGACTCCCAATGACGATGCCCTGCCAGCAGCTCCTTCTTCACTATATTCAGGAAGAGTGCAACAGCATTCTGCTGATCTCACGGGCAACAGCACCATGGCATAGGGGTGAATACAACAGTCCTTTTAGACTGATCTTTTCTATGCTTTGCTGCAGTCTGAGAACAAGGCTGTTACCTACAGCAGAAGTAAATTTGGGGCTGTGTGACCGCGTGCGCGTGTGTGGGAAAAGTATGAGTTTTGTGCTCAAATAACTCATAAATGCCTTTGTTTCACATCCTAAGAAGATGGCAGAAGATACCCAATACAGCTCTGGCACTCTGTGCCCCGCAGAAACTGAGGTCCAGTCCTTCTCCTGAATTTAAAGAGCTTCTTACAGCATCACTACAGTGGGTGGGTGGTGGTGGTGGTGGTGGGGGCAGCGGGAATGATCCAAATATGGAAAGGAAATAGAAATTGACAATCAGTAGACAGATAAGACCTGTTGTGTTATGCTCAGCCCTCCATGAGAGGCAGGTCCCCAGTTTAGGTCCCTATTCAGTAAAGCACTTAACTATCTTAGGTAATTGTATAGCTCCCATTACCAGAGCACTTCAATCATTCATGTATTTATCCTCACAACACCCCGGTAAGGTAGGGAAATGTTGTTATCCCTGTGTTACAGATAAGCAACTGAGGCTTAGGGAGGCTGAGGCCCAGCTCCTAAGGCCATACAGGAGGCCTGTTACAGAGCAGGGCACTGAACCGAAGTCTCCCACAGTCCAGGCTAGTGTCTTAACCGCTAGACCATCCTTTCCCCTCTACAAGCACATGCCAAAATGCTTTGCTGAATCAGGGCCTTGGCCCCTTCCTCCCTCCCTCTCTCTTTGAACGCTGATTACAGCTAGATGTCTAGTTGTTTATAATGTGCAAGCCCATGTGTTTCATTGAGTTGTCTGTGTATTTGTTATATTAACGTATAAAGGGACCAGAACAGAGAATCGATGTATAGTAAATTGCAGTGAGTAGCAATATCTGAGTCCTATTTTATATAGGCAAATTATGGCGTGCATACATTCAAGCTACTTGAATTACTGCATGGATAATTTAGAGCAGGAAAAAAGACCTTAAGTGAGGGCTGGTTGTAAAAGGGCGAAGCCAGTTTGCGGGCCTCAATAATATCAAAACTGCCCTGAGAGCCAATATCCATGGATGATTTACACATCAAAGGAAAGGAGCGGAAATGGACATGAACAGTGGCAGCACTTGCCAAGTTAAATAAAAGCCCCTCAGTGAACATGAAGAGCAATAAGAGGCATTTGAAAAGTTGGCTGCAGAAGAAGAGGTTGTGTGAGAGCTTATCCCCTACTGCCTTCTTGGTCCCTTGGGAACTTATACAGACTCCGAATTCACTTGACCCATGAGGCTGAGGAAAACGTGGCCACACATCAGGAAAGTCTGGTGTTTGTCATAGGAACAAAAGCAGAACTGTGCCAGCTACCAGACGAATGGGATCAGGTAGCAGGAACCAGGACCCACCTATAAACCTCAAAGTTAATCTGGGCCAGTAGGTTTCCTTAGAGCAGAGTGGCCCTCACTTAAAGAGGAGTGAAATGTGTGTGTTGATTTTTTTATTTTCCCTCCTAGGTGTGTTGGAGGAGAGGTACAGGCTGGGTTTGGTAAAGCAACAAGAAGTCTTTTTAAGAGCGTGCTCCCTTAAAATAATAGGGTTTTGTGGGTTTAGCATTAAAACACTTTCCATTCTTGTCTTGAATTACTTTAAAAAAAAATGAAAAGCAGCTTACATAGGTGGAAAATTAATACCAAAATCGGTTTTCATTCTCCTTCCCCCCCACCCCCACATGGAGCAAATCTAGCAATAATCCTGACTCCTCTCCCAGAGGTGGAATGTTTCCATTTTCACCCTGCAACCCTGTTATGTTACCTTGTCGGGCAGAGAGAAATGTCATCCCCATTCATATTTGCAAAGACTTTGTGGTGGAAAAACAGATAATTTCCACCAATAGCTGCAAAGGAAAAAGTGATAGTTACCTGAACCTGGTATCTTGGGTCAGTTTCTGATCCCAGTAACATGGGTGTACATGAAAGTAAATCCACAGACATCAGTCTGGTCACTGTAGATATACACAAGTGTAACGGAACAGAATCTGGCCTTGAGGGTTTGTTTAAACCTTGTTTCCCACTCAGACTGCCTGTCTGGGAAGTTAATCTATCTCATTGTTCAGGGTGGTGGTGGTCGGTATCACCGCACAGATATGGCAGTTCCAGCCTGGCTTTCAACATCATCTGCAGCTGCTTTATGCTCAAAGTGACCAGAACTGGCAGCATCCTACTCTCCTCCATTCCCAAAACACAGCAAGTTTAAGTATCCCTGAACTCTGTGACTTGCCTCTTTGTGAGTCATGTGACTTCTGTTGTTGGGATTTCTTGTGCCAATCTGGAGAATGTGTGTGTGTATGTGTGTGTGCGTGCTGGGGGACGGGATGGGTTAGAAGCTGCTAGTGGAGACGTGTTTAGAGAATGAATAAGGTTAACCAGGGCCTGAGTCAGTCTGCAACACAGGGATCTAAACCACCCTCCAGTTCCCGCATTGCCTATTGGAGACAATGCTGCGACACCTCAACTGACCAGGGCAAGTTGAAATCTCTGTGTGATGGTTACAGCTTTTGCTCCAGTGCTATGTGGATTAGATAACGAGCTGCTTCATATTGACACAGTTTTGCAGGGTTGATAACTCGAGCACCTTGGGCAATCGGGAGTCTCCCTGTTTATCATGTTGGGGTGTGTCACAGATTGTTCCCTTCCTCTTATGGTACAGGGAATCTCCATCTTCTCTTTCTACAAGTCCCTTACATGCTAGTTCCAGTTGTGTTAGGTGTAGTCTCACCACCTCCCAGGCCTCAGCAGACATGGCAAAGCAATATTTGGGCTCGTGGGTGGGGGAAAAGGATGATTCTCGGCATTGCAGTTGGGATGGGGTTCCCTAACAAAACAACTTTGCAGGGGAACATCAAATTTGCTTGAAATTGCCCTGCTTCCTACCCCTAGGATTAAATAATTCCCCCAAATTAAGATGTTTCCCTTAATATCTCCCCTCTTCCTTCCCCTCCATTTCCAGTTGAATTAGTAGGCCAGATAATTTTTTCTTCTACCATACCTCCCAGCTTCCATACTAGGAACCAGAAACTCAGCTGGTCTAAATCTGCATGGTTTCGTTGAATTGGGAGCTACACCAATTTATGCTGGCTGACAAATGTGGCCCTAGATTGCAAAAGCTTCCAAAACAGGATGCTTTGAGATGCCTTGCACTGAAACCAGTGTAATGATACAAATAACCTATTAGATCAACGCCTCCCTCCTAGGAAATGTCCTAGTTATGATGCAATCAGTTTCTATTTTCATTCAGTAACCAGGTTTACTATAATTAGGTTAATGACCTGAGGCTGAAGGAGAAGAGATTAAATTTAATAGGGAGAAAATGATTAAAAGACTAGAAAACATGACCTATGAGGGAAGATTGGAAAAAAAAACCCTGGGTTTATTTAGTTTGGAAAAGAGAAGACTGAGAGGGGACATAACAGTTTTCAAATACATAAAAGGTTATTATGAGGAGGGTGAAAAATTATTGTTCTATCCTCAGAAGTTAAGGAGAAGAAGCAATGGGCTTAAATTGCAGAAAGGGCGGTTTAGGGATCCTGGAGCCTCTGCCAGTCAATCGCAATCTCTGGCTGCTAAAAGTCCGGTGGTGTAGCAGAGCTCAGACAAGTTGGCTCCCTGCCCTGACCCCACGCTGCTCCTGGAAGCAGCTGGCTGCTGGTACGTCTCTGTGGCCCCTGGGGAGGGTGAGGTGGCTCCGCACGCTGCCCCTAACCCCCAGCACCGTTCCCGCAGCTTCTATTGGCCGGGAACTGGCCAATGGGAGCTGCAGGGGTGGCACTTGCAGGTAGCGCACAGAGACCCGCTGCCCCCCCCCCACGGGCTGCAGAGATGTGCCAGCAGCCAGCTGCTTCCGGGAGCAGTGTGGGGCCAGGGCAGGCAGGCAGCCTGCCTGAGCCCTGCTGCATTGCTGACTGGGAGCCGCCTGTGGTAAGCATCACCTGACCAGAGCCTGCACCTCGCATCCCCTCCTGAACCCCAATCCCCTGCATCAGCCCAGAGCCCCCTCCTGCACCCAAACTCCCTCCCAGAGCCCATACCCTTCACCCCCTCCTGCACCCCAATCTCCTGCATCAGCCCAGAGCCCCATCCTACACCCCAACCCCTGCCCCAGGCTCAGCCAATGCACACCCCTCAGTTGAGAATGTTACACTGATTTGTGACAATCCCTGAAGGATTTGGGATCTATAAATCACAAGTGACACTACTAAAAAGTAAAACTCATTAAATGTCCAGTGGATTCTATGAAATTAGGTGCAGTATAACCCTATGACCCCCGCACCCAAACTCCCTCCCAGAGCTTGCACCCCAACCCGCTGCCCCAGGCTCAGCCCAGAGCCCTCTCCCACGCTCTGAACCCCTCGGCCCCAGCCCAGAGCCTGCACTCCCTTCTGCACCCCAACCCCGTGCCCCAACCCGGTGAAAGTGAGTGAGGGTGGGGGAGAGCGCGCGACGGTGGGAGGGGGGATGGAGTGAACAGGATGGGGCCTTAGGGAAGGGGCAGGGGAGATCTTGGGTTGATCTTAAATTCAAAAAGTGATCTTGTGCGTAAAAAGGTTGGAGACCACTGGTCTAGGTAATACTCAGTCCTGCCTTGAGTGCAGGGGACTGGAGTAGATGACTTCTCAAGGTCTCCTCCAGTCAAGATTCTATAGCAGGGGTCGGCAACCTTTCAGAAGTGCTGTGCCGAGTTTTCATTTATTCACTCTAATTTAAGGTTTTGCGTGCCAGTCATACATTTTAACATTTTTAGAAGGTCTCTTTCTATACGTCTATAATATACAACTAAACTATTGTTGTATGTAAAGTAAATAAGGTTTTTAAAATGTTTAAGAAACTTCATTTAAAATTTAAATTAAAATGCAGAGCCCCCCTGGACCAGTGGCCAGGACCTGGGCAGTGTGAGTGCCACTGAAAATCAGCTTGTGTGCTGCCTTCGGCACCTGTGTCATAGGATGCCTGCCCCTGTTCTATAGTGTAGGAACATATCTGACCAGTGCTGATCTCTCTAACTCTCTCATAAGGAGAGGGAGAGGAAAAGTTCCTTTTTGACTCTTTTCCATACCCTCTTGAAATGCAGCTGATAGGCAGAGCCTCAGGTTCACATGGGGCACAATACCTATCCTCTTTGCCAGCCCCCTGGCAGCTTGGGATTGCAATCATGTGCATATTGTGGAGTCGAGTGACTGTTCCCAGCAGGATGGGCCGTGCCACAATGCTGATGCGGTGGCACACTGTCACTAATCTGCTGTGTGTCAACAGTCTGTTCACCTAGTGTCAAGGCTGATTTCCCACTCTGGCACTTTGAGTGCAGAAGGTAGAGGACTGCAAGGATTCTAAAAATTAATACTGGCCAATCCAGGCTTGTATTAAACTCCCAAGGTTACAGCTTTTCTCTGATCTTGGATGGGTAGATGCTGCTGCCACCACCCAAGTGCAAAAACCCCTTTGAGAACCCAGGAAGGTGTACTTGGGAACTCCTTCCTGTGGGTACCCTCAAGCCCTTTCACACCGCCCCTCCCCCGGGAAGAGCTGAGAAAGAAAACAAAGGAAATCAGCTGTTGCCACCAGCTAGTTTAAACAACATGTACACAAATCTCTTAGGACACACAAATTCAATCCTGTTCTTAGAAAAGGTAAATTTTATTAAAAACAAAAGGAAAGAAAATATATCTGAAAACTCAGCCTATTGCTAGATTTAAAAAATCCACTTACTAAAATTCAGAATCAAGAATAGCTTTCTTAAGGTCCAGCTTAAAGGCTACAAGCAAAACAAAAGCATTTGGGGTTAGCACAGAGGAGTACACAAGCCATAAAGAAATAAACCTAATTGTGTCTTCCTAGACATTTTCTGATCTACTTGCGTATCTAGGGTTTCAAATGAACAGTTTCTAGGTATGATTTGATGATTTTTCATACCTGGCCCTTAGGTGCAGCCCTGTCTCCGCTTCTTCCCGAGAACACCAGCTAGCCAGACAAAGGGAAAGTCCCCCCCGCATTTTAAAAAGTTCTAGCCTTCCGATTGGCTCTTTTGGTCAGGTGCCCACTCTACTCCTTTTACCTATGCAGGGAGACTTTTTAACCCCCTTACAGGTAAAGCAAGTCGAGAACAACTACTAAGAAGGATTTCATAGCTGGTTGGCTGGGTGTCCATAAAAGGGAGCTACCCTCCCCCCCCTCATTTATCACATCTAGTCTGCAGGGTCCAGGAAAGATGATGTTAACAAATCAAGAGGAAAAAAATGCAGCTGTAGCATAATACAGAAATCTTTTCTCCGCTGACCCAGTGGAGCAATGGAAGGATTTGCTGAGTAATCTAAGGGATCGGCGAGCTCCCAGGTTTCGGACCAATACAAGTAAAGAACAGTGCAGACTGGCAGTGGCATACTTAGGCTCTGAGGAAAAGTATACTGTCTGCACTGTAGCTTAGTTACTGCCTGCTGGCATGTCCCTCAGTCAGGGTAGACGGTGACTCTGAAACAGCTGCTTGCCTTCCGTCTCAGACATCCAGCAAGGTGCAACCATGACAGCTGTTCCCTCAGGGGGAGCTGCTTCAGAAGGGTATTTCGGCCCAGAGGGACTTGCTCTGGAAGGACGAGCCTTAGGCTGTGCACGTGCCAGTCCACACAAGCACCATCTGGTATGAGGTGACTGCTCTGAAGAAGGGGGCAAGGGCGAGCAAGGAGTATAGTTTCTTCTTAAGCCCAATAGGCTAATATTTAGTATCCTTTTCCCAGCAGGATCACAGTCAAGTCTGTATGAGCTACAGTATGAAATAATGTCTTTATTAAATAATGTATCACTGAAACAAATGGTGGTGATTACCTAAGCAATTTCAAAGCTCTGTGAGCCATATCAGAAAAACCAATCTGACTCTCGTTGCCAGGAGGCGTGGGAGAGGGGCTGTCAGCTGCTTCGAGGAACTTTCTGCCTGACATAAAGGACTCAGCCATGTCAGATGCTATAAGGTGCCTTGTAGATGATTTGTTTTATCTATGGCTCCAGGTATTTGAAGGAGACAGCTGACAATTAGACCTTTTTGTTTTCTTTTTCATGGTTGATAGCCAAATGCTTTTTTTTTTATTTGCGTGTGGGGGTGCACGTGTGAGAGAGATTATATAATATATATATATTGTATGTATAACCTTACATTTACTAGTCTGGCAGTGTCCTGAATGGTTCAAATGAATGTTTAAACAAATACAGAACTGTCCTGCACACTGTAACACCACAGATAAGAGAGCTCCTTTCAGTGCTTGCTTAGAAACACTGAAGGGAAATAGTCGTCTTTCTCCTGGAGCTATGAAATTCTAAGAATTGTACAGTTTTTGCTAAGGAAAGAGAGTCCAGAGTTTGATAAATGTTCATGCAAGCACTGTGTGATTTGTGCTGCAAAACTTTTTTGTGGACTCCCTTACTGTTAACCCTACAGCTGGGCAAATAGGATAGAATCTGTTTTGAATTCTAGCTATTGAATACTGGAAGCCAGTCCATGAGTGAACCCCAGGCTGAGAAGTGTTTGTGTAAAAAAAAAAATTGTATCAAATAATCCTGAAGAAGGAACTTGCTCACAGAAATTATGATCCATTTTGTGAACTGGAAAAGAATGACCCAATCAAACAAATCAAGTAATAATATAAAAGGAGTGGTAATTCACATGCATATTGTATAGCTGCAATTTATGGCTGAAAATGTAAATAATAGTTTTATATGAGACACTCACGATATTGGCCTGGGTTCTCAGTAGTAATGGAGAGTGGCAGCTGCAAAAAGTTGTTCTTTGATTCAGGACTGTCCAGCTCCAGTGCAAATTAGAGCTGCCCAGGGCAGCCCTGACTCGTTCAACTCTTGTAATGACCTTTAGGAACCTTACACCAATGGACAATCAGGTGCAGCAGAGTGCTGATCTGCCACATCCCTTTCCCACCTTGCCCCACCCATGATCTGCTCCAGAAATCCCAACGTGTGTCCTCTTATGCCAGAGGAGGCGAGGGGAGTACAGCTGTGATAGGAGGGGGTGGCGCAATGGGGTGTTTCTCTACACAGAGAAAATTCTCCACGGCCTGTTTCCAGACTAGTGAATCTGTCTCATTTTTGTGACAACGAGGCCCATTGAGGCAATAAAATGATCTGAGTAGATGGTGTTTGAGGGATGAATATGGGACTTTGAGGCTCTTGTTGCATCAGGGGGTTCTAAAGCCCGGACAGTTCACTCCTGCATTTGAAAACTGTCCTCAGAAAAGCTGAAGAGCAGAAGGCACTAGACCAGGGGCAGGCATCCTATGGCACGTGCGCCAAAGGCGGCAGGCGAGCTGATTTTCAGTGGCACTCACACTGCCCGGGTCCTGGCCACCGGTCCAGGGGGCTCTGCATTTTAATTTAATTTTAAATGAAGTTTCTTCAACATTTTAAAAACCTTATTTACTTTACGTACAACAATAGTTTAGTTCTATATTATAGACTTATAGAAAGAGACCTTCTAAAAACATTACAATGTGTTACTGGCACGCAAAACCTTAAATTAGAGTGAATAAATGAAGACTTGGCACACCACTTCTGAAAGGTTGCCGACCCCTGCACTAGATTGACTGACTGTAACGAACAAGGAAAATCCTGTGCCATGAAAGGACCTAGGCTAGTTGATCCATAAGATCAACCGGCCAGGACTAGAACTCTGGACTCCCAGACACTTGCTCAAGTGACAAGACCACACCACTCCTTAGTTTACCATAAGGCCTGTCACAACAGTTCCCTATCAATCCGATAAGTAGTGGTTGGAGTAATTACAGAGTTGGGGTGAAGTAATACCAGCCCTTGTTGCAAGGATAAGGGATTATGTTAGAGGGAATTTTTGCTGTCCTGGTGTGTTAAGAAAAATACTTAACAGTGATTGTTCTTCTAAAATTAAAAAACAATGAAATGCATTGTCATGCAACATCCCTCATGAGCTATCACAGGTTTGCTCCCTGCACAGGAACTGAGCTGGTGACAAAGTGAACTCTGGGAATGGCTGTAGAGGCTTGCTTCCATCAAGGAGCAGAATGGAAGCGTAGGGAGACTGTTTTCCTTGATCCTTTGCCAGCTAACTAACCATTTGGGAGGATGGTGGCATGGCAATGCACGACCTAGCAACCTTTGAAGTACAGCCCCAGCATGTGTATTCCTTCCCGGGAAAATGTTTTTGAGTATTCATGTTTCTGGGGCTGCTCCTACCACCTTGACTAGCGTGAGACTGCAGTGGGACTCCTGCACTTGTGTATTTGAGGTATACGTGAGAGCAAGGACCAGACATGCCAAACCTGTGGGAAAAAAAATGCAGGAATTGGGCTGGTTTTTGGCTTAATTGGCTTCTGAGTTGCTTGTTGGCTAGTTTTTTGTCTTGTAGCTTGTTTTGATTTTTGTTTTTTGTTTTTTTTATCGGCTCCCAGCAAGCAGGAGCAAGGGGGGGGGCAAGCAGAGGTAAGGGGGGGAGGGAGAGCGTCAGGGGTGCACAGCGGCCCCACAGTCCCAGACTGCATGCCGGGGGGATCGAGTCACACAGAGTGTTGGGGTTCTTAGAGACTGGCTTGTTTTGGCCTTGTTTTGAAATGGGATTAGTTTGATTTTTGGCTTATTGTGAACATCGGGGTGCTTATTTACCATGTGAAAGTTGGCAACTGTGGTGAGGACTGCAAATTTGGGGCTCATATGTTTGTCTGTGTCTATCTTACTATTCCAAAGAGTCATCCAGAGCTTGATTGGAGGTCCCATTTTTTTTGAGATACTTATGTAATATTTGGCACTTTTCAGACTGCACTGAAAAGTATTACAGGTGGAGATTTTCATTAGTTTCAAAGGGAATTAAGCATCCAAATCCCTTAGTCATAGCTCGGGTCAAATCTTGAGGTCCTTAATTGGCAAAATTTGCACTGAAGTCAATGGGTGTTTGCCTGAGTAAAGTGTAAGCAGAGAAGTAGGATAAAGGCACACACAAAATACGGTGTGCATGGTATGTGGGCTTTGCACACAATCTGCATATGTCATGTTCTGTACAATCTATCAGAGTGGTATTGCATACTAGCGGGGTCCCTCTAATTAATATACTATAATAAACTCTTAGTGTGTAATGATTAAGAAGAAATCATGCATAAAGAAATCACTAGCAGATGATCGCATTGGCAAAATTATAACTCAGTAATATTGCAGTCCCATTTATTTTCTGTTAGGTTTAATCACTACTAATAATTCAGTCTGGGATAATTAATCTTTGCTGATCAAAGTACAGGAAAGAACTGAAGTACTGTAACAGCATCATAATGAGATGAGGTGCTGGTGAAGCAGAATTGTTCAAAATGCTCACTTATATGGAGAGCTGTGAAGATGGCCTGATAGGCACACAATCAATCAGCACATGTTTATTATCATCAGATGGTAGGTACTGCCCAGGTTCTATGGTGATAGGGTCCTATGAGTACCAAGATAGACAGATGTTAATAGCTAGGACCAGCTCATGCCATCTGGCAGGAAAAACCAGTGGGGGAGAGATCTGGGGAAAAGGACATTCAAAGTTCCCCACCTTGTTTCCTTTGAATTGTTCCATCAGTGGGAAGGGCAGGGTTTTCTCCACGGAAGGAGTGGGAAGTCCCATTCCCAAATGCTGTGGATTACCCATGAGCTTCAAAAGGCCCCAGCCGTCAGCATGGAGGCTCTGTTCTTATGCAGGGGCTTTCGCCTACTCTCCATGTTATGGCTTCTCCTAACAGCTGCTGCCCATGGCATCTCCCCCTGTTAAAGGGGGTGGGGGTAGATGGTTTGTAATTGTAAGCAGAGTCAGGATGAGCTCTACCCTGACATCTGGTGGTAAATTATGGGGAGTGCAGAAAGAAGTTTCATGTATTCGCATTGGTATTTCAATTATTTGCATTGGCACTCCCACTGCCATTAGCATAGCACACAGCAGCCTGGGATGGCTATTTTCACCGCTGTGGGATCCCCAATTTCTTTGTTATTGGGGCAGGAGGAATGAAATGTTGTCACCCTGATTGGGTAAATGGGGAACTACAAAATTGTCTTGTGATGGGGGGTTTCATTGTCAGCTGGATAGCGCTTGCTAGATGGGGCACATGGGTTCCAAAACCCATTGAAAGGAGAGAGGCTGGGGACAGATGTCTGTACTTGGTGGTGCAGGCTCCTTGTGTGAGCCAGAAGCACCAGTTCCACCTATGCTTCTCTCCACTGTGGAATGTCAGAGTTAATTTTTTGATTCCCTTAAGAATCGAGATACCGGTTACTGAGCTGAACTCATGGGCACTGGGCTCCCCTACTATGAGCTGGAATCACTAAGAGCTGAAATCACTGAAGAGCTGGACTTGCTGAGCTGAGAGCACTGAGTACTGTGCTAATGAGTGGGGGAGCCTGAAGCAATACCGTGGAGCAGAGCAGCTGGCAGAGTGGAGTGGAGCAGTTTGTGCAGCCACTGGGTGAGTGGAGCCAAGCAGCTCGCGAGGACGGCTGGAGTGGCTCACAGGACAGCTGGTGGACCAGAGCAGCTGGCAGAGCGGAGCAGCCCACAGAGCAAGCAGAGCTGAGCTGTTTGCGGAGATGACTAGTGGAAGCAGAACCCCACGAAGAGGCAGGGCAGTTGGCCCCGAAACCATGTAAGGTGCCCCTTTCTACCCAGGCTGGGGAGGGGCACCTCTGCAGAGAGACTCTTGAGCTCTGGGGCTGCACTGACCCGGGACAGAGACTTTTGGATTGTGGGACTTTTGGGACTGTGGGTGATTTGGGGGTTGCTGGACTCAAGGGCCCCGAGAGAAGGACATGGCCCAATTTGCTGGAGTGGGTCTTTGCTCACGGTTTGACCTATGAACTCTAGCCGAGGTATTTTCCCAATTTAATGCTTGTTGTTTGTCATGTATTAAACCTTTTCTGCTACACCAAGACTCTGTGCTTGCGAGAGGGGAAGTATTGCCTCTTCGAGGCGCCCAGGGGTGTGTGTAAGATTTTCCCAGGTCACTGGGTGGGGGCTCGAGCTGGTTTTGCATTATGTTGTGGGGAAGGGATCCCTATGTATTGAACCCGGCCCTTGCTGCTATCGTTTCGGCCCGGCAGAAGGGTTACATAATGCACAGCAAGCACTATCAGGAGTTAGTACCGCTGTAAATTGACTGAGGATGAGAATTAGGACTCAGCCGTAAACAGAGTAAGGCTGGACTGGAGATAACATCACTCTTGGTATTCTGTCTATACCTTCCCTGACTCCTCTGCCATCATGGGTCCAGGAACAGGGTGAGAGGATGTTTGCACTGTTCTGTTTGGCCAGGTGGGCTAAATATCGTGTATTTAATAGGTATGTGTTGGAGTTACAAGGCAGGAGTCAATGCTACACTGCAGTAGTGTAGGTTTTTAAGATGACTGCTTAAAAAGCTCCACAAGCCTAATTTGTTTAGTTTGGGTTCATTTATTTTAATTTTTCAGCGAAGTGCTTTTTGAGGAACTTTGATCTGAACGTGGGTGTCTGTTTTCAAAAGGCCAAAAAACCTTTTCACATCTGAATATTGTGTTTAAAATTCTTTTGATATTCCCTTCTATTGACTCTGCCACTGAACAGCAGCAATTTTTTTTTAAAAACCCACACACTAAAAGTAGACAGTATTTAGAGTGATCAACAGCTTTGGAGTACAGTGAATTAAAAGCAGAACTCCATCAATTCTGCTGCCGCTATAACATTTCCATGGTGGGTTTGCCTTTCTCATCTAGAATAAAGAATATATTCAGAGAACACCAAATATCTGGCAAGAGGCCAGAGGCATTGGCTATAGGACAATTAACACAAGAGAGACCCCCCCGCAAAAAAAAAAACCCCAACAAACCCCCCCAAACAAAAAACCCCAAGGCTTCCGGAAATAGACATGAATAAGAAATATTTTTAACATGCCCTTTAACTTATTGGTTTGATCCAAGTGCTTGCCTCTTATTCCTCTTGGTTGGAAATGCAGTCGTGTATTACTTGGTTAGCTTTGCTTTCTTCAGTCATTAGCTTCCCCCTTGAGTTGTAGGACTAGTACAATATTGTATTTGTTGTCTCCTCCATCTTTAAGACTATTTTTGTTCCGTTTATAACACATAAAACAAGGGCTCAGTAGTAGTCACAAAGATCGTCTGCTTTCTCCTAATCCTTCAGCTCTCCCTCCATACACAACTTTAATTAGCCACGAGGATTTAAGCCTTTACATTCCACATTGCTACAGTCAAACTAATAATTAAAAGGAGATATTAGATGGCTAGAAATCCCCTTCTAAGGATAATTTTTTATATTTTTGATATGAAAAGTACCAGGCCTCTCTCGGTATCATATGCTGTAGGTCTACTCTTGTGTATTATCAAGGAGAATATTTTAATGCTTCAACAGAAACATGACACCATAAAGCCTTGACTATTGAAAATAATACAACTGTTGCTAGTCTGTTTGAAGGATTGGGACTGTCCTTCAGTTAGCTAGCTGAGTGTCTGGCTCTATCATTCCTACCCCACTAGCACGGAACTTTGAGGTGACAGCCGCCATGTTGGCTAACATCAGGGATTCAACCACAGACTGACAAAGCTGAATTCATCTGAACGTTTTATAGTTTGAGTTAAGGAGCCAGACTTGTAACACACTTACACCTTCTGTGGCTCAGAAACAGATGTAACATGTGCTCATCAGTGGTCACATACTTCTTCTACACAGGCAGTAGGACAAGTGCCCACTTATGTGACACATAGCTGCTCAGAAAACTCTTCCCCCCCAGCACCCCTCAGAGAAAATGTCAATGAAAATGTTTTTTTTTGTTTTTTGTTTTTTTTTACCACTAACACCACCACCAAAAAAAAATTGCACAGAAAAATTTGATGGTTGAAAACCTGAAAACCAAAAGTTTTCCCCAGGAAAATCAAAATGAGATGTTTTGGTTTGAGTTGGTTGAATCATGGTGGCTTATAGGAGCTGGAATTCAGATGCCTTTCTCCCATGATGCATCATGCTCTCCTCTCATCCTGATCTGTCATGGTGCATCATCGGAGTCTCATAGCTGTGGTGCATTGTGGGAGAGTTAGTTCAGCTGGAAAATCTGGTCCATAGAAGAGAATGAGGGTACGAGGCATACAAAAGACAGCTCTCATGCAGCACTACGGTGGCTCAGGAGCACATGCTTAAATGTGGAACCCACCCAAAATGAAATATTTCTATTCAAGAATGTCAAAATATTTCATTTTGACTGCAAATGTTAGGAAAAAATTTGTTGGACACTTACTAAGTGGAAGCTTCAGTTTTTTTTGTCCAAAACTCAGAAACATTTCCATTTTTGAGTGTTCGGTGTTTTGATGAGGAGCTGATATTTTCCCACAGAAAGCAGATGCTTTTCACAAAAAAAGGGTTAATTGAAAACCTAATTTTCAGTCAAACAGTTTTGCCACTGTCTTGGCCAAGGCACCAGGGATTGACTCGGGGATCTAAAGAACTGAAAACATAACTCTACAGCTTGAGTTAGCAGGTGTTAAATGTCCTGCTCTGTCTGATCCACAGAGGTAGTGGGTATGTTACACCTGCTAGCTAAAAGTGTAGATCTTATGTGTTCAGCCTATGGACACTTTCAGTGTCTTGGCTGACCGAGCTGTCATGGAGGCAGATGATTTCTGTCAGGTGGGTAAAGTTTCCCTCCACAGGAAGGATTCAACAGAAACTCCACAAGAGGAACCAGACAGATATTCCCCTCCCTTCACCCTCTGTTTTTCCACACACAAAGCAATCATCATGTCCTGAATAATCCTAGAATCTCAGGGTTGGAAGGGACCTCAGGAGGTCATCTAGTCCAACCCCCTGCTCAAAGCAGGACCAATCCCCAGACAGATTTTTGCCCCAGATCCCTAAATGGTCCCCTCAAGGATTGAGCTCTCAACCCTGGGTTTAGCAGGCCAATGCTCAAACCACTGAGCTATCCCGCCCCCCAAACACAAGCTAGCAGAGGATAACTGGAAAACTGCTAACTGCACTGGGAATGTTGGCCCTAGAATATTTCCTCCTCTGAGCTAGCACAAGGTCATGGAGCACTGAAACTGCTGGCAGGGGAGGGTAGAACATTATAGTTTTGTTTCTGCCATAGATTATTGCTGTTCTATCTCTCTAGGTGCTTCTGCAGCTCCTGTTCCCTTGATATCTGAATGCCTACTGAGAGTTTCTTCATACCACTTTATAATCCTTTAGCATTTCTGTCCCATTTTCATGAATTACCTGAGGCCCATGGGTATGTCAGTAGTTAATCATCACGAGCCAGATCCTCAGCTGGTGCATATAGGTATTGCTGCACTGATTTCAATGATTTATGCCAGCTGAAGGTCTGGCCCCATGTTCTTAATAGAAATAATCACCTCTGTGTTTTACTGCAGACTTGTGCAGAGCCAGACAAGCCCAAGCTACTTGATAAATTGACACATAACAGGCTACTTTTGAGCAATGTCAGGATTGGGAGGCGAGACAAACCAGCCCAGTCTGCTGGGAAATAAAGCAGGTAGAAGAAATGTGTGTGACTCATTCTGTTGTTCCTTATTGCACTTCCTAGGAAGGTTTGTCATCTAAGAACCTGCAGTGTGGTGAGATCCCTGTAATTCCTTGGGGGGAGGGGCGAGTCGAGGCCCTTACCCTGGTTTGAAGCTTTGCATTTCTTTGGTTTTGTCATGGTGTTTTTGGCACAGCTGCAAGTTAAGCAGTTTGCGTCTGTCAATTTATTTTAAAAACAGAAACAAGTTAAAGGGAGTTTTGTGTTTAGACACAAAATATGACCTATTGTCTATTTCAAAATGGCTTGCCTGGTATATTTTGGGAGGTGCAGAAGGCTCCAGAAGTGGCAGTGCTGGTGCAGCTTGGAAACAGCAACGGTGAGGCAACTGGATCCTCTGCTGACCAGCTCCACCAGCCATTGACTTATGCAGAGCAGGGATGCAGGAACTGTGGGTGCTAGTCTAGCTTGAGGGTAGCAGAGGAAGATTTCTTCTTCTCTAGCTTACCTGCATGCAACCTGGCTGATTAGATTTCCTGAATTTGCTCTTTTATGCAGTTGGAAATTGGGGATTTTGCATGGTCTGTTGTGGATTTAATTGAGCACTGCTTTATCAGCTAGTCATGCAAAATATCTATCGGAATGCCAAAATATGAAAGGGAAAATATTTGTACTCACAGTTGCATGTTAACCAACATCTACTTAGCTGCTTAATATCTTGTATCTGTGCCCATCATGTGCATTCCAAAAACAAGCCTGTGACCTGAGGTGTCTAGGGTTGTCCACACTGGAAATGCCAATGTCAGAGCAAGCTGCGAAAAGGAGAGATGATTCCCTCCAAACCAGTTAACACTGTAGTTAAATTCACCAACCAGTCACAAACTGTGCTCCTGATCCCCCACACTGGTTATCAACAAGCTGAGGGAAAAAAGAAATCACACAGCCCTCTTTATTGCATTCTGGTCTCTGGCTCCCAATCGGCAAATAGATCCAATAAAGTGAGAAGTTACTTAAAACTCTATTCACTATACAAAATGTTCTTCTGATCTCCAAAGGATCAGCCACATTACCAGATCAATGTTAGTTAAGGTTGTACCCAAAATACCACACTGCCAGCCAATCCTTTAGTATAGAAAGCCAAAGGTTTATTATAAAAGAACGAGAAGAGAGTTGTTATTTGGTCAAAGCAATCAGATACATACATGTGACTTCAGAGTCCAGATTCTTAGTAGCACTGGTGAGTTTGCTGGCTTGTAAAGTCCCTCTGGAACATATCCAAATCTTGGATGGGTCTATCAGTCCTTTGTTCAAAGCTTCAGTTTGTAGAGAAGTTACTCCAGAGGTGAGAAGCAGGATTGAAGACAAAATGGAGGTGACGCAGCTGCCTTTTTATATTCTCTGCCATGTTGCTTGTACATCCTTTGGCCCAAAGAAAAGCTCACAGCACATGGGTATGGGAAAGTATTGGGAGTCCCCTGTCCATAGGCATGTCCTGCTGACTCATAGGCTAGCCCCTGACTTCTCTCAATGGATTCATTGTACAGCTGATTGCCCTTGATGGGCCATCAAGCAGGCTGGATAGCGCTGATGCCAATGTGTCTGAGAGTGTCACCCAGATACACAGCACAAATTTGAGATATTGGTATACCCCACACATTTATAACTCATGATACAAAGATGATACATTTAAACAAGCTTATTATATTTAGCAAATCATAACATCTCCACCCACTGATGCCTTACATGGCATATCTGGTATAAGATTCATTGCAATTTTGTAATATTGGTGTCGATGATGCTATAAATGGTCACCAGTGTTCCTTCTAATTTTTTACATCTATGTGCAGAATTAATTTTATGTGCCCCAATACGGAGGTGATGTGTGGTGGGGGAGGGGGCTCAGAGCTGGGGCAGACTGTTGGGGTGTGGGGGGTGAGGGCTCTGGCTGGTTGTGCAGGCTCTGGGGTGGGGCTGGGGATGAGGAGATTGGGGTGTTGGAGGGGGGTCAGGGCTGGGCTGGGAGAGAGGCTCCTCTCCGCGGCAGTGCAGGTGGGCTTGGGCTGGGCTGCGGAAGAGGCACCTCTCCCTTCCAGTGCAGCCATTGATGGCGTGCTGTGCAGCCACACAGCTTACAGGGAACTTAGATGGTCACCCGTATTCCAGACAGTGTCACAAAACCCACTCTCCTTGTTTTTCCATTCACTCAAACCAGGGGGTGTTGTAACCAAAAATAAAAGTATTAGCATGCAATGGCCAATTTAAACAGATCTTGGGTCCCAAATGCTAATGACCTTAAATGAGATGCTGTTCAGGCCTCCAAACATCCTTCTAACCCCTCCTCACAGATTATTAATTATAAGTTGTTGTTCAGACCTATATGTCTGCAATACTTGCTTCTTTAGGGACTGAAAAAACTGGCCACAATTGACAATGGCTCTACAGGGGCTTTTAGCCTCCAAACACAAATCTCAGACCTGACATCATCAGCAATTATGGTGCACAGTCAAAAACACTCTGCCATAAGAAGGTAAATTATGCATTAGTTGGCTAGTACCATAGATGTAGCCAGCACTTTATAACACAGGAATTGCAAGACTAGATGGACCCTGGGTCTGATCCAGTCCAGTATTCTGTCTTTGACAGTGCACAACACCAAATGCTTTGGAAGAAGGTATAAGAAGCTCATAGTAGGCAGCTGTGGGGTAGTCTGCCCCCCACATAGGTCTCATCCTTGTCTTTAATACTAGATTGGCTTAAGCCCTGAAGCACGAGCTTTAATATCCCTGCCCAATAAGAAGACAAATTTCCTGTCCCAAAAAGGTTCTTGCAGTCTAAACCAGACAAAAGCAAAACACAGAGCAAGAGTGGAGGCATAGAGAAAACATTTGTGAGATCAGGGTCGGAAGGATTAGTGGAAGAAGTGGGAAGGGATTTGTAGGGAGGGCCCTGGGCAGACAAATCTGCTGTGTGTTTTCATGGTCATGTTCAATCCTGCACCATTCAAAAGTCAAGGGTGGACAGCTGGGAATATCCATTTCCCAAGTGGAAAAGGACAAAATCCGTGGCAGAAATAGATCATGATTCTAACAACAATTGCAAGCTAGAGTGTGCTGATAAGCCACAGTAAACTCTGCAGATATAGGCCATTCCAGGTAAGGATCTATTTGGGGGCAGGCGGGAAGGTGGCTGCTTTCCCTGCGCGCCCATTTGTCACCTGGTAGATTTGGAGAGGTACAACTAGGCAGGGCTTTTCTCCAGCAGCTCCCAAAGAAACCCTGCCACACCCAGGGGCGGCGCTAGGAATTTGGCCGCCCCAAGCATGGCGGCATGCCGCAGGGAGCGTGCTGCCGGTCGCCGGTCCCACGGCTCCGGGGGACCTCTTGCAGACGTGCCTGCGGAGGGTCTGCTGGTCCCGCGGCTCCAGTAGAGCATCCACAGGCGTGCCTGTGGGAGGTCTACCGGAGCCGTGGGACCAGCGGACCCTCTGCAGTCATGCCTGCAGGAGGTCCACCGGAGCCGCGGGACTAGCGGACCCTCCGCAGTCATGCCTACGGGAGGTCCGCTGGTCCCGCGGCTCTGGTGGACCTCCCGCAGGCATGACTGCGGAAGGTCCGCCAGAGCCGCCTGCCGCCCTCCCGGTAAAATGCCGCCCCAAGTGCGTGCTTGGCGCGCTGGGGTCTGGAGCCGGCCCTGGCCACACCCACAGTCTCTCTTAGGCAGGCTTATTGTCCAAATTTAAAGAAACAACCAACCAAAACAGTTCCTCAGCTCATCCTTTATGCTTCAGTTTCTCACTGCCTCCCCTCCCCAGGGACTCTGGCAAACCTACTTCCTGCAGCTCTGTAGCCCTCTCTCAAGCAGTTCCCCTTCACCAGGTCTCTGTCACACCCTTTATAGCCAGAGGTACAGCCCTGCCCCCTTAATTGGCACGGGGACGCTGGAGCTACTTCAGTGACCGGGGCCAGCCACCCTGGGACAGGGGGTTAATTGGAGCACTGATATAAGGCAAACTTTAGGCCTCACTGCTGTGGTCCAATGGATGATTGATTTTCCAGGACTCGATCATTGCATCACCTTAGCATTTGATTGTGACCAGTCCCATGGGGGTGTGTACCAGTGGGGTCCAAGCATGAGGAAACATTTTCTCCAACCTTGTGCAAGCGTGAGTCCCAATCTCTGTCCTTGCACTCAAGGTCTGCACCTGGCTGCTCGACCTCCTAATGCAATGGAGCCATTGCTCCTGGACGTTTGCTATGTAATCGGAGCTAGCGCGCCGGAGAGGCCATGCTGCATCCTGCTCCAGCCCCTGTAACGGTTGTTTAGGTGGCTGTGATCCTAGGAAACATATGGACTGAATCTACTTCTACATCCCACGGCCCCAATATGTGCTCTGGCTGTAAAAGCCAGAAGAAAGCCTTTCATCATAAGAGACTGAACTTGATTTTGGCAGCGGGCTTTTATCTATCAGTGTTTGTCCTGTTCCTTGACCACTTCACTATATACAAGTAATGAAAAATAGAGGTAGGAATCCAGGAACTTTGGGAGGAGCTGAATTGTTCCCTTGGTGGTAGATGTATGAGATTACCCAGAGGCGGGGCGGGGTGTTTCCCCTCTGCAGCAGTACTCTATTGAGTCACTCACATTTCTGGGTGTGGTCTGCAGTACTCTCTAGATACACCAAATGTAGGTGGAAATAACTCTTCATCAAGATTTGAAACTATAAATAAACACATGCATAGATTTTTAAGGCCAGAGGGGAACCTTATGAACATGTACCCTGATCTTCACCAAGTAATGTTTAAACTATGCTAGGGGAGGCATTTAGTTTGCAATCTATAGTTTGTGATGAAAACTTTCTTGGGGAACTTTTTTTTTTTTTAACTAAAAATTAACCTCTCATATTCCCCCTCCCCCAACAACAACATAAAAAAAACCAAACCTTCTTTCAGGATAGAAATTTCTTAGCATTCAGAGTTATACTATGAAGAATTAAACACATCTGGCTGAGGTTTACATCAACAAAGGGGTGTGTTTCCTTTGACATTTCATTGTCTGTGTGGGTATAGATGCAGCAACATGTGGCAGCTGTCTCATAAACAAGAAAAAGCCTCCACAAGCCCATCACACAAGATGCAATTTAGAGCCTTTTTCCTAATCTTAAAAGTATAGGAAGGATCTGGCTATTTTAGGTCCTTCTATCACTGAAGTCAGTGTCAAAACTCCCACTGAAAAGGAGGGGCATGACTGGCTCTTTAGAAGCCAGCTCTCCATTCGTGACTCACCAAGGTAGCTGCACTCAGCAGGGAAGCGAAGCCTAATGGAGGTGGAGATGAAACTCTTAGGAGAAGGAGGTAGCTAGTTCTCAGCAGATGGATCTGGATTGTGGAACTCCTTGTGAGGGATCAGAATAGCCCCAGGTGGGTCATTTTCTTAGCATGACGTGCCATCTTTTTGGATAATGCTTTCTGTAGTAAAGAAGTCTAAAGATACTTCAGCTGAATCTAGTAGCTGTGGAGAAGAAAGTCCTTTATGGATGCATTTAATACCAGTATTCATTTTTTCTAGCTGGCACCTTGAAACAACTGGATGGGTGAATTATAAATGCAATAGATAGCATTTCTTAAGATATTGATTATATGTCTGTTTCATTTTGAAGTCTAAGAGTAGGAACATCCATCAGGCTTTGGGTATGTATTGACCTGGAAGAATGAGTTTGTTTATATTAAAATACATCAGGGTGAGCATATGCTCCTGTCTGAATATGGAGTAATATTAATAAATATTCCTATTGTATTAAGCAATGGCCTGGTGTTATTAAAATGTACTGGCAGGATCTGAAAACATATTCCTTTGCAAAAGTGTCCTTTTAAATTAACACTGATTCAATGGGAAAGATTTGCAGGGAACTTTGGTCCAGCCTCCCTTTGCTTAAAGACTTGGAAGGATTAGATTTTTATTGGTAAATGTTGACTTCATTGTACACACACAAATCAATGAAAAAATATTTCCATCAATACTAATAGAAATTTACCGCTAAGCAAAGTAGCAAAAACACTGCTTGAGGACTTGTCTGGGTTTGCTGCTGTAGCTCCATGCCTAGGATGCTCACAGCCAGCCCACAAGCAGGCAGGCTGCACCCTGAGTGTCTGTGTGCTCGACAACCCTGGTTCAGCAACTGTGATCCCAGCAACCTGTCTACAGCCTCACTCTGGCCTCCACCGGCCTTGGTTACAACCTGCAAGGTGACCGCAACACACTCCCTGTTCCAAATCTTCCCCAAACCATGTTCCTCAAAGTGTCCAGTCCCCACCTGGTTATCTCAGAGACCTAATAAGGTTTGTTTGTTCTTCTAAAGACACATGAGTACATCACAGCTTATTAATTTACCTGGGGGAAATACACCCTTCCCTTCAAACACCGCATTGAGTTGGTTTGTATAAAAATAAAACAAGTTTATTAACAATAAGACTTAGGGCAAGTGATGCCAATAAAAGAGTAAAGTTAGAAAGGGTGACAAGCAAATAGAAGTGAAAACGCCCATCTAAAAGTCTAAAACTTAATCTAGCAAGCTGCAGGCTTTGTTCAAGATGCTTTTTCTCACCAGTCTTCCTTCTTCCCAGCCACAGCTGACTTTCTCTCAGCTAGGACCTTCCATGGAAGCACAAAGGGCTGGCTTCTCTTGTTTTCGTAGGTGAAAGGTCTTCGCCTTAACCCAGAGGCAGCAGGTCAGAGCCCTCTTTCCTGAACAGGTCATCTGCCGCCATATTTTCCTTCCCCCTTTATATGGAAGAAGATCTCATTTTGTCTGTTTATAGTTTCCAGGATACAATGTCAGAGTATCCATAATTGCCCCCACCATGTTGTTACAACCATTTCACAGGGACATTAATGCCCAGTGTGGTGGTGGATTTCAAAGGACATATATGTGAGGTGTCGAGAGTATGTCAGGCCTGAGGAGTTGCTGATACAGCATGGTGAGTGGACCAGTGTCAACCTGGGGTCTTTCACTAAAGCAGGTTAGATGCAGCTATGGGGGGACAGTGATGACGTTTTCTCCTTCAGCAGTCTTGGATGAAACCTGCATGTGCCTGTAGGCATGACATTGCCAGGGATGCTGCTATTTCCTGCCCTGCAGAAAAAGTAGAGCTGCTTTTGAGGTTTTGGTATCTGTTTGACTGACTCCATGATAATTCCTTAGAAGTTAGCCATCTTAGAAAGAAGCAGCCAAATGCTGCTCCTAGTTATGCCACTGGCAATCTGGAGTACCTCCACTGGGCCAAATTAATCCCTGGTATAACTACAAGAATCTGGATTCTGGGCTGTGCTCCCACCTCCTACACTGGTGGATATGAGGGCAGACAATAGACATCCATTCAGCTCCTTGTACTAGGGTAATTTCCCCCACAACCCATGTGATCCTAATATGCCTCCCCAAAATGACAAACAAAGACCAGAGCAGGGACCTGACTCTGACCCTTTGACTTCAGTTTACACCCCTGTATCTGAAAGGGAAAATGTTTTTGGTGGTGACATTATCTGAAAGTAGAGGGGAGAACTCAGACTCCCTAAGTGAATGCAACTCTGTTAAATCAATTTACAGCAGGTCTGAATTTGGCCTGAAGCCTTCTTATTCTTGAAGGGAATCATCCTTTTCTTATAGTCTTTGTGGTGCATTTGTATTTACATGGTCTATTCTGCACAGAATAGTGTGGATTAATCCTTGAATACTATACATTTTGCTGTTAGAAAACTATCACTTTCATCCAGATAAGGCTTGATGTTCTAGTAACGAGATGTTGGGTTTTTTTGGATATAAAACTACATGGAATGGGGCAATACACCGAGCGTCGTGGAGGAATCCCTGGTAGCTTCACACTAGAACGCTGGAGGAGTTCATGGCGCACACGTTCTGGTGGGGCAGGTGTCATGGAGAGTGGCTGTTCCTCGCCTGCGCTCCATCAGACTCTGCTTCTCCCATCCCCAAATCACCTTGAGTCTTAAGCTTGTGGTGTTGAAACACAGAGGCTTCCTCAGTGCCTGCTGCACCCTAATTACCTACATAGGCCCTTGCCTCTTCTGAATGAGAAAAGGGGATCTGGAGGAGTTTATGGGTTTAGAGAGAAGCTATTCAAAATAAGTTGTTACAATGTTTGTCATTGCTAGAATGTCTTATCTTGGTTTAAATAACAGGGAAAGACTTCATTTGGGAAACAGACACACTGAAGCTGAAGGGATCTAGTAATACTGCAGTGCATCTTAAAGAAAAAAAGTCACTCCTGGCTTCAGCAACTGTGTATCTGCAAACTCCTTTTTTTTCTGTTCCTCTCTTTCCCTCTCTCTATTCCGTGATGCCTAGTTATTTTGGAGAAACACTATGTCATCCAGCTATCTCTGATGATGAGCATTAGGAAAGCTGTAACGAGAACTGTGATGATGGCAGAGACTTGTGTAGATGAGGTGACATTTACTTTGGGGGCCTTGTTTGCAATCAGAGAAGTGCCTGAAACAATTTCTGTGCTCAAATATACTGAGTTGTTCATTCTTTCTCTCATATTACCTGGAATAACTTGGCTTCTTTCCTATAGCTTGGGCAAGACACACCACTGTAGTGTAATCACTCTGGCAAATGCTGGGTTTTCATGCTGCATACTCTGTTTTCTTGTGTGTGAGGGAGGAGTATATATGTGTGTGATATTTTTATTACATTTTCTCACACACCAGCACCTTTAAAAATTCAGCATATGCCACCACAGTCACAGTTCAGTGATGTCTCTGGCCCAGATTACAGGAGGATTCCACAGTGGTGGGAGGTAGGTTGGACAGTGGAAGTTACATTTTTAATGGTGCTTACAATATATAGTCTAAACTGTGGTGATTTATTTTGTTTCTCTAAATTATTCCCGCTGGCTGTGGATAAACGAGGAAGAGTCCATTTTTAGTCTGACTGTTGCTTTTTCTTTGCTTCCCAGCAATCCAATTTTTGTTTAAAAAATACATCTAATTAAAGGACACATTATTCAGCAGGCACTCTTTTAACTGCATAACTGATTATCTACTTCCTGTAATTGGTGGCTTGTATATTGAAACTTTGATTGAGTTGGCAGCCAATAAAAGATTATATTTTGATTAGGCATTCTCATTCCTGCCATTTGGGAATAGGGGATTTCCACCCCTTATTTGCTTCTATTCAGGAACACACAGTAATCTCTCACTAGCCATGTATGTCATTTTTTCCCAGATGAGAAATAAATTGAAATCTGTCTCCCTTGCAAAACCAGCATGGCTAGGCAGTATTTGTCATTTCACTTTGAGAAGGCACAGCTAGCAGGATAGACATGCATATAGTATGCTGAGGCCAGTTTAAAGTACTGAGATTTACTTCCTGTCCCAAAGTGTGTTTTTTTTTTTGAAGTTTGTTCTTCATTGTAAATCCTGTATTTACATCAGGAGAATGATGACTTGAAATTATGACCCGTAACTATCCTTTTATAGGATACCAAACTCATTTTCCCCCTGACAGACCGAGCGATTGTTCGCTGCCATAAAAGGCATCCCATGTAACCTCTTGCCCTGCAAACTCCATCTAAAGTGATGGTTTCTCCAGAGGGCTTTCTTTCCGCTTGATAAATTGTGCTGTAGCTTGTCTCTCGAGTAATATACAGTATCATAGATGTGTAACTCATTGGTAATAGCAGAGTTGCCAAGCAGGGTGTGTAGTTGAAACATTTATAGCAATGCATTTTGCTAGCAGGGGTTCTTTTTTGTTTGTTTAAGGTGTGGGCAATATTTCAAGACAAGTGTGGAGACCCACCACCCTTTCCATTCCCAACCACATGAGCCATCTCCTTCCATTTGAAACTGCGTTCCATTCCTGTGGCAGTCACCGCAGGCGCTTTCGTGGGCGAGAGCCAGGCAAGTCGTGGATACATTTTTTGCAGTCCTTTTAAGTTAGCCACTGGAAATGAGGAGGAGTTGCTGGCATCCCCCCTTGAGTGCTGCACTACCACTAGTTTGAGAATACGGGTGCTAGGTTTATCCAGTGGCATTGCTTGTGAATACATGCTGCCCTACAGTGCTGGATGCCACTGATCTCTGGCATGCTCTCTCTCTCTTTACTGCGCAGAAACTTGCCAGTGTAGACAAGGCCTAAGTGAGGAGAGAATAGGGCCCCACGACTTCTACTGTGTTGAAACATCATTTTTCTCTTTGGGCAGAATGTGCCATTTTATCATCCCTCCCCTCTGCCACCTTCAATAGCCTCCTCTGCTGAATAGCGTCCTGAGGGCTTTCAAAGCTCTCCGTGGATTTGCCTGATGCTGCTACCTCTTTGATCTTGTATCCATCCCCATACACATTCATTCAGTTCCGCTAATCTGGATATCTCCTGTGAGCCCTCCCCTCAGCTCAGAACGTGTGGGTGTTTCTCTCTTGTACTCATTTATCTGGAACTTTGAGCCACTGAGTCTTTGAGCCACTTTGAGGCCCTCTCTGAATCTCTCACTAATCTAACCTCACCCTCTTATACAGCTGAGTCCCTGGGCCACCACTTGGTGACACTGTGCAGGAAGGCCGGCTCTGTTACTGGCTCTGCTCTGGGACAGCACAGGTATTGTTCTATGCTCAGACACAGCTATTGATTCAGGGCCAAACTGTGGCACCTAGATACTGGCTGCAGTAGGGACTTTGGGGTGGGATGGTGCCTCAGAAAAGGAGAATTGCTCTCGGTGGTGGTGAGGGAGGCCAGGTTTTCCGCTGTGCTGAGTTTATGCCAGTCAGGGAGCTGGTTATGGCACCATGATTGTCTGCCTAGCCTCAATGCAAGTTAGAGCAGCTGTGGGGTCTGCTCCAACCTGTGCCGGCTGCCCCCCCAGGGACCATCCACCAGCTGAGCATAATCAGACCTCAGCCACTATCCCTCTCCACTCCCCATCCAACCCTCCTCACTCCTATCAAGCCTGGTCACACAGGCTCTATCTTGGGACTCTCACAACAGGGGATCCCCAGTAAGAGATTTAGGTCCCCCTTAGGCCTGCAGCAGCACAAAGAGGGCAGAGAAGCGGCTTTCTGTTGAAAGGCACCTCCGTGCCTCAGACTGGGAGGGGCTGATTCTGAAAGGGCCTTGATGTCTTAAGGGTTTTGTCACGCGATGGTACATTTTACCTGGTGGTGGCGGCGCACATGAGTGTCTGGTCTCGTCTGCATCCAGGAATTAAAAAACTTTATAAAGAGCATTTTGTCAAAGGTGGTGATTCGAGGCTGCATTTTAATGCCATTGACTTGGTTTATGCTTTGTGACGTGATCCTTGTATTAGCAGAAGTGAGCTCCTTCCCCTCAGTAATTGCTCAGTTGCCCTTTATGGGGGGGAGAGGAAATCAGAGGTGGCGAGTAGCTAAGTAACCTCTTGCTGCAACTGCGTCTTCAGCAGGCCTTTCTGTGTGGCAGGTGTAACCTTTGGAGAGGATATATGCTGCAGTCGCTTTTCCTCGTCACCCACTAAAAGCAAGCTCGGGTGACACGTGAGTCAAATGATCTGGAGAACAGCCTAAGGGCAAGTTTTTATGAAATGCACAGTATCAAATGAACTGATACTCTCTGCGTAACTGTGTATTAGGAACAGTATTGTAATAACATGCAGTGTTTTGCTTCCCTCTAGGACAGTAATTTACACTTTTTTTGTTTGTAAAATGATAAATATTCACAAAGTGATATCTCGGGCCACAGGGTTGTCCTGTAAGCTCTGGGTGCAGGGCCACAGCAGAGCTGTTTGCAACTCCCCAATCCTGAGACTGATTCTATGCCATCCCTGTTTTCTGCATAATTTAGAGCAGCCTCAGGGAAGCTCTACATTCCACCAGTAGCCCCCATTATGCTGGCTGGGTATCAAAGAAGCACCACATTCTGGCCATGTCTGCCCCTCCCACCTCCCCCATCTCCCCAAGCATGATTCCTACATCTGTGGTCTGGAGGATGATGGTGTTGAGATGACTAGAAGAATTCCATCCTGGGGGAATCCATTGCTGATAAATTAAACTTGGTTTCTGGCCCCTTTGTGCTGTTAGAGAAGATCTGCCCCTAGATAAGTGTGCCAAATTCCCATTGACATTAATGAGAGTTGTGTGTGTACGTGGAATGACTAGTGCTGGAAGCAGCAGGTCTATGTCCCCACAACAACTAGAACCTCTCGGAAGCTATGACATTGTTTTTCAGAATGTCAGATTTAATTGGGGCGGAGGGGAGTAAGTCTCTAGCTGTTATGGTTGCTTAGGAAACCTCAAAAATGTAACCAGTGCAGAAATGAGTCCACAGAGAGCCTGGAGCAATAGTTTGGAGATGTGTGAACCACCCTGGAATAATAGTTTGCAATAGTGTGAACCTCCCGCCCTCCCAAAATGCCCAGAAATGAGAATTAACTATTTAATTCCTCACATAAGGCCTTGTCTGCATGGGAAAGTTTGTTTGGGTATAACTTAAGGTGTGAATTCAAGCCAACATCGTTATACTGATACAACCACCAGTGTGGATACTCTTACTTTGCTATAAAAGTTGTGCTTTTTTGGTTTAACTTAAACCTTTTCCCAAGTGGTATAAGATAAAATGAAAAAGGCAGAATGAGAGTATCCACATGGGAGATTGTATCTGCCTAACTATATTGGTATAAGGCCTTGACTACACACAAAATTGTATTGCATTAACTACACTGGTATAGATAAATTGATACAACCCTGTAGTGTGGATGCGGTTATATCAATATAAAGGTGCTGTGTGGGAAAGGGAATAAGCTATACTAGTATAAGGCACCTTTATACAAATATAACCATGTCCACACTATAGGGGTTCTATTGAGTTCATTATTTTGGTAGAAAAATCTCACCCTGAGTCAAAATAGTTAAACCAGTATAAAAACTGTATAGACAAGGCCTTATGGGTAAAACCTTCCCATGTGCACAAGTCCTAACAAAAGAGAGGGAGGGTCACAGATTGGCATGATTGAGTGATGTCTCATTTTAGGGTCATGAGTGGGTAGCATCTGGGAGGTGTCCCCACTAACTTCTTCCCCCCTGCCATTAAGAAGGAGCTGAGCCCAAAGAGCCATTGACATGCTGAAGTCACTGAGGGCGAGTCAAGCTCAAGGAGCCCAGTACATCCCACAATTATTATATGAACATCTACAAACTCTACGGCGAATGGGGTCACATTTTGCCTGCTCCCATAGCCAGAGCATACTATAGGTATCTCTACACTACAATGTAAGCTCAGGGTTCGAACTCAGGCTCAAGTGTAACCCTTCTTCTGTCTACACACAAATTACGCTAACCCAGGGCTCAGACTCAGGGTACCAGGACCTCACAGGGTGGGCGGTCTGAGACTGAATCAAGCTGGGATCCAGGGTTCAAGCCCTATTGCTTTGCAGTATAGGCACAGCCCCTCAGGACTTGTCTTCTGGGAGTCTGCCAAAAGTATCCCACAGGCTGACTTCTTGTTCTCTGGACAGTCAAGGTTGGTGGACAGTCAAACTCTCCACACTGCAGCATGAACAAAGGGCTAGCATCACATCATGGGAGGGTGCTAGGAAGTCTGGGATATGGGTGGCTGGACTTGGGCCCACATACTGGAGTGTAGACTCTGGAGACCCAGGTTAGGACCCAGGCTTCAACCATTCCTAACCTGGGGTTGTAAATGAGTGCAAATGCTCACGCTCTAGATTAACAAACCCAGGGTCAGCTACTGGAGCTCTACAAATGCTGGACTTGCTTTGCAGTGTAAACATACCCTAAGATGGTGCTGCTTGGCAAAGCGCCATCATCTTTTCCCATGGTTCAAAAAAGAACTAGATAAGTTCCTGGAGGATAAGTCCATCAATGGCTATTAGCCAGGATGGGCAGGGATGCAAAACCATGCTCTGAAGTGTCCTTAGCCTCTGTTTGCCAGAAGCTGGGAAGGGGATCACTTGATGATTGCCTGTCCTGTTCATTGCTTCTGAAGCACTTGGCATTGGCCACTGTTGGAAGACAGGTTCTTGGGCAAGATGGACCATTGGTCTGACCCAGTATGGCTGCTCTTGTATTCTTAATCTGACCTTTGGGAGTGAGTGGAAAATAAGGTCTATGGCTGTGATTATTTCATTACAGAATTGTGTCCCCTTCTCAGTAGTACTGTTGTGATAATTGGGCCTACAAATTCACTCTAACTGTGAATTCAACTGTGAAAAGTGAGTGAAAGTTCATAAAGTGTCAGAATAACCTAACAACAAATGTTGATGGGAAAAGGTGTAAAAAAGAGACAGATGAATTAGTCCAAACAAAAAAAAGCCTGCTTATATAGTTCAAACAGTGTTTAAAATCATGCCTGGTAAACAAGATCAGCATGAGACCAGAAGTCAGTGCACCAAATTGGTGTGTTGGAAATTAGGCCTCACTAATGGATGAAATAATGTGGGGATGGGTTATTCCACCCAGCACTCCTTGTTGGGGTCCTTATTAAGAAAAAAAGACTTTGGGAGGAAAGCTGGCTACTGCTCCACTGGCTGACTGAAAGAAGGAGAAAATAGCAGCTTCATCACTCGGCCATCACCCCCCTCTCTCCTGGGACCTCCAGCCTTCTTTGTCCTAATCCTGAAAGATGACCAGACCAGGTCAGAGAGGGAGTCAGATCACATCACCACCTGCACTGGCTCTGGCTAAAACCCAAACACCATCTGGGATGCGAGACTTTGCTCCCCTGCTCCCCCACTCCATGTGTCTTTTTCCTCCTTCGCTTTCCTATCTCTCTCCCTTTCCTTCTGTCTAATAAGAGTCTGGCTTAGACAGCCAAGGCTGCATATTCTGCAACACTGCTGTAAACAGGTGCCAGAGAGGCAGATACAAGTAATGCCCTGCCCAGCTTGATGCTTGTGCAAGAGTGGCTGATCAAACCATGAGCTGTGCCTGTGTTTTTCCAGCAGTGGGTGAGAGTCAACACCAGAGACAGAAGTTGCATTTTCTGTCTTTGCTGTTCTCTCCTTTCCATTTGTGTGTGTGTTTGTCTTGTGTATTAGGAAATGGGATTGGACTTTAACAACAACAGGAACGACAAGACTTCCAGCCCAGGTTGACTAACTTCTCTTTTTCCCCCAAATGGACAGTTATGACAATCTTTAATATCACCTAAGAGACTGTCAAATGGTGGGAGAAAAGGGCTCACTTCTAAAACCTCCTGCCAGTTAAAGGGAAAGGGAACAAGAAATGCTGTTACAATGAAAGCCTAACTTAATACTTTACACGTCAAATGCTTTAACTGTGTTTCCTTCATTTTCTGCATCTTTAATAAATGGTTAAAAAGATTTTTAATGGTGTGTTTGCCCTGCTACCGAGCAGGCTGAGGTATCTGTATATCAAACCCTGAACCTTTTTTAACACTGTACAGTGTCTGGGTTCTGTCAACATCTTTAACAACTTGGGCAGTTTATTCCAACTAAATTAATACAATAGGACTAATGTGATACTGTTTCCCTTGTGTGCCCCTTTAATTCTTCTCACAAAAGGGAATTCTCTCTCATCTGATGGGATGCAGGATACTGCTGCACTGTCGTCTTCAGGGTGTGGGAAGGCAGTGTTTAGCTCTTCCATCATTGTTTTGTAATGTGAGCTACATGGTCTGGAAATGTGCATGGTGCTGTACAGTGAGGGAAATGTGCTGAAAAACTAAGGGGCTTCTGTTCCCCACAGAGCTAAACTGGGATTTTTAAAAGAACATAGAGGAGTTTGGCTCCCAACTCCCACTCTGTTTCAGTGGGCTGTGGGTGTTTAATCTGCTGTGCAGAATAAACGCTGAGTGGGCTCAGATCTTCAGAGCTAGGATGCTTCGCGGAGCAGATGTGGCACGGGAAGATTTTGAAAGTGGAATGGAAATGGGTTGGGTGTGTATTAACTGGAAGGCTATTCCAGTCATGCAGTGCATTGTGAAAGAGCGACAGTCTGGCGCTGATGACAGAGAGGGGTCAGTCTGGTATTTTAGCATAACCTTGGTGGTGGAAGAACGGCACAAATCTTTCAGCAGCGTCGTTTAGCTGCAACAGTGACAAGGTGTCAGTGGCTATTTAATTTATTAAACACACTCAAAATTGCAGCCCATTTTACAAGTATCATTATTACGTTTGCCCTCCCGCCCATGGATCTCTGATTAATGTAACACAAGCTATATATGTGCTGCCCCATCACAGCCAATGTATCTATAGCTGTTATCCAAATAATTCTATAAAGTGAGTTACTGTCTTGTAGCTTTATAAAACTGGACCTTACTGCCTGGTGCACCTTCTCCTGGCGGAACAAAATGTTCTTTATTTTTGTAGTGCTTTAGTATGGTATTAACACAATGGTTCTCAAACTTTGGTACTGGTGACCCCTTTCACATAGCAAGCCTCAGAGTGCGAACCCCCCCCTTCTAAATTAAAAACACTTGTTTATATATTTAACACCATTATAAATGCTGGAGGCAAAGCAGGGTTGGGGTGGAGGCTGACAGCTCGCGACCCTCCCATGTAATAACCCCGTGACCTAAGGGGTCCCGACCCCCAGTTTGAGAACCCCTGTGTTAACATAAATGTTTCCCAGCTAGGCACTGCCCTGAGTCCAACTCACACGTTTCCCCTGTGGCGTAATTCACATTTTAAACTTTGCTGAAATAAAAGGTCATCCCGTTTATTCTTTGCATGATTCAGAGCCTTTCTAGAGAGTCATCTATAGCCAATATTAGAGGAGAACATGCTCATTAGCTGACTGCTGCTGTCTCTTCGGCTCATTGGGAAGACCTATCTAATTTACGAATGTCTCCTGTAAAGGGGTGAAAATGAAGGGAGCTTTCTAGGCACCGAGTCTGTTTGAAGAGAAGGCAAGAGCAGGTATTTGAGATGAGACTAACCAACCATGTGCCTTCTGGGAGGTCTTTGCAGCCCTTTGGGCTCCTGTAGTTTGTGCATTAAAGCAGTGACCGGTCCTGGTTTTCTCTGGTCACATTGTGACCTGTTGACTTTTCCTTTCATTTCCCTTGCCCCTCAGCTAGTTACAACTTAACTGGCATTGGTGGCAATAACAGTGGCAGCTGCAGGAGCCTTTTCTACACTGGGCCTCCCCTGGCAGGAAAAACAGTGTAGCTGAAAGGGTGGTAGCATCAGGGGTGAATGCTGGGGGTCAGTTTCCCTAGTGTAGACGAGAGCTCTGTTTCCTCACTCGGTTCTTTTTTACCCCTCTCCCCCGATCCACCCGATTCTCCTTATTTCCAGTTCATTCCCTCTGCAGAGACACTTCTAGAAGCAGAGGGAATGAACCAGTTTTGCCCAGTTCTCCATACCTTTTATTACTATTTTCTCTGTGCTGCCTTAAGCTGATGGCTGGAGATGCTGGAGAGACAGGCTGAGATTTTTGGTTTGGCCAGTTCTGGAGCAGAGAGGTAGATCTGTGAATCGCCAGCATAGCATCCTCGTCTCTCCTTTCGTTGGGTCCCTCTAGCTATCCTCACCTCAAGGTTTTCTGCTGCTCAGTTCCCACCTATTCTCCTTACCCTGCAGTTCCTCTCTCTCACTCCTCCAGTTCTTCCTAAACACCAAGGATTCCGCCCCCTCCTTTGCCTTCCATTTGCACTGCAGAGACGCTTCTAGAAGGGGACTGGAGTGGCCTGAAAATTGTTCTAGGAGAGAGGGATGAGGAGGTCTGGAACAGCCAGTAGGTAGGTATTGGGGGAGGGCAGCTTGGGATGGGGCCAAAGATGCTCTTTGTGTGTAGGGGGGAAGTGGTGTTGAAGCAGCTCAGCTGCCAAATATCTGCTGGGTCAGGAGCTTGTGACTTAGGGATGAGGTGCAGCTCTTTCCTTCAGAACGAGTCACTCTCCGCTGTATCGTGTCTTAGCACCCAAGAAGTGGCCTTTTGTGCTGAGGCAGAGGGAGCTGCTGCTGCCCATGGGGCCAGAGGGGGCACTGCTGTCCAGGAGCTCACAGAAAAGCAGCACCATTGCATCAAGGTTATTAGTACCCTACATAAGAACGGCCATACTGGTCAGACCAAAGGTCCGGCTAGCCCAGTGTCCTGTCTTCCAATACCAGGTGCTTCAGAGGGAATCAACAGAACAGGGCAATTTTGAGTGATCCATCCCCTGTCGTCCACTCCCAGCTTCTGGCAGCTGGGGCTTTAGGGACAGTCAGGGCATGGGGTTGTCCCTCTGTCTATCCTGGCTAATAGCCACTGATGGATCTATCCTCCCTCAACTTATCTAATACTTCTTTGAACCCTGTTATTGTTTTGGCCTTCACAACATCCCCTGGTGACCCCATCCCTCCTGCTGCCTCCTAGGCCCAACAGTTCAGCAGCCAGCACTTCCCACCAGTGACATTGTGGTAGATATCTTATTACTGGCTGGGGGGAGGATGGGACAAACATGTGGTTGTACTGTTTGCCTATTCCTATGACTGGCTCTGTGGATAGCGATCCCCATTTCAGATGTTTATAAGAAATGCATGTGAATGTCTTTGACTGGAAATCTCAGGGGATGAGGCTTTCTGGAAAGGCTTGCAGTACGTGCTGGCTTGGCTTTGCTTGAGCTGGGAGTATTGGGAAGGGCTTCTTTTGTGGTTGGCGCATCTGCTCCCTGCCCTGGCTATAACCCAGAGGAGAAGACGTGTTCAGACATTTGGGAAAAGGCACTAAAATTCACCCCACTTCTTCAAATCTCAGAGACGTTTTGGTTCAAGCAAAGCTCAAATTTTAGGTAGAGATTTAGTTCAATCTCGTTTGTTGGTCTGTTCCTCCCTTTTACATCAAGCTAATGCCATGGACCGAGGCACAAAACAAACCACAGAAATGAGAGATGGGCCCAAACCAAAACCCAGCTCCAACCCCCCCAAACTTTTGGGAAGGTTGGACACAGAAATATACTCACAGGAAATAAAAAAGGGAACTAGTGAGCAGTAAAAGGCCGCATGTGTGCCCTGTAAATTTGGCTCCATTTTTCCTAATGAAAGATTCTATTTCCTCCGTACACCCTAAGGCCCCTCAGTGGGACCACTCAGGCGCATAAAGTTACTTGTGTGTGTGTAGGATCAGGGCCTAAGTCAAGATACTCTCTGTCTGTGGTGCGTATTTCAGGCACAGCAGCTGTCACGCCGATTATTCTGGGGAGGGGCGGGGTGGGAAGCGAAGAATCTGTCATTGTTAATCATCTTCACTGACTCCAGGTTCAGATGGGCAAGTGTCAGTCTAAAGGACATAAGTAGATAATGAGGGAGGTTTCTCAGCCATTGCCTTTTTTTTTAATCTGGGTAACTTGGTCTGCAACAACGGCACCAGCAGCACTGATGGGTTGGAATATACAAGGGTCAGATCCTGGCGTTGGCCCAGGTCCTTTGGGTCTGTCTCACTGTGCTTAGTGCAGGACCCAATGAGAAGGGGCAAAGGGCTGCTCTAAGTTAGTTCAGTAGGAACTGTCCTCTAAGGACCATTCTGCTGGCTTGCCAGAATGCAAGGTGCTCAGGTCATGCCCTGTCTTGCACCCAACATGCCCCCTCTGCTGGGGCGAGAGGCTGGGAGTGGGTGGTGTAGAACCGGCTCCACCAGCTTTATTCTCCCACGCTAAGTAGCACAAAGCCGCTGGGTACAGAGCAAAAGCCAGGGTGGGGTGTGCAATGGCACATACTTCAACGTGGTGTGCGGCACAATCCGCACACAAAAGCCTGCCTTTGCAAGGCAGAATGCCACAGACTGGGTTGACTCAATGTACTGCAGCGTGATTTATCTGCTCCTTTTTGCAGGCACAACTAGCTCACTGTCAGGCGCTTGTACTCACTCTGTTTTGTGCAAACCACACCCTGTTTCCCTCAAACTTCACCCTTTGAGGTCCTGGTACCTTGAATCACTGGGGCACTGACTAACTGTCTGTGTCCATAAGTGTGCTTGGTGCAGTGTAGGCCAGAATGCCTTCTGGGGGCCCAGTTCACATGGCCAATGAATTGTGTGAAGGTTAGTGGCTGATTGACCCTTCCCGCCGCCCCCTCTGGATAGCTGTCCAGGCATGGCTAGGATTTAGCCTTACATGTTAAGCACTGTGCTATTCAGGCACAGAGGAACCATTTGTGTCTGAGCTGGTGGCAGAGGTTTCTCCATGTCTGTCACCCCCAGTGGGTTTGTATCACACCTGGAGATGCCTCATCAAGGATAGAGGCAACTCTGCAGTTTCAACAGTCTTCGACAAGTATTTCATTACAAATTAAAAAAGCAGCGCAGAGTGAAATTGTCAGGAAAGCACAATCTTCTCACTCAGAGCCCCAAGCAGTGTCTCTGGAATATACCAATGTAATCAAACAATTAGAGAAGTGTAACAGCCCAATAAATCACAGCGGCATAATGCCCCCCCCCACCTAATGCTTAGCTGCATATGTAGCCTCCACGCAATTTTCTCATGCAGAAACCCCAGGACTCTTTTAACACCACTGCACAATTGTACAAACATCTTTACAGTTCGTTCTCCCTCTCTGCTCACATACATGGCTGCCAGAGCTGAGTTCGTAACGTGCAAACCTCTAACAGCTGCCTGATGTGCTTTTAATCTTTCCCAGATGCTGCATCCAGGCGCTTCAGTCTAACAAAGGGCACAACTACAGGCAATTTAACAAACCCGGCATGTTCTTAGGTCTACGTCTAGTCTTGACTCTTGATCCCCAACCAACGCTAATTGGCAAAGTGCAACTGTCACGTTTATTTCAAAATTCCTCTAGCAATGGGGATAGCTCTTGATATTCTATGCTGCTTATTCACTAGTCAGCCCTAGACTAGAAAAAGATCTAGATCTTTCACTTTTTAATTCAGTGAACAGGGAATATTTCGTGGTCTTCGCATGTATTAAATCTTTCCAAGATCATTCCTTTCTCCCACATTTTGTCTTGTCCAGTCAAGTTGGATCACAAATTCCTTGGGCAGGGAGTCTCTCCTACTGTGTGTATTTATACAGTTCCTAGAACAATGGGTCCTGACCTTTGTTGGGGCCTCTACGCTCTACCGTAATACTACTATGACTAATCTCACTGATGAGCAAGATCATTATAGAGATCATGTCAGAGAACTCACTTTAACCCTTCTGAGACTTCACATCCTTCTACGGAGCCACTTTTTGTTGTCACTCTGAAAAATACCAGCTTTCTAAGAGCTAATATTAAGAGTCCTATAAACAGGTACTGTCTCTGCCATGTTCCTCACACAATTAAACACAAACTGGATATTTTCCAAACGTATCCCTTTCCTACATCTGCCTTAAACCTCCACATGAGCTTGATTCTTCTCTTTCCTCCTCTAGCACCATTCCATGCCCTGCTTCCCTCTGCCTTCACGTGACTCAACTAGAGCTGGTCAAAAAAAATGTTGAAGTTCAAAATTTTTTTGACAAAAATCAGGGACAAACTTTATGAAAATTTTTGCCAAAAAATGTTCCTAGTGTTTGGTTTTTTGTTTTTTTTAAAAAAACAGTTCTGTTATACTCTTGAGCTGGAGCAAATGAGACCCACTAGGTCTGGCTAGCTGAGCAAATCAGCAAAATAGTTCTGTGTCTCTGTGTAGGGTCCTAGAACCTGACACACTATCACAGGTTGTTAGTGGCAAAATGCAAATTCAATGAGTCTTACCTGTCTCATAACTTCTATTATATAGACACCATCTTCCAAACCGTCAATTAGATTTACCAAACCATCTTTTCTGCCAAACGTTGCCCTAAAGGGCAACTCCCTGATCCTCTCGGTCTCTCTCTGACTGTGACTTGTGGACCAGAGATGCCTATAGAATAATGAGAGCAATGAAGAAGACTCTGAGTTAGGTTGAGACAAGCTGGCCTTATGTTGACCTAACTCTGTCAGTGTCTACACTACAATGGTGCTCCCACCGATGCATGTCTCCCACGACATCAACTTAATAACTCCACCTCTGTGAGAAGCGTAGCGCTTAGGTCAATGTAGTTAGGGCAACACGGCGTCCATGTGGACGCTGCTTTACTTACATAGCCTGTTGGCTGTTAGCCCTGTGTGGGGTTGAGAGCTGGAGTGCCCCCTGCCTTGGCACTGACAGCCCATGCCGTTAGCCTGGCAGGGGGCTCAGTTTCACAGGAGGGAGCCTACCAGCAGTGAAATTGACATTCTTGTTAGTACCACAGCTGCTTTTATTTCACATTTCCGTCTCCGGCTGTCAGGCCCAGGGTAGGGAGCCCCAGCTGTAAGGCCCATGCGGTTGCCAGTGCCCCACTTCAGTCGGTGCAAGTGCTTCTGTTGAGGATGCACGCCACCGGCAGAAGGAGCATAGTGTGGACACCAACAGCCAATTTAATTGCTGTGGTGGCAGTAAGTTGACATAATTTTGTGGTGTAGACAAGCCCTAAGCACAGTGGGATCTGGTCCTTTGTGGAGTAATTACTTGGACATTTATATATAATGGCTGTAACTTGCCCCCACAAAAACTCTCCCAAATAATATCACTCTTGAAGTTAGAATCTAATATGGGGAAACTAATGGGAATTTGCACATAGTCCCCTATTTATGTAGATGGGGAATGAGTTGATACGGAGGAATAATGCTTTCCTTTGGCCTGTTCGGATGATGAGGCCTGAGATAGTCACAAGCGAAACTGCACTTAGGGGCAGACCTGAACTGCACACTCGTGTTCCATGCTGCAGCTGGTCTCCATGTGGCTGTTACTGTTTCACTGCTCTCTTACAGCACTTCTTTCGTGTGACATGTGAGATGTTCCTGGCTTGGAATCAAAGGGGAAGAGGATAACAGCACAGACTTTAGTTTGAGCATTTTGTTTACTGGAATATCCTTTTAGCCATTCAACAGTATATACTGCATGGGCTGGGGAAAAGTCATTAATGCTGCCCTTGATAAGTGGATCAGGTAATGCTGCCATATGCTCTGATCTAGTCAAATGAAATCACTGCCCAGAAAGACCTTTCCAACAACACAAACAAAATTAGATTTCCTCTTGCTCATTTTTCATTACCCTAAGGACATCTGACTTTGCTTCACCAATGTCAATGAAGTGTCCAAATGTGCCTAGTGCCTCTGGATAAATCAGAGCTTTAAAATAACCACACATAATGCTTTTTTTTTTTTAATTTACTTTGTGTGAAATCAAATAACCACTGACACCAGATTGAAAACATAGGCCGGGCCACCAGCTGGTGAAAGTTGACATTTGACTTCATTTGAGCTACACCAGCTGAGGATTTGTCTTGTTGATTCTCTGTTTTGCTTCATTAACATATATTTTGCCTTGGTGATGGTGCACTGGACTGGGTTCTACTCCCAGCTCTGCCACTGACCTACTGAATGACCTTGGGCAAGTCACTTCTGTGCCTCAGTGTCCCAATCTGTAAAGTAGTGAAAATGATGATCACCACCCTTTTGTAAAGCGCTTTGAGGTCTATGGATGAAGAGCAGTGTGTAAGAGTTAGGTGGTATTATTGATTTATTTATTGCTGAATGACGCATTACTAGCTGACTTTGTATGAAAACAGACTCTTGCCTAAAGTTATATCTGCTCCTGCTACTTCTTTCCCAGGTGGAGTCGCAATTCTGTGATGCTACAGCTGGATGCTGTAGTGAGTTAATTATCATTGTTTAGTATCTGTGTTGTATAGTGCCTAAAGGCCACACCTAGCTTGGGGCCCCATTGTGCTAGATCAGGGGCAGGCAAACTTTTTGGCCTGAGGGCCGCATTGGGTTTTGGAAATTGTATGGAGGGCTGGTTAGGGGAGGCTGTGCCTCCCCAAACAGCCGGGCGTGGCCCAGCCCCCGTCACCCCCCCCCGCTTCTCGCCCCCCTGACGCGCCCCCCCCGGGACTCCTGCCCCATCCACCCCCCCCCTGCTCTCTGTCCCCTCACCGCCCCCGGAACCCCCGCCCCTGACTGCCCCCCATTATCCCATCCAACCCCTCCTCTCATTCCTGACTGCCCCCTGGGACCCCTGCCCCATTCAACCCCTCTGCTCCCTGCCCTCTGACCGCCCCAACCCCTATCCACACCCCCACCCCCGACCACCAGCATTGCACCAGCAGTGGGGCAAACTGAGGCTGCGGGGCAGGAGGAACAGTGGGAGAGGGGGAACACTAGGAGAGGGGGCTGGGGCTAGCCTCCCAGGCCAGGAACTCAGGGGCCGGGCAGGAGGGTCCCGTGGGCCGGATGTGACCCGTGGGCCATAGTTTGCCCACCTCTGTGCTAGATGCTGGATAAACATGCCCTAAATGACAGCCCCCATCTCAGAGTTTACAATTTAAGAGACAATGCAATTATGATGTCACATGCAGAGGCATAGCGCTGGGATCGGTGCTGTGAAATCAAAATAAATAAAGCAAAATAAACAAACTGCAAATTAGCAGCATCACTCAACACACTTCATTTACAACAGGCTGAATTCTGCACTGGCTTTTGCACCCTAACCTGGCCCAACTGACTTGTAGAGGGTGTAAACAGCACAGAATTTGGCACCCTGCGCTGTATGACGGTAACTGATTAGTCCTCTGAACTGCCTTATGAAGCAGAACAGGATCTATTATCATCCCTATTTTCGTGGCGGGAGTAATTGAGGCAGAGAGGATAATGGATAAATGACTTCAGGCCATGGAGATAATGATTGTCAGAACTTAGTCATTTCTGGACCAGTCATTTCTCAGCCATCCCAGGTGTGGAATAAGTAGTAGGAACTGCTGGAGCTATTCAGAAACCAAGATCACCGGCTGTATCCTGATCTCAGCTGCACCACTGTAAAGCTGGAGTCGTTCCATCTGATCTCAATGGGGACACCCTAGATTCACCTGGGCACAACTAAAATCAGAGTCTGGCTCCTCATCTTCATGTTCAATGCAGAAAATACAAGCGAAGGGTCATAAAGCAAATAGGACTGTTATAAGCAAAATTGTTTTAAAAAATAGTTATCCAGGCCTCTCCTGTGTAATCCTGCGGAGAAGTCTTTGTTCTGTCAGGGAAGTATACTGGAAATGAAACCAGAGGTAGCACCAAATATGCCCGTATATAACAGGACTTTTAAATAACAAAAGAACAATTCTGTCTCCTTTCCTGTTTGCTCGGTGTTAACTTAAGGAGATCGGGGCTGACTTTCTGGAATCGCTGCAGCAAGCTGTAAATGATGCATGGAAATGAAATGAAAAATCTCTGCCCAGTGCTGTGTGATCACCACGGTGTGGGCTAATGTCTGTTTGCTCCTGAACTTGTGGACATGATATAAAGCTGAGCCACAGCCAAAAAGAGCAGTGGCCCAGAAATCCCTATGTAAAATATCCTGGCCACAATGTGATTTTCTGTAGGTGCCCCCTAATGTTGAGTCTAATAGAGAGGGACAGGCACAAATGTTTACTAAGCCTCCTCCAAAAGCCAAACCGCCCTGGTGCAATCAGCAAAGTAACAAGTTGGATGCGATCACTGCCGTCTACGGCCTGCCCTTTCCGCCTCCGTCCCCTGGTTTTGCTTGGTACTCTTCTCTGCTGCCGTAGCTGCGCTGTGCTGTTGACAGCCTCTGCATTGCAATATGCTGGGGATAAAAGAGGGTTGCTACAAATGGGTATGATGCAATTAAATGAGTATATGTGTCTGGGTGACACAATGTGATTATGTCAATAACATTTAAAAAAAAAGCAGAAAAATAATGCAACAGAGATTATGACAAACTAAATTTCTGATGACCTATTTAAAGAAATAGACTGTTTGCACTGCTGCATTGCAGTATAACTAACAGTGATGATTAATGCCATTAAAAATTCATGCAAGCCCAGGTTCTAAAATGCTCTTCCATGTGAATTGTCTCTATGGAGATGGAGGGCACTACGGCAAGTATGAAAAACCAGCGTCCAGGCTAATGATGCGTAACGCTGAAGGAACAGCTTCACAACAAGAAACTTGGGCCTGATCTCCCGGTGCCCCAAGGTAAGAAATGGGCCATGTATTTCAGTTGAAAATGTCTGCCATTGTAAGCGTACCATACGGTTCTGTACCCCCATTTTAGAATTTGCTTTTTCAGAGGTAACTTATGCAAGTGTAAACTGAAAATAAAATAAATTACATTAAAAATTCCAGTTCATAAGATACTTTTAATACAGCCTGGAAGCTAAGTGGAGATTGGATTTAATTTAGGCCAATCCTCTACTGAATTTCAGATAAAAGATTTTTAATCTAGTCATAGGCTGATAAAAATACCCCTCTTCTCTCCTGCAGGCAACTTTTTCTGCCAATTTTCTTTGCAGAGAGGAAGAGAGGGGAAGAAATAATTGAAAGAATATTGCAGCATAGAAAATCACACTAGAGGAGGAATGCACTTTGGAGTTGTATGCGCTGCCAGTTCCACTTGTTTCCTATACTTTTTTTTCCCACCCCCCGCTGTAGTTCAGGTAGTTTAAGCTATTGGTAGTCATCATCACTCATCTTTTCTGAGCACGACATGAGCTGTATTTATTCAAATAGGAAACAAATTCTATGGTCTCGAGTGTTAATACAACTTTCACAGTATGGTTTGTTCTCTTCTCCCCCTCTCCTCACCCTCACCATTAGCAGAAAATTTTCAGGGTGAATTTATTCATCTAATTGCTGGACGCACATGTGGCATTGCAGGCCACGGTGATTTTTATGGACTTACGGCTATGGTAATAATTTCATAAACATGCACGTATACATGATTTGAAGAAAATACATTCTCTTGAATGCAACATTTCAAAACCATGGCATGAAAAATAAAAGGATAGCCAGAGGCATATCTGTTTGGAGGTGTGAAATGCTGAGCTCCGAGTATTGTCTCCAGATTAAAGTCTCTCTTCAGAGAAGATATTACCTAGCAATTTTCTGGCAATTCATATGTATTTGAATAATCAAGAGACAAAACACACTTTTCTGCATTTCTTTCCACATTAAGCCCTGAGCCTTTCTCTAGGATTGTAAACATGCGACATGCAGGCTCCATGTGAGAGTGGAGTTGAGCGAAATGAAGATGGTCAGGGAGCCTACAGAAAAAGAATGTTTTAAAAAGCTTTGAGGCTGTTAAAAAACAGTGCATGTGTGAAGGGTTTCAGTTGCTGTGTGAGCCAGACCTAGATCTCTTCTGCATTGGTGTAAAGAGGAAAATGTATGTCATTACGCTTGTGTAACACTACAGTGAGAGGTGAGCTGTACCCTTTAGCTGTAGGGTAATCTGTTGTCCTTAAATTTTAAAATGATTCTACTGCCTAAGATAAGCAAGTGATCACCTGTAACTTGCTAACAGAACATTGTGCATTCCCTGCCAGTGTATTCCAGCTCTGGGCTGCAGAATCATTATCTTTGCAATACTGGGCTTCTCCTTGCCACTCAGAATCTGCATCCACGCTCATCGGCTGCAGTAGTTGTAGGCGGGGTCTGCGTGGCAGCCCGGAACCCTGGCCCTGTGTTAGAGCCATGTGCATTTCACCTCTGTAGCTGCTCCAACACTCCATCCCAGCACATGGGTTTTGGGCAGGGGGAGTGAATTTCATCTGTTAGAGGGTAAACTGTGACTTGTCCATCAGCTTTTACCCTGTATATTTTGCTTGATCCACACACATTTTTCTTGTTTTTCAAATCATTAATTTTTGAAGCGAAGGATGGTGAAGGGACAACTGGTTCTCCTTCTTGTCTTGTTTGATGCAGTGTTGATACTAGGGCACAAAACAACACTGGCTCCCACTTGGTGGTTCTCTGTCTTCTTTTATTGTAAGCCACAGAAGCCAAGCTTAGCCAATCCGTCCTCACAGCTCAACACCTAGAAGCCTCAAGAAATTATGGTTGCCCTCTGCCTTTCTGATCTCTGCAATGCTTCATCCAAAGCCCATTATAGGGAATGGGAGCCTTCCCATTGACTTCAATGGACCTTAGAGCTGGCCCCATGGGGTGGTGGTTAAATGTGCTCCTGTTCTTCCAAATGAGGTCCCAGGTAGCGTCTGTATGCCCCTGCAATTCTGTTGTGAGTCCTTGTTTGTCTCTTGCTTAATGGGTACTAAACAATCTGCAGGTGGTGTAAGTGCATTATCCAAAATTATAGCCAGTTCTCACCGCCTCTCAGTGTTCTGTAATGTGCTTCCATTCAGACTATAATCCCTGTGCTTATTGTCGCTCACCAGTCTCATTACCTTTCATTTTTGCTGCTTTTAGCCTAGCTGGTTGACAGTGATATTCTGTTCTCACACAGTGTTACTCAGTAGGTCAACAACCAAACCAAAACACATCTGTGCAAAGAAAACTTGGAAACGTTTTGTGCCTAGCAAATGGATAAATGCACATACCAAGGTCTAGTCGGGCACCTTGTTAGCCTGTTGGGTGCACAACACAGTATCTAGGCTCACAATCATATGCACATTTTGTACACAGCTTTTCAAAATCAGGCCCTTTAAATATCTCCAAGCCAGGGTTGATCCATATCCCCACTGTGGCATTACAATTGATGTTACAAAATCTGACCGCAGCAAACCACTTTCCAACACTAAATTTATTAATTATACATGCAAGCGGTCCCTAGCCAAGATGGAGGCCCCATGAGAACTGGTCTGAAACTCAGAATTTCTGGTTCATGGGAAATTTAGATATTTCAAATTTAGTTTCATTCTTACTGGGATGGAAATCACATTTTTTGAAAATTCCCATGCACTAGAAGTTCCATTACATTTTGGTTTGGGGAAACACTGAAACCACCGTGTTTGAGACATGAAAATGCTCCCTGGGACCCCACCTTCTGCTGAGTTAAATTGACTTGATTTGCGGTGGGGTTCCCTGGGGCTGGAAGCTCTTAGCTCCCTGACCCTGAGACAGTCCTTATGGCAGGGCTGCTCCAAAGTGACCAACTCAGGACTTTCAGGCTCCCAGCTCTGTGTCAGGGAACCTGGTAGATCCGGGGTCCTCAGTCCTGGGGAAGTCCACATTGTAGGGTGTAGCGGGGTGGCTACCCGCTCCTGCCCTTTGGGGCTTTAAAACAGCCCTGGGAAGGGGCTTTTGGCTGGGCTGATTGGGAAAGTGGCTGCAGCTGGGGCCACGCCCCAAACTGAGCAGCAGGGCTTTATAAGAAGGCCAGGGAAGCCAGAAGCCAAACAGTCTCTCTCTGCCTTCAGAGGGAGATGGGCCTGGCTGCTTAGGAGCTGAGATAAGTACCTAGGGTGAAGCAGGGCTGGGGAAAGGCTGAGGAGCTCTAGCCAGGAAAGCCCCAGGCTGCAGCCTAGCACAAGGCCAATGGGTACTGGGGGTTGCAGAGGGCAGCCCAGGGGTAGGCCAAGGCAGCAGGTCCGAACCCAACCCTGCCAATGATGAATAGGCTGATACTGCAGTCTGCCCCAGGGTGTGGGGCTAGACAATGACTGACAGTAGCCACATATTGAGGCAAGGTAGGGATAGAGGGTGGGGGTTCCCTGAGACAAAAGGGGAAGCCCAGAGCGAAAAGGGGTTACTGCCAGGGGGCAGCACCCCAGAGAAAAGGGGCACCGGGTCCAGGGAGGGACACGGGGGCCTGAGAACAGGTGGGTCACCAGCCTGCAGAGGGCGCTCCGGGGCTGAAAAGAGCTAATTCCCAGAGTAACCAGCAGGAGGCGCCGCGGGGGTGAGTCCGACCTGTTACATAGGGATGCCCCAGAGCGACTCTGGAAGCCCTGGGTCCCCAGCAGCGCACCAGGTGAGCTTGCATGAAACCAGGCAGGGTTTCTGATGGAAACCTTCTGCCAGACCCCTGCCTATGGTTTGTGGGAGGTTTGTCAAACCCAGTGTATTTCTGCAAAACATTTCAGGTTCAGCGAACTGGCATTTTCTGGTAAAACTCTGTTTCGTTAGAAAATCCCCAACCAGCTCGAGGTCCCATTGGAGATGCTGTACAAACCCCAACAAAAGACTGTCCCTGTTCCAAAGAGCTCACAAGCAAAACAGACAAGATGGACAAAAGATGGGAGAAAGGATGTACTGTTATCGCCTTTGTACAGAGCAAACTCATGGCACAGGAAGATTCAGTGATTTGCCCAGGCTTCCACAGGCAGTCTGTAGCAGAGCCAAGCTGGAAATTGTTCCCAGATCTCCTGGGCAGAGCTGATCAATGTTTTTTGATGGTTCTGTACCTCGGGGGAACACATTGCACCCCCATGTTAATCCTTATAATATGATTGTGTGGTATGCAATGCAAAGTTTGTCATGTTGGGTATCTTCGGATGATACATGGAGCATTGTTGCTATAGTAATATAGTAATGTTATAGGTTGTAATTTCATGTATATAGTTATGAGGCTGAAAATGTGTCCTCGTGGCTTAAAATAAGCCCAGGCAAAACTCTCCAGGAACAGAGGGGCATCAGGGCATGTATGGGACAAACCCAGCCCAGCCTCACAGGAACAAAGGACACAGGCCTAAGTGGCAACAAAGGATCTGTTGGACTCTTGAGTGAGTCACCCTCCTCCCGCTTCCCTTGGTCAGTCAGGGACTACGATGAGGTAATGCTCACCTGACTCAGAAGGGGGCGGGGGCAAAGCCAAGATGGAAGAGGGGGTAAAAGGGAGAGATGTTCGCCAGGCTCTTCCTCTCTCTTCCACCCGCATCTACAAACACCACCACCAAGCGACTGAGGCGCTGATCAAAGGGGAGAGCCTGGCTGAAGGGCGGGCAACCAGCCAGCCTGTGATGAGACGCATCTAAGTTTGTAACGGCACTGAAAGTGTTAAGATCAGCTTAGAACGTGTTTTGCTTTTATTTCATTTGACCAAATCTGACTTGTTGTGCTTTGATTTATAATCACTTAATTTATCTTTGTAGTTAATAAATCTGTTTGTTCTACCTGAAGCAGTGCGTTTGATTTGAAGCGTGTCAGAGACTCCCCTTGGGATAACAAGTCTGGTACATATCAAGTTCTTTGTTAAATTGACGAACTCATATAAGTTTGCAGCATCCAGTGGGTGTAACTAGACACTGTAAGATGGAGGTTCGTAGAGTTGTCTGGGATTGGAGATATTGGCTAGTGTCATTCGGTTGCACAATCCAAGGAGCAGCTTACATGCCAGAGGCTTTGCGTTAACAGCCCAGGAGTGGGGGTTCTCACAGCAGAGTAGGGTAAGGCTGGCTCCCAGAGTCGAGGATTGGAGTGACCTAGCAGATCAACAGTCCAGATAGCACCAGGGGAACGTCACACCTGTTTTCTGTTGGAAGGTGGAGTTTTGTGGAAAATGAAATGTTTTGTGGGAATGTGTTGACACCTTTTTTTCAAAGAAAGGTGTCCTCTTGATTCTCGTTGTATTTTGATAATGTTGAGGCGTTTTACTTATATTTATATTATTTAATATAATTTATATAGGCAGTCTATATACTATTTTATATTATTGTGTTTTTGACATTATCAAAACAGTTTAATGTTTCCAAATCGAAATTTTACTGAATTTTACTGAATTCCCATTCTGTGGGGAAAAAAGTTGACTTTTTCTTCCGATTTGGAATGAACGCACATTGTGAAATGTTGACTTTTCCCTCAGCCAGAACTTCCAATTCCCCACCAGTTGTAATTCTGAGCCCCAGTCCAATGCCTTGGCTAGATGTCCAGACTTCCTCTGACCAAGAAAGAGAAGCAACTTTTTTTAAATTAAAGAACTTTTTTTGAAGTTGTGGTGTCTTACGTCATTGCATCATGTATAATTAATAAATAGGAATTATATTCATTGCTCAGGAGTATATACTTGCAATAAACGCCTTGCAGTGTTATCAAAACCCTCAGTAATCACCTGCGAAAAGCATTTATTGCCTGATGTACCCTGCTGCCATGAACATTCTCTTCATTAACTGCCTTAGTTAATATAAATTTAAAAATATCATTTAAAGTGTTAACACATTTTTTATTATTAAACTTGAGCTATATCCACTGTATGAAAAAAAGTTATTCCATGAGCAGAGGTATAAAATTTTATTTTCCCATAGAAATGAATGAGTGTTTTATCTTTGGCTCTCTGTGTTTTTATGAAGTGCTCATGGATTCATTTTTTTTTCTGCTGACATGGGCTCTGACTGAAAATACTGTCCCCAGGGCTGCTCCAGCTCAAGTCAGCAAGTCAAATAATTGCCCTCACAGTACCTCCCCGCAGACTGTCTAGGATATTGGTGCTAGATTTTTCAATGGGAACAATTTTAAATAAACACAGGAATGTATTGGAAGCCACATCCAAATGGTTAGACTATTCGTGGGCCGTAAGGAAACACATGACAGAATCAAATCAAAACAAAAAATGGAAACTTTTTATGAGAAAGTCTCTTTGTTTATCTTTTGGCTACTGGATTTTCCCCTGGGCCTTGGCCCATCCAGCCCATATGTTAATACATCTGCAGCCAGTTAATACGTTTGTAGCCTAACACCTTGTAGAGGAGCTCAAGGCTCTTCTGTTGACTCACCCTTGGCTCAGGTGGTAAAAGCTTGCATTAAAATTCCGGGTAATCACTACCAAATAATGCAAACATGTGGGTCCAGTTAGTTTCAACCAGGATATTAAGGGGCAAAGGTGGCTCTTTGGATGCGGGAACAAGGATTGAAACCATAGGAACTGCTGAGTTTGGAGAGGAAGTTTATGCTGTACTGTTGTTTCTGAGTCACCAGTACAGCCATGTCCCAGCTAGTGGGTCAGTTTGGACACTAATTCCAAGTCTGCATCCTCTTGCTGAGGCCAAGGAAGGGACACAGTCAGTTTACAGCAATGCTGTAGGAAGGAGCAGCTGTCCAAGGGTGATACTACATTGGATGGAGGTTGATGAGTGGCTAATAGTTATGAAAGGTTACTTCAGTCACATGGAATAGGGAGATATTTATCATAACAAGAATGATTGTATGCACTGGTGAGCAGAGACAGGATGCTGTTCTACTAGCTGCAAATTAAGGAAACCCTTAAAACAAACAAACCAAACCAAAACCCCCATAAACTGAGCATTACTCCAGAGTGACTGGTTTGCCTTTTTTGGGTCACCACTTAATTTTCTTTATCCTCTTCTATATCTCTCTGTCTGTGGTTTTATAATTTTCCATTACACAACTGTACACAGCCATTAAAGATGGATTAATCATAAGGAGGGCAATAGGCATTATCTTTATTGTTGGTAGGGAGAAATAATTTCAATGGTCTCTTAATTACAGTTTTTAGTAATGGATTGACAACGCCCCAAAACAAACAGGTTTGAACTAGCAGTGACTTTCACTATACCGAATGTCCCCCTGTAAATGGTTACTCTGTAAATCCCTAAGCAGCATTCGATTTTTGTTTATTTTTTAACATTTTTATTTGTATTCATTTTTAAATTTTTAGTTATGCAAAATTATCGTCTAAGCTTTTTTTAAAAAAATATCAATTTAAATGTTCAGTTGCTTGAAATTGTGGGAGAATCAATTATTAAATGACAGCAGATATGGAGATATAAACTATTAACACAAGTTGGCAACATCACATGCCAAAACATACAAAGTAAATATCCTTAAATCAACAAATTATAGGGTTTTTTTTTACTGTTCATGCACTAGTCCATCTGTGACCAGCCTAATTCAAAAGTCTAAATCACAGCATTTTTCTTACTTTGCCTGTATGTAAGTTTAGATGATTCTGGATGGAACTATTTCTGTCCGTTTGTGTTTGTACAGGTAAACAGACGTTTACCAACATTTACCTATAAAAATCGAATCTTTCCAAGCCTAGTTATACTTGAAAGGGTTCTTTCTTCCTTTTTTACATGGACATCTAGCACTCAAGCCAACACCAGAGAATCTCATCAGACTTGCCCATAGATCACCACAATCCAATACGGGAGTTGCCCCACTAAGGAACAAGCATTGATTTAGCCTCAGATTATACTATTGCTTTGCCTCAATGTTAGAATACAGTTCTGACAACGATCCAGAGAGATCAGCTGTCCCAACATGCAACTGGAATTGGATTACTCATAACTGACATGATTCTCAACCCTCTCCCCTCATTTAGAGCTGGAATTTCATGTTGTATCCTATGCACCCCCCGCGTTATAACCTACAAAGGTGGTCTGCAAAAAAGCCAGATGTGTGAGCCCAACATGGGTAATGTTGGGCATGCATATCTGGTCAGCAAGCATTTACACTGGGCAATGAAAGTTGTCAATGACAGCAGGGTCAGTCCCAAAGGACGTGCAGGTACTGTGCCAAAGCTGCAGGCAAAAACCAAGCCAAGAGCAATGTTTTAAACACCTTTCCTTCCGTCGCCCCCAAATGAAAGCCTTCCTAGGGAAGGATAAAGGAACATTTTGTGCCCTATGCAGGCGTACAGCTTTGGCTCAGTTCGGCTGCAGTGGTGCTGCTGTTGTAAAGGCACCTCCAATGTGATGTGACAGCTTCCCTGACTGACATAATCCATGGTAACATAACACGAGGTATCAAGACAGACACTAGCAAACATTTCAATCCTTTTCAGTAGGAACCAAGCGCTATTCGCTTGGCAGCTTTCACGGGCATGCTGTTTCGTTATTAGGCACCAACGTTGTGTATTGTATTTTAAGCACACTAACAGGGGGTACCTTCTGCTTTCCCTTTGTTAGAGATCATGGTTAAGAGGATTCTTCTGTTGCATGGCCAATAAAAGGTTCATTTAAAAGACCTATTTGCATTGTGACAGCGATAAGAGGGTACCCTGAGGTCTCCCAGTGGCTGTCAATTTCACAGGTGGCTGAGACAATTGTGTGCAGCTTTCTACCCCTCTGTAGTTTGTACTTTCTTAACAGAAATCAAAGAATGAGCATACAGCCTCACTAGGCTGCTTGCACTGACTAGTTACAAGCTGGTACCAAAGCAGCTGTAATGTTATCTGCTGAAAGCCTCAGGCAACACACAGTAGGTAAATGGTTAATTAAAAGGCTTCTTTAAGACTACCTTTAGGGGTGCATGGAATATTTCCAAAACCTCCAGTGGCAGTTATTGATGACAACTACGATCTGTGTTTTTTCTCTCAGGCATCCACACAGAGTCAGTAAGTGTAACTGTTTCTGACACTTTATTCATTTCACCATGAGGTTCCCGAGAGAGTAGAACTTAAATAGCTAATCTCCTTTAAGAATGAAGTGTGACACAGGCAAAGACATAATGGTAAAGATAGAGCATCCATTCAACCATCCACAAAGCGAAGGAACATTATTCAAGTTGCAAAGTCAAGCACCCAAAACTTCAGAAAGTCCAGGATTGTCTGTTCATTCTGCTTCTCTGTGCACATGCATCATGATACAGGCTTTAATGACATGATTATCGACTATTTTTTTTTCCTACGGGACCCTCTGCCCCTTCAGTTGGACAGTGCTCACTTAATGAGCCACTATTCGATATTTAGTCTTCTCCTCAGTGTTCAGCGTGTAGCCTTGTTTATAGCACACTGTCCAAACCCTACTCTCAAGACAGAATTTTTAATTTCCTCCTGGACTTTTCTATGATGCGTGTCACCACAGTGTCTGAGTGCTTCACAGACAGTCATGAATTTATTTTCAGAACAGTCCTGTGAGATGAGTAGGTATCCTCTCCATTTTACAGATGGGGAGCTGAGGCGTGGAGCGATTGAGATCAAAAGTATCCACTAATGATGGGTGCCCCATGTGAAACACCTAGGACATCATTTTCCAGAGCATTTAGCATTATTAGGCCCCTACCAAATTCATGGTCCATTTTAGTCAATTTCACGGTGATAGGATTTTTTAAATGATAAATTTCATGATTTTGGCTATTTAAATCTGAAATGTCATGGTGGTGTAATTGTAGGGGTCCTGACCCAAAAAGCAGTTGGGGAGGGGGGTCACAAGGTTATTGTAGAGGGGTTGCAGTACTGCTACCCTTACTTCTGTGCTGCTGCTGATGGTGGCGCTGGCTTCAGAGCTGGGAAGCTGGAGAGTGCTGGCTGCTGGCTGGGAGCCCAGCTCTGAAGGCAGAGCCACCGCTAGCTGCAGCGCAGAAGTAAGGATGGCATGGGATGTTATTGCCACCTTTACTTCTGCACTGCTGCCTGCAGAACTGGGCCCTCAGTCAGCAGCCACCACTCTCTGGTCGCCCAGCTCTGAAGGCAGTGTAGAAGTAAGGGTGGCAATACTGTGCCCCCCTAAAATAACCTTATGACCCCCTCCTGCAACTCTCTTTTGGGTCAGAACCCCCAATTTGAGAAATGCTGGCCTTTCCCATGAAATCTATATAGTATAGGGCAGTGTTTCCCAAACTTGGGACGCCGCTTGTGTAGGGAAAGCCCCTGGCGGGCCGGGCCGGTTTGTTTACGTGCCGTGTCCTCAGGTCCAGCTGATTGCGGCTCCCATTGGCCGCGGTTCGCTGCTCCAGGCCAATGGCAGCTGCTGGAAGCGGCGCAGGTCGAGGGATGTACTGGCCACCGCTTCCAGCAGCTTCCATTGGCCTGGAGCAGTGAATTGCAGCCAGTGGGAGCCACAATCGGCCAGACCTGCAGACGCGGCAGGTAAACAAACTGGCCCGGCCCGCCAGGGGCTTTCCCTACACAAGCGGCGTCCCAAATCTGGGAAACACTGGTATAGGGTAAAAGCACACAAAAGACCAGTATTCACGGAGGGAGACCAGATTTCGTGGTCTGTGACGCGTTTTTCATGGCCTCAGTTCTGGTCTGAATTTGTCTTTCTTCAACTTCCAGCCATTGGATCGTGTTATACCTTTCTCTGCTAGACTGAAGAGCCCATTACCAAATATTTGTTCCCATGTTAGGTGCTTCTAGATTGTAATGAAGTCACCCCTGAACCTTCTCTTGGTTAAACTAAACTGTTTGAGCTCCTGGAGTCTATCCGTATAAGGCAACTTTTCTGCTCCTTTAGTCATTCTAGTGGCTCTATTCTGAACCCTCTCCAATTTATCAACATCCTTCTTGAATTGTAGCCACCAGAACTGGACACAGGATTCCAGCAGTGGTTGCACCAGTGCCAAATAGAGAGGTACAATAAACTCTCCACTCCTACTCAAGATTCCCCTGTTTATGCATCCCAGGACCTCATTAGCTCTTTTGGCCACAGCGTTGCATTGGGAACTCATGTTCAGGCAGCTGATTATCCACCATAACCCCCAAATCTTTTTCAGAGTCACTGCTTCTCAGCATAGAGTCCCCCATCCTGTAAATATGGCCTGCATTCTTTGTTCTCTGATGTCTACATTTACATTTAGCCATATTAGAACACACAGTGTTTACTTGTGTCCAGTTTACCAAATGATCTAGATGGCTCTGAATCAGTGACCTTTCTCTTCATTATTTACCATTCTTTAAATTGGCATAGCTCTGCTGACACAGATAATGTCAAAGACCAGCACCCATTTCAGATGAAGGTAACTAGAATAGTAAGACTGATTATTTTTATATTCACAACTCAGAAATATTGTATACATGAAGTAATACAAATAAATAACAAATGTATTTAAGTAAAATGTTGTTTATGTAGTAACCATTCATTAGTTATAAGGCCTTAGTAATAAACAAATTCCTTCTACAGTTCATTTGCCTATTTTTTACAAACTTATTATTTTATTTGCAAACTAGACCCCAGCTTCTCTATGCTGTTCATGGAGAAGATTCTTCAGAAGGGTTCTTCAGTCAATGAGTTTTACTTGAGTAAGGGCTGCATGATTAGGCCTTATGGAAATGTACCAAACATACTAATTTAACTGCTAGCCTACATACCATCTTTTCTGAACGTTACATACTTCCTCTAATATAGAATGAGTTTGGAACGCACATTCAAACGACATATATATGAGCACACAATGAGCTTGGTCCAAAGCCCATTGAAGTCAATGGAAAGACTCCCAAGGGCCTATCTTGAGTTTGTGACTCATGTAATACACCCACTTGCATAGCATTAGAAAACTGAGGACTGGATGACTCAGAAGATTGGCAAAAAAGGGCCATGATGCGGAGGCATAAGGTCCACTAACTATTTTTTTTCTTTGGAAAAGGAGAGTCAAATCTTGGTTCCATTGAAATCAATGGCAAAACTCCCATTGATTGCAACAGAGCCAGAATTTAACCCAGAATGTTTCTCTCTCTGCATGGATTTTTCTTTTAAATTCAGGGATAAAGATTTGAAGGAGGAGGACAGCGGGGGGTGGGGTGGGGTGGGGAGGGCGGCGTTTCTGAAGCCAGCAGGTTCAGTGTGGTTGTGGCACTTGCACTTTGGATTTTAACAAAAGTGAGTTGGAGCCATGTCAGGAGGCAAACTGGGCAGGGCAGTAGAAAGAGGAGCCAGGCAATCTGGGGAGAGGTGAGCATGGGGAAGAGCTCCAGATCTGGAGAAAGAGAGCAGATTCTGGACAAAATAGGGACGTAGCATGTTGGGAGTGTAGCCAAACCTCAGTTCTTTTGAGCTGTTTGTTATGTGCCACTCAGAATGCTTGGCATGCTCACTGTAGAACAATTATCAAAACATTGTCAGTATCCGTCAAAGAACGAAAAGTAGGCAGCTGAAAAGCAGAGTCTGTAATTAAAGATGGATTCAATTTTGTTTCTAAAATTTGTTCAGCTAAATCTGCCAGAGTTTTTCCACAGGTTCATTACCCTCCAACCCTCCTCTTAGTGCCAATACACAAATATTACAGCTACAGAATTTGTTTTTGAGTGACTGATTACCTTTTCCTCTAACCAATGAACTGCCCCTTGTTTTTGAGTGTATGCTTCTATTTTTAATAAGATCCTGATTCAGTGAAAACAGTTTTACACCCATTCCGTAGTCGGTTCTCTAATTTTGCAATGTCTGGCAGAGTTCTGTCCAGTTTCTCGATTAAACTATAAAGAGTTTGATCCTGCCCAGTGTAGGTGTGAAACATACGTAGAAGTGCCAGCTGAAAGGTGATGTGTCAACTAGGAAGCGCAGGACTACTGAAACCTGTGTTTATATGAGCGGTACTACACGGACGCCAAGTTACTCCTGCTGGTAGCAGCAGTGAGTCGAAGGGTATGTCTACACTGCAGTCAGAGGTGTGATTGCAGCATGTGTAGACATACCCAAGCCGGCTTCGATCTAGCTAGCTTGAACAATAATAGCAATGAAGCCGTGGCAGAACGGGCGAGCTGCTTGAGAACATCCCCAGGGTCCCCAATGGTCTTGTACAACCCATGCTGCTGCACGTCCCTGTTGTTGTTACTTGAGCTAGCTAACTCAAAGTCACCCCCTGTCATGAATAGTTAGTAAAGGGTTAAAGCATAGTACCTGGTGGGCACCTGACCTGAGGACCAATCAGGGAAGAGAATTTGAAACTCCTAGGAGGGAACTTTTTCCCTCTGTTTGGGGGGGGTGTTGTTCTTAGCCGTCTGGAGTTACAAGAGTCCAGATGTTTTAATCAAGTCTACCAGCTTCCACCTTTCTGAACTAATTTCTTCTAGTCAAGATAGTGAGTATTAGAAAGATACTTTGTGTCCTCACCTAATAATCCTATGCTTGCAATTCTGTGTGTTTGTTATTGATTATTCTTAATTCTACCTGTATCGTTGTACTGAGAAAGAGAGAGGATTCTCTCCAGAACTTAGCAAGGTTATACCCTATGAGTGGCCAGCTTGGACTCATAGAGATTCTGTATTTTCTTGTTTTTCTTTTAATAAATTCTTTCTATAAAGATTTGATTAAATCCCTTCTACTGTGGATAGGGGGAGGGGCTAAGACACTCTCTTGGTGGTGAGACAGGCTTATCTCCGGGCAGAGAAGGGAGGGGGAAGGGAGAGTTCCTCCGGGGTTTGATTCAAGCAGTTGAATCAGGTATCTCTTTCCAGTGGCTAGGAGAGAGGGAGGGGGGGAGGTTTCCCTCCTGTGAGTGGATCTGTATTTCCCCAGGGAACGTCTTTGAAAGGAGACAGGGGGAAAACAGGGGTGTCCCGGCCCACGTAATTGACCGAGGTGGTGGCAGCGACAAGGAGACCTACCCTAGAATTTTAGGGTGGGGGAATACATGCTGGTCCTCACTTTGAAACCCCCCAGTTTCAAGTGAGGGTGCAGACCAGGACACCCCCCCTGCAGTGTAGACGTATTCCGAGGAGACTGCATAGTTAAGTCCCTCATTGGGAAGTTAAAGATTGCACTTAAACTCATGCCTCCCCAGCTGTGCCTGGTTTCAGCTTGCACACTGCTCCTCTTTTACCCTTGGGGATGAAGGGAGTGGGCATGCAAAGGGCTCTGATCCAAAGGCTAATGAAATAATTGGAAAGACTGATTTCAATGGACTCTGAATCAGGCCTTAGCCTTTACTTCCACTCCATATAGGGATCTAGGGGGGAGATTTTCAAAGGCACAAATGAACGTGTGAGGCAGGCATCTAACTTCTCTTCGTGCCTTCAAAAAGCTCCCTCTCCATCTAGAGAGAGATGCAACATCTAGGTGTTATTCCTTCCTTTGCATATGCTGTTCTTTCTCATCAAGCACCATCTGAAAGCGCTCTGTGTTCCTACTCAGAACTGTACTATGCTATTTACCATAACAGTCGAATATTGTACCTCATCTTGCTTGTGCACTTGTAGTCTGCTCAGGTCTCTGCTCCCTGCTGCGCATTGCACAAGTGTTTAAACCTTATATAGGTCTGCCTGCAGCCTCCACTCGCACATGAGAAAGGGCTCATTCCTGCAAGGCACTGCTGAGAGCCCTCAAAGCCATTGAAGCCAGTAGGAATTGAGTGCACGCAACAGCTCATCGGAGTGCTCAGCATCTCCCAGGGTTGAGCCCATAAGGTGCGACACCCTTGCACCCACTCCATGCTGCCTGCTATGCAAGGACTTGCAGGACAAGGTCGAAGAGATGTCAGAGTAATTTCTGAACTGGCTTACCCTGACCTACTTAAGTGACTAAGCTGTTCTGAAGAAAAGGGCTTAACCCCAATGGGCAAACCCTTATCTCAGGCGTCCTCATCTATCCTGTCCAATCCAATCAGTGAGAAATCACCCAGGACTGTGGCTAGCAGGGCTTTGCTGGGGATTTCCTCTTCTTAGGGGCCGTGGTTACTGAAAGAAGGTGACACCCAAAGGAATGCTGTGAACATGTCATTCCTTTGCACCAATTCCTAATAGATCAATAGCTGAACAAACTGGAGAAGGAAAGGGCCACTAACCCTCTGGAAGCCTATTAATATGACAGAAGTTAGTTGTCCGTTGCACTCTTAATAGTCCTGACACCTAAAATACTATCCACAACAAAAACAGGGGGGAAAAGTATTTTTCATAGTCTGCTTTGATGCTAGAAACTTTTCCAAGCCCACAATATCTCCCGCAGGCAGTCCAGGAAAAAGGAGTGGAGCTGTGCTAAAATCATGGCTCAAGTGACTCTAGTAAATCCTAGAATATTTCCAGCAGTCGAGAGGGTGAAGCTGGCAGGGAGCCAGTCAAGGGGATGGAGCAAACAGAGAGCCAGTCGTGCTAGAGCAGTGGCCCAAACATGATTTCAGAATGTTATGTTGATGAGAGTTCCTATGCATCGTTAGCTATTATAACAACATTTATGGAACGAGCTTTCAGGTGGGTGCACCACTCTTACGCAAAGGCCAAAGATGACTCGTGATTTTGGATAGCCTGATTTTTGGCTCCCCAACTGTAGAGGAGAGGCTGGACTTTCAAAAAGTGGTGAACACCCAAATCTCTGAAAATCAGATCCCTGTAAGGGAGCTGAGTAAAATCGGGGCACTCAGTCACTAGTTGCTTTTGAAAATCTTGGCCCAAATTTGGAAAGTTCATGTCATTTTGTGTTAAAGGTAGAAATTTGGTGCCAAGGTTTCTGCTGGCATAACTCGATTGGTTTCAATGCAGTTACTCAAACAAAGGAGGCAGCGTAGCTTCTTTTTTTAATGTGTGTTTCTTGGGATTCCAGCATTTCTACCCACATTCTGATTCTCTGATGTGTTCTTGTATGTTCAGTAAAAAAGAGACGTGATCAATTTAGGAGAACAGCAATATACACTTGCTAAAATTTCCCAAGAATGAAAGTAGCAATTTAATTTCATAGGAGGTATCAGTGAGCTGGATTTTTTTAATACATAAATTGAATTTTTCATCTTGACATTTTTTGTATGTATTCTTTATTTAGTTTGCCCAGATTTTAAATGGTCAATATTAAAAGTATGATATAATACCAGGTTTGGGATTTCAGTCTATACAGAAACAAGTTCTCTTTCTTTTCCAACAGAAAAATCAATATTATCTTACTCTGATGAATGTTGTTATAAGGACAAACTAGCTATCCAGAGAGATCTGAGGCTTATACCTTTGCTTTTCTGTGGGCTGTTTCAGTTATTATCCAATATTTATATGATACCACTGGATGGAGAGTGAGGATAATTTTATTGCCAAATGTATTTTCTTCAAAGCTAGGATTTATATAGTGCAGTAGGGCAGTGTTCACTAAATTATGTTAGAGACTGGAAGGTGTATGTCATGTGATTGTAATGCTGTTGATAAATTCTGCTGGGTTTTTTTTTTTTTTTTGCTGGTGATCTGAGAAACATCATGCACCATATCAAATTTGAGTATGTTACCGAGAATGGGAAGATGAAGAATCATTTAGTCACAAAATTCAGCACACTGCCATTTCCAAATGTTCCATTTCTAATGATTCATAGCTCTGAAAGGGTCAGCTCTATAAGCGCTAGGTATTATTATTAATTATTATTATTATTTATTATTATTCTCTCTTTTCCACACCATTGATCATGCTTGATTTATTAACAGAATTCTGCATTACAATGTGAAGATAATTCAAGGCTCAACTTAGCAACAACCAAAACTTGTTAGATTGTTAAAACAGCTATTGCAATGTCTCCACTAGTTGTTTTTTTAATTAACCTTTCCCCTTTATCTGGTACATCACCTTTTCTAGTAAGGATATACTGAATTTTCTTTAGGAGTACCGCTCTTTCTAAAACAGGGATACAGTTCCTTCAGAGGGTTTAGTATATTCTTTGTAGTTGGGTTCAAGAGGTAGTAGAGTTGTAAGGTTCTGTAGGTACATCTTGGTTGAGAAGGGATCCCCCTAAGTGAGAGGCATATAACAAAGTTATATTGCAAAGTAAAGCTAGTCTTAAAGCGGAGAGTAAGACAATTTCATTAGAGACTAAGGTTGGGATTTTCAAAGGTGCCTAGGGGAGTTAAGTAGAACTTGGGCACCTAACTCTCTTAGGCTCCTTTGAAAATATCAGCCAAGATTTTGAAAATAGGAGCCATATGCAGATGTCTACACAAGCGACTTGATTTTCAAAAGTGCTTGAGCACTTTCACTGATCTCAATGGGAGCTCAGGATGCTAAGCACTTTTGAAAATCAGATAATTTATTCAGGGACCTTGAGTCAAGACTTTCAGAAACAACTAATGCCTTGTTATCTGGGTGCTCAGCTGGACATACCTGGTTTCCAGAGGGTGGGTGTTCATCACTTTCTGAAAATCAGGCCCCTTTAAGCAGTCTCAAGTTGGGCACCTAGAAACCAAGGTATGCAAATCTCTAGTCACTTTTGAAAATCTTGGCCTTTCATGTATACATAAGAGATTAATGTTAGGCACCCATTTTTAAAAAATCTTGGCCTAATAGTTTGTAATTTTGTAAATGATCCAGAATTAGCCATCTGCATACTATAGAACTTTCATATATGGGGACATGTTTTCAGCTGTGAGCACAGTGGACGATTCCTCAACTTGTCTGAAAACCTCACATGCATGCACGTGTGAAGGTTGTACAGTAGTTACTCTCTTCCAGGATTTACATTTTCTAAGGTAACTTTTGGCCCTGCTGGGCACATTGCTCTTGCTTATAGTTCTAAGTTACAATACTGCAGAAAATGTATGATAGGTATTTGGATCAGTTTGCAACAATGTGCATGTCCAAATGACGCGATCACTTCCTGGCATGCTCGTCCTTCATTGGCTGAATCCCTCAGTGCCTTGTGAGAAGGCACAGGCCTATGCCAAGTCTACTTATAAGCTGAAGCTTCTGCACAGTTTACCTCTTTTGCTTAGGATGAACCTCGGCAAATTGTGAAGTTATCTGGTCACAGTTGGAGTAGTGACAACTCTTAGGCACGTGGAATGGGGGCAGCCACCAGCCCCGCTCAGTTTTCCTCGTTTAATCTCTTAAGCACATTTACAGGCTTAGCTGGTTGAGTGGCAGAATCCCCATCAGCAATTTAAAAAAGCAATTATTTTGAATCTCTTCAGAAAATATTTTTATCTGAAAGACTCTGCCCGGCTTCTGCATATTAGAAATGGTATGAATCACTCTGGAATATTAATTGATACGATTTATTACCTTAAAAACATTATTAAGGAGCATGATGTAAAGCATGTGCAGTGTAATTCAGGCCGGGGGGACACAGTATTTTAATGCAAGTGTGCTAATTATGTATTGGGTATTTCAAGGATGGCGGAAAAGGCATTTAACAGAAAAGTCAAGTATCGGATCAGTTATGCATTATATCCTTCAACTCACTCCCCCCTCCCCTCCCCAAATAATATAATAGATGATTTATAACTCCATACAAATCTCTAATGAAAGGGCCTTATTTAGGGGAAAGCTTTTTATTTCATATCACTGTGCTCTTTTGATCCACCATAGCAAAGGTATGAATGACAGATCTATTTCCTCTAATCTTCGGGCCGCTAACAGTTTAGTTTTCATAAGAATAAGCCATTGTCTGTAGTTATTGAACTGACATTTAGGAAAATTTCCATCTGTACTGTGCTGTGAATACAGTGAAACTTGAAACATTTCCCCATTGGTTATCATGGAGACAGAGATTAAAAAAGACTTGGGTCAATTCATTTCCCCTTCCGTAGATCAAGCCTGTCCTATTTTTAAGGGTGTTTACCTGATTTGCACACGCAATTACCTACGTCTGCACAGGGCTCAATTCAGGACCTTAATGTTCCATAACTGATCTTTATTGATCTAGCCCAAGGTGGATCAGAAGCTTTGATCTTTCTCCCACTGAAGTTTTGGTGTAAACTTTTGCCCTGATTCAACAAGGTATTTCAGCACCTTTCACTAACATACTTAAACAGGTACTTAAGTGCTTTGCTGGAGCAGGATCAGAGCTTTAGTTCTGTTATAACACCAGCCTTCTGTGCATTCCCTTTAATTTTAATGTCTTTTGCAGTAAATAGTCAGATGTTTTCTTGAATTAAATTGAAGAAACTAATTTTGTTGCTAGTATTCTATTCTGATATGTAACTAAAGTGCTTTGCATAGTATGGTGGATCGCATCTGCTTTATAACCATAATCGTAAGGTTTCCCTGGAGTTGAGGAAAAATTAGCTTGTGCATCCCCTATCTAATTAACACGTGTATGTTGCCTAACTCCTTATAATTTACTCTTGTGCACAGTAGCTAGAACGTAATTGGGAAAATAATGTAATCCATGAAGGAATGAGGAAAAAAATCCTTTTGTCCTGCGCATAATATAGGCAAACATTTCCAATCACAGCAGATTAAAAAAGTACAGCAGTATTAAAATATCTGTCCGTGAGAGGAAGAGGACTGGAAACTGGAGGGTTTAATTTCAAGTATGGATCTGTTTTTGGTCAAAAACTTATTTTTCACTGAAGATTTTTTTGGTTGGTATAATAAATAAATAAAACTTGATGTAAACACTGCACACTGCATCACTGTGTAGCCGTGTCCATTCCCACAGTGCACAGGGCAGCGTGAGTGCCACCCACAACAATCTGTCACCCCCTCCATTGCTGTGATGGGCACACTAGAAATAATGGCCTAGTTCCTGCTCTGGTGTAAATGGCTCAGCCCTACTATCTTCAATTAAGCAACGCCAGTTTGCACCTGCTCAAGATATGGCTCAACACAGATGAATATCCATATGTATTGAAGTGAATGGAATTACCCCACATTTACACTGGTGTAAGGGAAAGCAAAAACTGGCCCCAGGTCTCAAAAATCAAAGCTGTGAGGAAAGGCTAAGGTTGTTAGGCTTATAATTTCACTGGGAAAGAGGAGACTTCAAAGGCATCAAATAGACCTTTTAAAAATGGTGTAAGGGATTCAAAAATGGGGGGACACAGGAGTAAATGAGGAACACAGGATGAAGTATTTTACACCAAAGATGATAAACATATGGCTTAAAATGCCAAGGAAGGTAACTAAAGCAAAGGGTACTTATTTCAAAACAAGCCCACTGTACTGAACTTAGCTGATATTTTTCCTTCTTAGACAAAATACAGTTGTTCTTTCTACAGCCGGCAAGTACCATGAATATAGGGTATAGTGTATACCTAATGTCTCACTTCAGATTTTGAAATAAAAGAACTGTACAAATGCCAACGTCAAACTTAAAATAATACGGTCCCCTTCTTCCTTGTGAATGCGTCTCTTCCTTCAGAAGGAAGGAATCTTCCCTTCCCCTCCAGTTTTCTGTCCTTTTAATTCTTTTGGCATCTACAGGCCTCCCTTTCCCCTCTTGTTTCATATTCTCTTATGCACAGGATTTAGACGCTTCGCTTCTCTCTTTTTATCTCTGGTCCCTCACATTTCCTGCTTGGATTATTAGGTGTCTGCCTTTAAAAGGTTAGTCACAGTACTGTTCACACCTGAGGTGGGTTGCGATTTTTTTCCTGGATTCAGAAATGCTGCAGACACTTGGCATGCCAAATAAATCACATGAATTGTAGGAGATGTCCGTTTATTGGTAAATGCATACTTCATGTGCTGAGATGCAGTGCATAAAGAAATTGATTCACTAGGCATTGAAACACAGATGCTGCCTGTTAGAATACATTCATGCTTTACTAAAAGAAAAGATGAGTATCAAACAGATGCATTCCTTCCTGATTCAGACATATTGCTTGTTGCATTGGATACGTGACTTATCAAATCAAATCATTCTTGCTCTAAACCAGGGTTGACAGCTCTTGAATCAAATATGTTGGCTATTGAATTAAACCTGTCACGTAGGAAATCATATTAATATTACGTAGAAAACATATACAAAATACCATAGAGATCTGTAAGCTGGTAAATAAGGTACACAAAATATTATTTGGGATTACATAAGGTGTACTCAATATGTCCATATTCAAATTCTGATCCAGAACATCAGCAGCTGTAAGGCTGTCTATCTCCAATGACTTCAGTGGAGCTGTGCTGACTGTTGTATCAACCAGGCAAGTTACTAACAAGTTCAACAGGACTTACTTTTACAGTGGAAACCTCTGTACCAAGCTGCTGCTGCACCCTCTGTAACTCTCACTCAGCCTCCTCAACTCCTCCCCCGCTTTTCTGTTTCCTGTCCTTTCAGACTCCCAACAGCCAGTGCTCCCAGTTCTAATAATTACAAGCAACATCTAAACAGCGCATTCCCTCCTCTCTTAAGAAACTCTCCCAATTAAAATAAAGGTTCTTCTAACCACAGGAACAAATAGGAAACAAGACATTATACTACTGGCAGAAATATTACACCGGAAACACTGTAGATACTACATGACATAGTCTTTAGTCCAGACAGGTGGCCGTCTAGGTCTGACAGGCTGTCTCTCAAGCCCTGGTTCCAGTGCAATGTCTTGTTGTGTTGGTTCTATGGTGAAGTCATCTAGTGCAGACTGGGTGTTGGCATAATCTCCTCTTGGTGCATAGGCAGGTGCAAGATAAGAAGCATTCCATACCCGCCCATCAAAAAGTCGGTAGATGTAAGGTCCCTTCTTCTCTATGATTTTAAGAGGAGCTGTGAATTTATGGTCCCCTTTGCGTTAAATTCCAGGTGTTCGTATTCTAACGAAGGACCCACACTCAAACTTTGGTTCCTTAGCACCCCGCCGCTTGTCTGTGAAAGTCTTATACTTTGCTTGGTTCTGTTCAACTGTTTTTCTCAATGAGCTGGTCTCTAATCATCTCATCTGCCATATTCTCAAAGTCACAGGTTACAATCAGACTCCTCAGGGAAGCAATATACTGCATTACAGTCTCCCCTGGTTTCTGCTCACCCTGGCGAACTCTGTAGTGATTAGCTACTACATTCACTTTTGGCACAAAAATGTTCTTGAATGCAGTGAGTGCAGTCTCGTATTTATCATCAGCAAGGGGAAAAGTGTAAAATATTCGCTGCCCTTCTGCTCCAAGGCAGTGATTAGCAGAGCACACTTTCTTGCTTCAGAAATCCCTGTAGCACTGATTGCAAGCAGATAAGTCTCAAACATATGGATCCAGGCAGTAAAAGCAATTGGAGGCTCACCTGGGCTTTGCAGAAAGGGTGCAGGTGGGTTGAGAGGCAGAAGATCCCACCATCCTCTGTACCAAGCTGCTGCTGCACCCTTTGTAACTCCCACTCAGCCTCCTCAACTCCTCCCCCCTCCTTCCTGTTTCCTGTCCTTTCAGTCTCCCAACAGCCAGTGCTCCCAGTTCTAATAATTACAAGCACATCTAAACACCACACTGACTTATACCATTGGAGGATCTGGCCCTGGTATTTTCTGTTCCTGGGAGATTGATGCATCAGCCCTACAGGGTTCTGTTAATACTTTTAAAACAGGCTTTGTTTAATAAGCAGATGATAATGAGTTGATAACTAGAGCTCGCCAGGAACTGGCATTCCCATTCTGGGAGAAATTCCAAATTAAAATAAAAAACAGCCCCCTCCCACCTCCTTCAGAAATTGACCGGGAATTCCAAAAGGTTGTTTAGCAAGAGTCAAAATGACATTTCATTTACACCTGATGGACTGTGGCACTCTGGGCAGGCTAGGGAGCATGGAAACCCTGGGGCAGTGTGTCTGGTGGGTTACTTTGGAGCTGGTCCGGCAAGGTGCCAGGAGCTGGGGGCACGCGCTCTCGGGAAACATTTTTGCAGAATGTTTCGATTTCAGCAAACTGGCATTTTTCGATGGGAAAACATTATGATAGAAAATGTCCAGCCATCTCTACTGATGGTGTTTCTCGGCTCAGTTCCCCACTACCTTTCTCCTTACACAGTCATTCACCTGTGTGAAATGGTGTTGTAACAGGGTCCTACTCTCTGTTGGGGCACCTCCTTGTGGCTGCTTTCAAGATTGATGCGCTTCTTCCAATGCCTGTTCACACCATGTCCTCCCACCTCACTCTCCAGGGCTTGCAGTTCTTCCTCTGGCCACATCACTGAGGAGTACTCCTGTCCGCATGCCATTCCAGACAGTCTTCCATCCAATTCCATGTCACTTTCCCAGTGTCTGGTTGTGGAATCGTGTCCGCCCCCTGCTCCAGGTTGCAGCAGGGACCTTGTGTCCTGCAACATGGTCTGCTTGCTCCCAGACCCTGTCACTATTTCCCATGACTCCTTTCTACTTCCCTTTTCTATCTTCCCACCCCATGTATTTACCAGCTCAAAGTCCCACCTCCAAGACTACTTCCCCTGCAGCCCTCTTCTGGTCTCGGCTTCATCCCTTTACAAAGGTCCAACCAGCTCCTTTCCAGCTGAACTTCTTTCGTTAGGCTTTACTGAGCCTTGGCTCTCCTCCAGGTGCAGCATATAAGGTTAATTGACCTAATCTAACCTATTGTGTGTTGTCTGACATGACCCCCCATCACAGCTGCCGCATCAGAACCACAGCATTTCACACCCACTTTGCACAGGGGTAAGTGACTGTGACCCAGGGAGCTCCTCAATACCAACTGGCAGAGGGCACACCATACCATCATTCTGCTCAGATCTGGCACACTCATTACCCCAGCCTGGCATGCTGGTCATTAATATTATTGTGGGATGTATGTAGGGGTGACATATAAAATTTTTTAGCTGTGTTCTAGAAATATGTTCCTAAACTGTGTTTGTCAGGCAGTGCCTAATCCTTGCCTGTCCTCGACATAGAAATCTTGTTTCTCAGGCTTGACTGTGTCCCCAGTGTAAGTTAAGCAAAGTGAGACCAAAGGCAATGAAAAGTACATTTAAAAGAGAGGTAAACAGCCATCAGAAGAGCAAGTTGGGCAGATGACCACTCAGCAATCTTGATGGGGAGTGGAGACTGCACCGCCAGAAACCCTTCCTGCCTCTTGAAACAGGGACAATGCACTTTGGGAGGGTAAAAGCAGAGGCAAAAAGCCATTTTGTTATCCATCACTGGATGGAGACAAGGGGCCAGAGCGTTGTAATCGAGAAAGCTGGATCCTTCAATCCAACGGGGTCAGAGTCTCTGAGAACTGACCATCAGTGAGAAACCTGCTTTAACAAAGACTGTAAGTTTTACTCACTAGAAAGTGTGGTTTTGTTTCATTGTACTTGTAACCATATCTGTGCCTTCTATTCCTGTGTATTATCACTTAAATATCTGTTCTCTGTTAATAAACGTAGGCTTGTTTTATTACAAAACCATTTCAGGGCTGGGTATAAACCGAAGGGTAAAATCCTCAGCCACACTAACAGGCTGGTGCATAGTCTGTCTTTTGAAGGCAGCGAACTTAGTAACTTCTGTGAGGGTCCAGTGAGTGGGTCTGGGCACTGCAAAAGACATCTCTGGGGAACCTGGGAATTGAGGTTCACTGATTGCTCCATGCAAGGCAGGGTTTGGACTGGCAGAGTCCTGAGGAGTTTGCTAGCATGGCAGACTAGTTGGTGTGTCAGGGAGCTGACTCATAGCTTAGCGGCAGCAAAGCTCACTATTGCCGAGGCAGATCAGTAACACAGTGGGTCACAGTTCTGGGTGACCTAAGCAAGTCCTCACCATGATGGTCTTACATTCAAGGCCAGAAGGGACCATAGTGATGATCAAATCTGGCCTCCTGTATAGCACAGTCCATAGAACTTCCTCAAAATAATTCCTAGAGCAGCTCTTTTAGAAAAGCTTCCAATATTGATTTAAAAATTGTCGATGAAGGAGACTACACCACGACCCTTGATAAATGGTTCTTCTCCCCCATCAAGTGGGGTCGGAGCATCACGCAAGCATCTGCTGTCATCAGGGCTGCCCGGGGGTGTGTGTGTGGCAAGTGGGGCAATTTGGGCCCCACAGGGGCCCCCACGAGATTATAGTATTGCAACTTTTTTTTTATGAAGGGGCCCCCAAAATTGCTTTGCTCCGGGCCCCTTGAATCTTCTGGGCAGCCCTGGCTGTCACTGTCTGTCTGAGACAGCATTGAGGTCATTATGCTTCTCTTTGATGCAATCCATCCATCGCTTCCTCAGCTTTCCTCAGGGTATCTTTCTTGTCACTCTTGCCTGCCATGCTTTCTTCACCAGGTCCCCTTCATTCATCCTCTGCATGTGTCCAAACAAGAGAAGTCAGACTTCCTCAATTTTGTCAGCCACAACTGGTAAATTGTTCAAGGGATTAATTACTCTCTTTCTTAAAAATTGATGCCTATTTCCAGAGTGAATTTGTCTAGCTTCATCTTCCAGTCATTGGATCCTGTTATACCTTTCTCTGCTAGATTGAAGAGCCAATTATTAATATTTTTTCCTCATATAGGTACATAAATAATCGTCACACCTTAATCGTCTCTTTGTTTGTTAAACTACATAGATTGAGCTCCTTGTGTCTATCACCGTAAGGCAGGTTTTCTAATGCTTTAATCATTCTTGTGGCTCTTCTCTGAGCCATCAACATCCTTCTTGAATTACAAACACCAGATCTGGACACACTATTCCTGCAGTAGTTGCACCAGTGCCAAATACAGAGGTAAAATAACCTCTGTACTCCTACTCAAGATCCTCCTGCTTATGCACCTAAGGATTGAATTAGTCCTGTTCTGCTGACTATTCACCACAATCCCTGAATCTTTTTCAGAGTCACTGATTCCCAGGACAGAGCCCCCCATCTTGCAAGTATGGCCTATGTTCTTTGTTCCTAGATGCATACATTTACATTTAGCTGTATTAAAATGCATATTGTTTGCTTGCACCCAGTTTACTAAGCGATCCAGATTGCTCTGTGTTAGTGACCGGTCCTTGTCATTATTTACCACTCCCCCAATTTTTGTGTCATCTGCAAACTTTATCAGTGATGATTTTATATTTTCTTCCAGGTCGTTGATAAAAAGACTAAATAGCATACGGCCAAGAACGAATCCAAGAGAGAAACCCACTAGAAACACACCTGCTCAATAATTATTCCCCACTTAACAATTATATTTGGAGACCTATCAGTCAACCAACTTTTAATCCATTTAAACCAGGCCGTGGTGACTCAGGCCCTCTCTGTTTTTAAAATATTTCCACATTGCCAGTTTCATAGAAGAGGTCACTGATTATTTTGTTGAAACCAAGGAAAACGTGTAATAGATTTCCCACATTTTGAAGTGTTTTGATAATGCCTTAATTCCGATGGGATTTTGAGGTGTTCAGAAGTTCTTATTGACTTGCTATATTTTCACAGGGGTGTGTGAGAGAGAGTTTCACAGCACAGTAGTTGGTCAGAATTCTTGGGTGAGGTTCTGTGGCCTGTGTTATGCAGGAGGTACAACTAGATAATTAATTATGTCCTCTTCTGGGCATAAAATCTATAAATCCAGGAATATTTTAAAATGAGTTAAAATAGAAACATGAGCTGGGACCCCCAACAAACCTCTGGATTCTAGCACCCCCGAACTTTGTGTGGGGGAGTTTTGAAATCTGAATGTGCATTTTTTTTAAATAGCCCCTACTTTTATGTGGACTGAGTAGAAAGTAAAATCCTCGCAAACCAGGATTTTGCAGTAGTCAGAAACCAAATCCACATTGTACAGATTGTATCCCTTTTTATTAAAAGACCATGGCTGGCTTTTTAATAACACATAGCCAACCAGACCCATTGCTATGCAATATTTAGGAGTAGGAATGAGGCTGGTCTGGAGTGTTGGACAGAAGCTCAGAAGATCTGGGTTCATAGATCCCAAGGCCAGAAGGTATCATTGTGATCATTTAGTTTGACCTCCTGTATAATACAGGCCAAAGAACTTCCCCTAAATAATATCAGGAGCAGATCTTTTAGAAAAACATCAAATCTTGATTTTAAAATCATCAGTGATGGAGAATCCGTCATGATCCTTGGTAAATTGTCCCAATGGTTCTTTACCCTCACTGTCAAAAATGTATACCTTTTTTCCAGTCTGAATTTGTCTAGCTTCAGCATCCAGCCATTAATTGTGTTACACCTTTCTCTGCTAGATTGAAGAGACTGTTATTAAATATTTGTTTCCCACACAGTACTTATAGACTGTAATCAAGACACCCCTTAACCTTCTCTTTGTTAAACAGATCGAGCTCCTTTAGTGTATCACTTCAAGGCATGTTTTCTAATGGTTTAATTGTTCTCTTGGCTCTTTTCTGAACCTTCTCCAATTCATTAACATCTGTCTTGAATTGTGAGTATCAGAACTGGACACAGCATTACAGCAGAGGTTACACCAGAGCCAAATACATTCATAGTTTCTAGATGTCTACATTTACTTTGAGATGTATTAAAATGCATGTTGTTTGCTAGTGCCTAGCTTATCAAGTGATCCAGATTGCTCTGTATCAGTAACCCGTCCTTTTCATTCTTTACCATTCCCCCAATTGTTGTGTCATCTGCAAACTTTAGCAGTGATTATTTTATGTTTTCATCCAAGTGATTGATAAAAAGGTTAAATAGTGTAGGGCCAAGAACTGATCCCTGTTGGACGCCACTGGAGGCGCACTAGCTGGATGGCAATTTCCTGTTTACAGTTACATTTTGAGACCTATCAGTTAGCCAGTTTTTAATCCATTCAATGTGCATCATGTTAATTGTATATCATTCTAGTTTTTTAATCAAAGTGTTGTGCAGTACCAAGTTAAACACCTTACTGAAGTCTAAGTATATTATATCAGTACTATTGTTTATCAACCAAATTTATAATATCATTAAAAAAGATATCAAGCTAGTTTGACAGGATCTATTTTCCATAAACCCATGTTGATTTGCTTTAATTACATTACCCTCCTTTAATTCTTTATTGAGACCCATACCAGCTACTCCTTTACCTTACCTGGGACTGATGTCCAGCTGACAAGCCTATAATTACCTGGCTCATCCTTTTTACCCTTTAAAAAACTGGCACAACATTAGCTTTCTTCCAGTCTTCTGGGACTTCCCCAGTGCTCCAAGACTTACTGAAAGTCAGAAGTAACAGTCCAGTGGGCTAATCAGCCAGGTCCTTTAAAAGTCTTGGATGCAAGTTATCTGGACCTGTAGATTTTAAAAATTTCCAACTTGAGTAGCTTCTGTTTAACATTCTCCAGAGATACCAGTATAATACCTAGCTCTGTCGTATATTTCCTGTGTGATCTTGGGCAAGTCACTAAATCTCTCTCTGCCCCAGTCCTTCTCTCTAAAATGGGGATCATTCTTCCCCTAACCCATGTCTGTTTAGAGTATAAAGTTTTGAGGGCAGGTCTACAAGGCAGCTCCTCGCACCTGTCATCCTATGCATTTGCACAAGGGCCCCCTGCTTTTGGTAGGGTCCTCTAAAACAATATGGTAATACAAATAATAAATGTCCGATAAAAAAGTTTTGCCAGTTTTTAAAACACTACTGCCACTAAACAGATGGGAGGGTATAAAGCAAATAGCATATGCTGTGCTGAAAGTACTTCACTATCCTGTTCTGATGACTTATGAACAATTTACAAGTCATTTATGAATGAGCAGTTTCTGAGTCACATTCCTCTCCACATTATAAAAACACTGAGAAAATGAGTCATGTTAATGAACACAGCCTACAATGCGAAATTCTCACCCTCTGCCTATAATAGGACAGGTTTCAGAGTAGCAGCCGTGTTAGTCTGTATCCGCAAAAAGAACAGGAGTACTTGTGGCACCTTAGAGACTAACAAATTTATGTTCCATTCTATGCATCCGAAGAAGTGAGCTGTAGCTCACGAAAGCTCATGCTATAATAGGACAGGAAGGCTGGTCAAGGGAGTAGGGTGCTAGTAAGGGGCTTGGAAGAGATGAACCATTACAGCCTTCCTGTGTGACCTTGGTCAAATCACTTAGTCTCTCTGTGCCTCAGTTCCCCCATCATTTCCCTACCTCACAAGGGGGTTCAGAGAATAACAATGCTTTAGAGATTGGGAAGTGGTCCCATACTATGGTAATGGGGACCATATATAAGTACCTGACATAGCTAGCACCCCAAATGCAGGACAGGGCCTCCTGAGCACAAAATGGCACTTGGCATAATCTCAAAGCTTTCCGCCTTTTAGGGCGTAAATAAGGGAAACATTTTATTTCTGTACTTTCTTTGCTTCCTTTAGTCCTGTCTCCCCACTGTTCAGTCCATTCAACAGGGCAGCTGACAAGAATTCCTGTACCTCTGTCGCCTTCCCCAATGAAATTGGCTCCTGCCTTCCTCCACTCCATCAAAAGTCCTCTCTTGACCCTGACTCTGTCTCTGACTTCTGTCCCATTTTCAGCAGCAGCACTCAGTGAGGGATCCTAGTAACCCTTCCCAGCAGCACATAAGAACTCCTTTCGTATCGCCTGGCCTTTATTCTTCTGCTATTGGGCTGTTCATGGGCTTGCTGAGGCTGCCTGAAGCGTTTCTGTTGCTACCAAGTAGCTTGGTGTTTGGAAAATGCGCTACTTGGCATGGCCCCCCTGCAGCCCTCATGGAGCTCTTAGCCAGGAAATGGAAGCACTCTGCTAATTAATGAAGAGCTGTGAAGAACACACGGCATCAGGATGAAAGGATCTTAATTTGACTTTCATTTAATCTTCCTGTGGGTTGAGTTGAGGCAGGTCCTTAGGTGCCCCAGGAGCAGAGCCATCGCTGTCCTTCTCTATCCCTCCCCTTCTCAGCAAAGCACTTGAGAATTGAGCTCTCTCTTCTCTCCCACCTCACCTCTCATATTACACTCTTCGGGATGGTTTTTATTTGGATTTTGCTCTGGCCAGCCGTACAAAGGGCCCTCCTCCAGGTAGTTAGCTCCCTCCCTTCTATTATCTCCCTGCTGCATGAGTCACATTGCTTTATTTCTATCCAGCCCTGAGTTAGGGTCACTGTGGAGCTGCCCCACTCCAGGGCTTGCCCTGTGAAGGACTGGGCCTTCCGGGACCTCCAGGGAGTACAGCAGGGATGGCCCTGTCTCCTCCATAGCCCCTTTTGGAAGGGCTTTATTACCCTGTGCTAGGGGACTACAGCTGTGCCTGGTCCTTCCCTAAGAGTGCAAGGATGGAGGCAGCTCCTCGCACCTGTCATCCTATGCATTTGCACAAAGGCCAAACACACCTAGCCCTGTGTGGGAAGTGAGCTCCTCACGTCTCTCTAGTGAAGCTGATGGACTCCAGTAGAAATCACCTCTAGCTCTGTTTGATGTAGAATTAACCATAACCATTCAAGAAAAGACAGGGGTGTCATTGTGGACAGCACAGTGCCAGGGGCGGCGAGTTATATGGGCCCGTGGGGCCCAGGCCCCACCAATAATCCAGGAGCTGGGCTCAGCCCCACCAATGTTGGGGCCCCAGGCCCTGTGCTGGGGGTCCCCCCGTTGCAACACCCGGCGCTCTCACTCACCGCAGCGGCAGCGGCAGCTTCCGGGAGGGGCCTCAGGAGCGACTGTACTCCCAGCCCATTGGCTGGGAATCCCAGCCAATGGGAGCTGCCGGGGGCGGTGCCGGAGCTGCCTGGCCGCGCCTCCACAGCAGGGAGGGGGAGCGAGCCACAGGCAGCAGCTGAGCCCTGGGCATTGTGAGCAGCAGACAGACACAGAGGGTGAGCTGTGGGCAGCCAGACACACACAGCCGGGGAGGGGGGGTTGGTGGGGACGGACAGACAGACACAGCCTGTGAGCTGTGGGGGCAGCCAGACACACACACACAGCCGGGGAGGGGGGTTGGTGGGGACAAACACACACAGCCAGGGGGTTGTGGGACAGACACACACGGGGGGGGGGGACGGACAGACAGACACAGCCTGTGAGCTGTGGGGGCAGCCAGACACACACACACAGCCGGGGAGGGGGGGGTTGGTGGGGACAAACACACACAGCTTGGGGGTTGTGGGACAGACACACACAGCGGGGGGCAGACAGACAGACAGACACAGCCCGGGGGGTGGGGGGGGGTTGGTGGGGACAAACAGACACAGCCAGGGGGTTGGGGTTTGTGGGACAGACACACACAGCGGGGAGCAGACAGACAGACAGACACAGCTGGGGGGTTGTGGGACAGATCGACACAAGGACACAGCCAGGGGGTTGTGGGACAGACAGACACCAGGACACAGCTAGGGGGGTTGTGGGGACAGACAGACGGACACAGCCGGGGGAGTTGTGGGGACAGACAGATGGAGCCGTGGATGGGGAAAGGAGCAGCAATGGGCATCCCGGGGCTGGTATAAAATACACAGGATGGGGGGGGGCTTCCTGAGGGGACTATAGCAACACCCCCCACAGAGCAGACCGAGGTTGCAGCTGGCTCCGCCCATCACAGCCCCCTGCCCCACAGAGACCCACACAACCCTCTGCCCCCTCGAGAGACTCCCAATGACCCCTGTGCCCGTCACTCCTCTCCAAAGAGCCCTCCCCTTTGTGCCAGCCCACTCCCCTTCCCCACTGCCTCCCCTCCTCCAAAGCTCCCTACAATCTCCCCCTTTGCCTTCCGCCCCCCAGCCCAGCCCATTCCATTGGCCGGGAGGCTCCCAGTCTAGTGGCTATCAGGGCCCATGGGAGCTGCACCTGAGGCAGGGTGCCTGCCTGCAGATGCAGACGTGCCTGGCTGTGCCTCCACAGCACAGGGAGGGGGAGCGACAGGTGAGCAAGCCCTGGTCATCATCATCATCACAGGCCCAGTAATTCTCTGGATATTTAATTTCACTGAGGCAAAATGTGTGCAATTTTATGGGTTGAATGATTGAATGACATAATACCCACCTGCCCGCATTGTCCGTCACTAAGTCCAGTAATTTTGTCAAGTGTTTGTTGCACAACATGGTGGTGCCTACCCCTACCTTGTGCTTCAGGGGGCGATGGGGTCCAGGGCAGCCTGTTATAGCCTGTTATAGAACTACCTGACTAGTAATTGGATATGTTGGCTGGCATCTTTTTTTACGTGTTTGCTCCCCCTGATGTTAGAACCTGGCTACACCACTGGGGAGGGGAGCTTCCTAGACCTGTGCAGCTGGGACTTGGGTGAATTTTGTGATACTGTGCCCCTCCCCAGCTACCACCCTGCAGTCCCCACTCCTGCACCATGCTGGGCAAGGGGCAGCCCCATCCCCAGTGAGGCTATGGTGAGGGGTGGCAGCAGGGGAGGCCACACGTGATGGCAACCTCCCCCCTTGGTACCCACCATAGGGGAGGCGAGTGGGCTTTCTGGACCTGAGAGGGACCCTAGGAGCATGTGCAGTGACTGCGGGGGAGAGGAGGGGTCCCTCCCCTGGAGCTTGCTGCTGCCAGGGAGGGTGGAGGGGAGTCCTCTTTGGCCCTAGCCCTGGGGCAGCCTGTCTGCACCCCAAGTTCCTTATCCCCAGCCCTGCCCCAGAGTCCTCACCTGACCGGAAAAACACGCAACTTAAATTTGGTGGTCAGTTTAGAGTATCATAGAATATCAGGGTTGGAAGGGGCCTCAGGAGGTCATAAGGTCCAACCTCATGCTCAAAGCAGGACCAATTCCCAACTAAATCATCCCAGCCAGGGCTTTGTCAAGCCGGGCCTTAAAAACCTCTAAGGAAGGAGATTCCACCACCTCCCTAGGTAACCCATTCCAGTGTTTCACCACCCTCCTAGTGAAAAAGTTTCTCTTAATATCCAACCTAAACCTCCCCCACTGCAACTTGAGATCATTACTCCTTGTTCTGTCCTCTGCTACCACTGAGAACAGTCTAGATCCATCCTCTTTGTAACCCCCTATCAGGTAGTTGAAAGCAGCTATCAAATCCTCCCTTATTCTTCTCTTCTGCAGACTAAACCATCCCAGTTCCCTCAGCCTCTCCTCAGAAGTCATGTGTTCCAGCCCCCTAATCATTTTTGTTGCCCTCCACTGGATTTTCCAATTTTTCCACATCCTTCTTGCAATGTGGGGCCCAAAACTGCACGTAGTTCTCTAGATGAGGCCTCACCAATGTTGAATAGAGGAGAATGATCATGTCCCTCGATCTGCTGGCAATGCCCCTACTTATACAGCCCAAAATGATGTTAGCCTTCTTGACAAAGGCCAGAGGAGGGAGTGTTAGTGCCTGTGTGGACTTCTGAGAAGTGCATGGGGTGGAAGGAGATGCTGGGATGCTCTGGAACCCCTCCTTCAAAGCCAGTCAGGACTCTGGGGGAGCCTCCTCTCTGAGCAGACTGTCTCCAGGGCAAGAAGCTTACACCTTCCTGGGTCTGACCTCAGAGCATTCAGCATGCCCTTCCACACCATGCACTTTCCGCAGTGAGTCCGCCCAGGCGGGGTCCTGGGGCAGCCAGAGGTCCCTGCACCCCAACTCGGCAGTCAGATGCGACTCTCAGCCAGACCGTAAAACAGAAGGTTTATTAGATGATGGGAACACAGTTTAAACAGAGCTTGTTGGTACAGAAAACAGAACCCCTCGGTCAGGTCCATCTTGCGGGGTGGGGAGCCCAGAACCAAGTTCTGAGTCTCTCCCCATTTCCCCAGCCAGCTCCAAACTGACACTCCCTCCTCTGGCCTCTGTGTCTCTTCCGGACAAGGAGGCCACCTGATCTCTTTGTCCCCAACACCTTCAGTTGGCATCTTGCAGGGGAAACTGAGGCACCCACACAGTATTCAGAGAAAATATTAAGAACATTCCCACTTCATCACAACAGGTACAACAAAATATAATACTGTATATTGAAGTAGGCAAGTGCTGCTTCTGACTTTCCACTTTTAATTGACCCTTGTAATCTTGTGGCGCTGACGCGTTGTAGCTTCATTTTATATCGGCTTACAGGGCGGGAGCGGGGGGGCACCACCATTTTGGGCCCCACCAAAAATTATACAAACCTGCCGCCTATGCACAGTGCAAACCCCCTCAGCGTGCACCACAAGGAGGAAAGCAAATAAAACATTAAGATGTATAAGGAATGGGATAGAAACCAATCTGGGAATATTATGCCAGCCTATAAAGCAGTGGTACGTTCTCCCTTGGAGTGCAGTGTTTGGTACCAGTCACCCCAGCTCCAGGAGACCTAGGAGAAAAAGAAGGGGAGCAGAAATGGGAAACAAAAATGCTAAAGGGAATGGAAGGCTCTGGATGGAGAAAGATGGAGGCATTAGGATTGCTTAGTTGAGAGGGGAGACAAGCAAGAGGCAGAGGTATTAAAATAACGAAGCTGGTGGAGCAGTGGTTCTCAGCTTTTTGGCCTCAGGACCCATTTGTAAATGTTTATGGCTTGTCGTGACCCAGTAACTCTTCTGGGGGTGGGGGCCCTGGGGTGGTTTCAGTCAGATCCTGGCCCCACCGGGGGTTGGGTCCTGCCTGGCACTCACCCCACAGAGGCAGGTCCTGTGCTGTGGGGAAGGCTAGGCTTCGTGTTGCAACTTCTGGGGTTGCAGCGCCAGGGCCGGCTCTAACTTTTTTGCAGCCTCAAGCAAAAAAAAAAGAGCGCCGCCCCGCCATAACACGCCCCCCCGAGCGCCGCGCTGCCCAATCCCCCGTCCCCCTCCGAGCACGTCGCCGTGCCGCCCAAGCCCCCGCCCCCTCCGAGCACGTCGCCGTGCCGCCCAAGTCTCCACCCCCTCCGAGCGCCGCCCGGCCGAAACAAAAACAAACAAACAAACAAAACCCTCAAGCACCGCCCTGCCGAAACAAAACAAAAAAACCCCCATGCGCTGCCCCACCCCAAGGTGCCGCCCCAAGCACGTGCTTGGTCGGCTGGTGCCTGGAGCCGGCCCTGGCAGCACTGCTCTCTTTTGGCCTCGCCCTTCTGACTGGACCAAATTTGTGAGAGTGGAGTTGTGACCTGGCTCCTGGGGTTGCAGGGCCGCGCACTCGAATTTGGTGTACCTAGACTCCCAGCATCATGTCGGCTGGGGTAACCTGAGTGGTGCTGGGACCCCAGAGGTTGCCATGGCTGGAGCAGGGAGGTGAGTCCAGCCGGCCCCAGGGGACAGGAGCTGCCATGTGACCCTCTGAAATATTCTGGTGACCCAATTTTGGGTCCCAGTCAACAGGTTGAGAAACCCTGGGTTAGAGGATGTAAATCAGTCACTGCTGCCATTCGCTCTTATCATAAAAGAACTTCCAGTGAAACTGAAAGGCAGTACATTTAAACCTTAAATCCTTTGTTACGCAAGCACACGTAACCTAGGAAAATTGTGGTCACAAGATATCACTGAGTCTAAGAGTTTAGCTGAGTTCAAAAAGGGATTAGAAATAGATGTGGTTAGTGAGAATATTTTGTGGTTGTTTTGACAGGATAAAATATAAGTGATAGAAGCTCTCATGCTTCTGGGCACAGAGAACCTCATCTTAACCCCAAGCAGTTAGAAACTTCACTTATTAATAGGTTATCCTGTAACTGTCCATTATATGGACAATTGCATCGTCCTCTGACTCATCTGGTATTTACCATGGCCAGAGAGAGGATACTGGGCTAGATGGACACCAGCCTGATACAATATGGCAATTCCTATGTAGAAACCAAGATTCCAAAGTGAAGGAACAAAAAATCCATTTAGCAAGCGGAACTTCTTCACTGGTTTATTGAAGAAATTAACTTTAACCAGGAGAACAGCAGTTCCTTTATTTCTCCCGCAGTTTGAGCCCTGAATCTAGGAAGAGAAAATGAGAACCATGCACTTAATAGCAGAATAGCGTCCTCAGTCCACGCTCATTCCAGAATAAAGACCTATATTTAGAGAATTCAAAGTATTAGATACACACTAAGTTGGCAACTGTTCTGGGCAAATGTCCTGACCCCTCTGATTTTCTAAACAAGTTAAACATTTCAGTAATATAAGAAGTTGCAAGAGAGCCTATAATAGTATGTTCCTGCGTATACAGCCTTTGCCTGCCTCTGCTTAATATCCATTTTAAGATGAAGTGTTTGATCTGATGAGATGGATGCTATACTCATTATACTGTATTCGATTTAAGAGTGTGTGTGTGCATGTGTGTACATGCTAGGAGTTGCATGGGTACATGAGAGCAGAATTTGGCCCATTATTTTGGCAGCTCTTTAATGAAAAATAAATCTGTTTTTAAGGGAGAAATACACAGGCATGTGATACAGATGTGTGACATCCTTTATGCTATGGTGAGCTAACACCTAATCACTGAATAATTTAGCATCTGTAGATTCCTGTGGTCATTAGTTTCCAGACATCTCAAGCTGATTATGACAGGCATGTTTAGTTGCACATTGTGTCCTGCTTTCAGGGAAGAAGTCACATGTTGCCTTTGTATTCACATTCCAGGGTATAGTAGCAGAAGTCCTAGCAATTGCTGTGGATAAAGTTCTGTCTTCCATTATAACCACCCCCCTCCTTTGTCAGTTGCTCATAATTTTATTATATTCCTCTAGATTGACATTTTCTATGCTTGCTCTCTGCCCAGAAGCAATCTTTTGGTGACAGAAAATGTCAGACTTCGAGTTCTGCATAATCCCTGCCCATTATTGCCGTAGACACTGTCCTTCCTCCTCCATTCTTCCCTACCATTTTGCTATTCTGTTTGGTGCCTCTTTCTTTAAAAGTAGATTGTAAACTCTTCAAGATGGAAACCTAGTCTCCTTAGCTGTAGTTAGAGCAGCGGGTCTCAAACTGTGGATTGGGACCCCAAAGGGGGTCACAAGTCCCAACTCCATTTTAATGGGGTGGCCAGGGCTGGTGTTAGCCCCAGACCCCAGCAAGTCTGAAACCAAAGCCCCACCGCCCTTGGCATTCGGATTTGGCCCACCCGCTCAGGATGGCAGGGCTTAGGCTTCAACTTTGGATCCCAACCTGGGGTGGTGGGGCTTGGGCTGGCTCAGACTTTGGTCCTCCATCCTGGGTTTGTGTAGTAATTTTTGTTCTCAGAAGTGGGTCGCGATGCAATGAAGTTTGAGAACCCCTGAGTTAGTGGAACCCAGCACACCTGAGGCACTGTAACATGTTGATGATGATCCATGTATTAAAAAACCATATCATCCTCTAATTATAAATATTGTGCATGCACAGTTCAAAAATGCCTGAATATATTTCTTCAACCTTGACTTGCTTTGTAGATCTCATTCAGATCTAACAATTAAACTGAATTTGAAGGAGATTAGGTGAGCAGGTTTGAAGTTGTGTGTTGATGGGTTTTCATGCCTGTATAGTCGGATTTGATGGTAGGTTTCCTTGTTTGATCTAAACATAGAATACAGGTATATGAGAGAGGTATGCCTTATTGTGGGTCATTCTGGACAGTCAACAGCAGCTTTGGAGATACATTGAGACATATGAACATAACAGAAGTTGAGAGAACATAAAGAACTGGCAAAGCTGATGAATCCTTTAGGAAATATGGGACATTGTAAAATCAGAAGAAAAAGCAACTTCTATATGGGTTGGGGGAAAAACACAGTGTTGAGATCTACCTCTACCCCAATAGGCTGTATTAATACTTGTACTTTTATAACATTTTGCCAAAATGGTTAACTTCCCTGGGGCCAGGATTCATCCATTATTTCGTTAGGTCTCACAATCCCCCATTAATTAGATAAACTGAGGCTCAGCAACATTAAGATCTATATTTCAAAAATACCCATTAATTTTGATGCCCAACTTGAGACACCTAAAGTATCAACTCTGGCATCTGAGACATTCATTAACAGCAATGACTTTTGAACAATAACTTGAATGACCATTCAAGCACCATTATAACACAAGTCTCTAAACTGCTAGGCATAAGGGCCCAGATCCTCAAAGGTATTTAGGTTCTGGAAGTCCAGAACCTAAATACCTTTGAGGATCTGGGCTTAGCCAACTCCAGCAGAATACACTGCTTCCCAGGTGAGATTCTCTCGGTGTTCCATTTTCCCCATCTGTATGTTTATGTTTAATAAGTATTCCAGTGCAATTCCACATGCCAAACCACTATATGGGTATAACAGAGGAAAATAATTTAGTGATGGTAACGGTGTTGTTTTCTGAATAGTTTTAAAGCATGTTGGCAGTGTCCCTTTAAGTAGTTTTACTGCTGTAGGTAAAGAAGTTGCAGTATTGCCATGACAAGTAGACTCTGCACAGACTTGCCCTACTGCCATTGTCAGTGGGAACTGAACAAAAATAAACCAAAACACTTTTATGTAAGAATAGATTTTTAAAGTGAATGTAACACCCAAAACTATTTTGTATAAGCCACTTTGACAGACCCAGAACTTATATATTTAGCAATTACACACATTTTAATTCTGCTACAATAGTGGTAAACAGCCCCAGCTCCTTCTTATAGAAGTATCTTTCTTTCTGACTGCCTGGTCCCTACCATTCCTCTTCAGTGTTTTGCTTTGTTTTGTTTTATCAGAACTTTTCCTACTATGCCTTTCTGGGGTCTGGCCCTTTAAGTTTGGGAAAGGCAAATAGCTGCTTTGCTAAAATGGCCATTTTGCAGTTGGTTATTGCTTATTACTGCTCTCTTTGTTGGAGCAGGTAAGTTTTCTCAATTGCTATTATTCTTCCTCCTCTTGTTTTTTCTTTCTGGTTCATTCTGATGTTAATTGCTTTAACATGTTTTAAATATTGTCAATGTATCTTTTGAGTCTGTTTCCAATCTCTAAAGTGACTCAGCCACAAATGGCAACGTAGGGCTCCATGTATTCTGGCTCAGTGATTTCTGGTTTACCAGTAAGATGACATTTTTTCATATTGCCAGCCTTGCAAACTCAGCTCTTTCCTTGTTGTGCTATTAGTGAAGATTTTGCAATCAGGATTTAGTGTAATAATTCTAACGATGATGTGTCAGTTAAAATAGAATCCAGCTCACTCTCTCATAGTAGTGACTCTGCAGTGCTAGCAGGAGTAGATAGATGTTTGATGGAATATACGCAGAGGGCCCGAGTCTGATCTCACATACACTAGTGTCACTTCCCTGATTTTGATGGAGTTTTTATGTGAGTATAAATACTTAACACTTTCCACAGGTAGACCAGAATGCTTTCAAGACTAGAAAAACTCTATTCTCTGGAGGAATCTTTTTTCCATTCCCTCATTGTTCAATGACACATAATGCTTTGCTCAGATCTTTTCAGAAAGTGGAAACCCCAGAGTGCATCACACAGTAAAAAGTACACTGTTTTGAGCTCTACTCTAAAAGGGCTTTGAGTTTTTGCAAGATTGCACAATAAACTTACGAAGAGACTACAGAGTAGTACGGGAAATGGGGGTTGTCTGTATTGTGCAGGATGCTGTCTGAGTTAATGCTGTGTAATAAGCGTCTGTCTAGGGTACGTGTAGACACAGATTCATATAGATATGTACATGATGAAAAGTACTGCCAAGCATATCTATATTTACTAATCTACATTTATTTTGATTGTGGGCGTGTCTACATTATAAACTTAAGTTGACCTATGTCAATCTGCTGCGGTGGTTCGTGTCCACACTGCTCTTCTTCTACTGGCTGTGCACATCCTCACAGGAGCACGTCTACTGACTTAAGAGAGGCAGTGTTGGGGGCTGAGCATCAGGGTGCTCAGCTCCATGTGCAGTTTCCCACCGGGAGTCCGGCTGGTCCCAGCTCCCCACCAGGAATAGGGCAGCTGACCAGACTCCAGGTGCAAAGCTCCGCGCTGAGCACAGCTGTGTTCCCACTGGGGAGCAGGGAGCTGAGAGCCCATGGGGGCAGCTGGGTTCCCAGCCTGTAGATCTGTGCCTGGAGTCCAGTCAGCTGCTGTGCCCCTGGCAGGGAGCAGGGAGCCCAGATCGCAGTGGGGAGCCAGATGCTTGGGTGGCAGCCTAGCTTGGAGCAGAGACCAGGCGGCAGCCCCGCTTTCTTGTCAATTTCATAGCTCCTGAGGAAGTGAAATTGACAAGAATGCCAGCCAATAGATGTAAGTAATGCAATGTCTACAGGGACACTGCGTTGCCTTAACTACACTGACATAAGTTCTATGCCTCTCGTGGAGGTGAAGTTATTGTATTAGTATAGTAGGGCACTTACATCGGTGGGAACAAGTCTGTAGTGTGTACGCTGACATCATTAGGTTGATCTGAAACTGCCTTACGTCAACCTAACGCTGTAGTGTAGACCAGGCCAGACTCGCAGAATCCCTCGTACAGAGCTGGCTCTAAGAATTATTTCAGTTCTTAGCCTAGAGACCCATGCAGTGGTGAGCTGGAGCCAGTTCACAAGAACTGGTTGCTAAATTTAGAAGCCTGTGTAGAACCGGTTCATAAAGGGGCAGGCAGGTGGGCAAACTCCAGCCCGTGGGTCACATCCGGCCCATGGGACAATCCTGTCTGGTCTGCCTGAGCTCTGAGCTTTGGAGGCCGAGGCGCCCCCGGCCCCTCCCCCGCTTCCCCCCCTTGCAGAGCCACTGGAGCCCTGGGGAAGCGGTGGATCTATGGTGGCTATTTAAAGGAGCAGGGCAGCAGAGGCAGCTGGAGCCCCGACCCTTTAAATAGCCGTGGGAGCCCCCCACTATCCCAGGGCTCCAGGGGCTATTTAAAGGGCCGGGGACTCCCCTTCATTTACCACCCCGGTCCTTTAAATAGCCGCAGGAGCCCTGGAGTAGTGGTGGGGCTCCCACGGCTATTTAAAGGACCAGGGCAGCAGAAGCAGCTGGAGCCTCAGCCCTTTAAATAGCCCCTGGAGCCCCCCACTACTCCAGGGCTCTGGGGGGCTATTTAAAGGGCCCGGGGCTCCCCTGCTTCTACCGCCCTGGTCCTTTAAATAGCCGTCGGAGCCCTGGAGTAGTGGTGGCAGGGCTCCAGTGGCCATTTAAAGTGCCAGGGTGGTAGAACCAGCAGGTGCCCTGGACTTTTTAAATAGCTACCAGAGTCCTGCTGCCGCTACCCCAGGGCTCCAGCAGTGAGGCTCTGGTGGCAATTTAAAGGGCCTGGGGCTCCAGCCTCTGCTGGGAGCCCCAGGTCCTTTAAATTTCCCCCTGGGGAAGCCGGGCCACCCCAGTATGGCACACCAGCTTACTTTCACCTCTGGGTAAGGGAATGGGGCTGCAAGCTCCAGCGGCTGTGCAGCATCCTTACACAGCAGCATGGTAGGGGGGCCAGCCGGAGCTGGGAGGAGGGGTTGGATAAGGGGTAGGGAACGGTTGGAGGGGGCGGAGGTTATGGGGGTGGCGGTCAGGGGCCAGGGAATGTGGGGGGTTGGGTACGCGTGGGAGTCCTGGAGGTCTGTCAGGGTGGTGGTGGATGGTGTTGGGGTAGTCAGGAGACAGGGAGTGGGGCGAGTTGGGTGAAGTCTTGGGGGCACAGTTAGGGTGTGGGGTCTTGGGAGGGGATGGTCAGGGGACAAGGGGGGGTTGATGGGTTGCAGGTTCTGAGGAGGGCAGTCGGGGGCAGGACGTGGGTTGGGGTCGGGTGGGTGACGGAGAGGGGAGACAGGCACATGGGTCTTGTACTCAACATGCGGTTCCTTACTGGGTCTTCGGTGGCACTTTGGCAGCAGATCCTTCACTCACTCCGGGTGAAGGACCTGCCACCAAAAACTCGGAGCAAGTGAAGACCCCCCCTAACGCCGAACCACCGAGGACCCGATAGGGAACCAGTTCTTAGGATTTTGAGAGCTCATCACTGGACCCATGTACTTTAGACACAACTCACACTCCTGGTGGTTCAGTGCTGTGTAATGCTCTCTGCGTTATGCTCAGATGGTTGTGATTTGATCCCTGATATCCCCATGTGAAATGGCATCCACAGTTTCCAGAAACAGATTTCTGTGTTTCAAAGCAACAGGCAAGGGAGTCGCTTCTCAGATGAATTTCCCACAGGAAGGGAGGTGTTTGCATTGACCTTGCATTGATGAAATCATTGGCCAGCTCTTGGAATAGTAGCAGTGAAGTGACGTCCTCTAGATTCCATGGAGCGTGACTATGATTGCAGATTCCTATAACTGCATGATTCAAAGCCAAGAAAAAGATCTAGGAAACATGATAGTAGAAGGGAACAGACTAAATAAATAAATATTGTCATTTTTCACACCTAAAGAAAGAGCTGATATCCCAGTCAAAATGCAAGCACTGTTGCAACAGTTAATTATTTCCATATGTTTACTGGCTTTAATAATGAGTTTGAGGGGGGAACCGATACAGAATTCTGATGTGTTTTTAAAGGGTTCACCCTTAAAAATTATTTTTCATGGATGTTTGATGTAGCAGGAGTCCAGAGACTGAAATAACATGGTAGAATAGGAACTAAAAATATAACATGTCTTATATCAAGGGTTTATATCACAGTTGTAAATTTTACATCCTAAAATTTAAAAAGGGTATAATCGATGAATGATTCTGAACACTCCAGATACGATTATATTAGCTGTGCCCTTTACTAACAAGGGCTTTGTGAAATATTTACACTAAATTTTGGAGCCACTTGAACTTAGGCTCAGTGTTAATGCAAACCTCCAGCCCATGCTTGTTTTAAACCCTCCAAATGAGCCTGGAGGGATAAGTTTGTGAATTCATTGTGAATCTAAATCCATACCATTCACACAGACCTATACTAAACCTGAGCAGAATGTATGAGGATGTATTACTGCATTTGACATAAGCACAATAAAAAAAACTGATTAATGGAATAACCTTTATTAAAGTGAAATGCAAAATCTTTGTTAATGGAACATTAGATGGTGTATTTAAAATCACACATGAGCTGCAAAAGTGTAGGTGCCACTAGCAATATTCACTTGATTGCCTTACCTAGCTTATAGGCAATATGATTTATGACATTTTGAGTAATATACAGCTACAAGTTTAATAAAAAAAAGCAGGAGGAGAAAATACAACATATGGGGAAAATGGCTTAGTTAACTTTGCTGTTGAAATCTGAACTCTTGTACTTCCTGTCTGCTGTGATAAACCCTTAGGATGAAATCCTGGCTCCGTTAAAGTCAATGGTAAAATGCCCATTGCTTTTAATGGGGCCAGGGTTGGACCCTTAATGTTTCTGGTTTTTAACTAGACAGACTTATTTTGCATTAATACAAGATTTTTGCCTTTAATTTCCTAGGTTTTAGAAAAGGAAGAGAAAATAATTGGAGCAGTTTAGCATGAGGAACATATAAGATCCTTGTTATATAACTATTTTGCTTGTCCAGCTTACAAGCTCACTTGGCTTTGTCTGCACAATCTATATACTCTGCTATTACAAAATCAAACAAACCTTTGTTTAAAAGACCCAGTGAAGTTGGTACATGACTGCCTCACTTATCTATCCCATCATTTACAAAGCCCAAATTCCTTAAAAGCAAGGAAATGAATGGTTAAGGATATAATAAAATGGATACAGCCCACAAAGTGAACAAGCATATTATTTTTATCCACAATAAAGAAATGTATATCTTATGTGGGCAAGATAAACCTTTTTAATGTCTTGTAACTCAAAAATCATTTGATGAATTTTCCTCAAACTTTGACCCAACATTTGCCTTAACTTGCATAGGAAGTCTAGCAATTTTTCCCATGCAAACCTATTTTCTAAGCCAAAATTACAGGAGGATAAATTCAGGCTTTAGAATAGAAGCATGTTGCAGCCTGAACTATGGAGAAGTTTCCCCCCTCAGTAATACAGCTCTTTTCCCTGTAGGGGTTGTTATATTCATCAATGGAACGTGTAAGCCTCTTCTTTCAAATGAGGTTCTGAGCTCCATCTGCATCATTAGGAGTTTCTGGGTGCTGGGGGGGTCAGTACATCTTAGCAGGTTCACCTTATAGGATTGGGCTATGAGCTTGCAGATTCCTTGAGCTAACAAATGTGAATTAGCTAGCAACACATGCATGCAGTGTGCACACCCAGATTTGAGAACAGTTTTTTCTACACAGTCATTTCAGTTTTAAAATGGTGGCAGTTTTTTTTCAACTCGAGCTCAGGCGATAGTCCTCAATGAGGGATATAGGTATTCCAAGCTTCAAACTTCATTGTTTTTGCTGTCAAAATAACAAGCTATACTTTTTTAAAAACACAGCTGGGAAGGTATTTTTTGTTTCCACTCTCCTGTCATTAGTGTGATTGTATTCTGAAAAGTGATTTTGTAAGATGGCCCCTTGCTACGCATCAGATCTGCTCCCTAAGTGTGTTAAATCATGTCCCATTCCTTTAATGACAAAAGCTTTTATTTCATTTTTTACTCCTTCAGCTGCAGAGGCATCAAAGCTACAGAACAGTGAGATGGATACGTTTCTAGCTTTTGCATAATCAATACAGTTATTAAGTTCCCGTTACATACCATTTACCTCAAGGTGTACAGACGATGCATATTTGAATAGCACTTTAACTACACAGATAATACACCTCAGCTGGATCAGAATTATGGGTAATGATGCATGAGCAAGGAAGAGCATCCTTTGACTTTCAAGCCAGGCTGACTTTTCAGTTCATAGTTTGGAAAAACTATCCCATACAAATGAGAGAACTTACTACAGAAGTAACTGAGAGCCAATAAGCATGGAACACATGGTGCCAATTTTACAGTCACTTTTCAGAGTGAAACCACACTTTAAAAGTTACCGAGAGAATATTTATTCAAACTTTCCAGTCAAATTTCACTTCTGGGGTAGAGCCTAAGCCTGGAAAATTTCAATGACAACGGGTGCAAGTTTGAAAGGTGAAAGTTTCAGAAAGTCACGTGCGTGTGTGAAGCAAAGTGGTTGTAATGAAAACGGCTTTGTCTTCACTCTAGCAGTCCCTATTAGCAACCGGTACAATATTGTCTACGCAATTTTCCGTCACCTTGGTAAAAAAACAAATGGCTCGTTCCAGATCCTCACTTGCTGTCGCTTGTCATTTTAAAGTGTTCTGAGCATATAATCGCTGTGTTTTCACTTTTGGGGAAATCCAATCCAGACCATTGTTCAATATAGGACCAGTTGGAACATTTTTGCATAAATGAAATGTTGGTGAAACATGCTGTTTTTGGAAGCTGACACATTTCATAGAGATGTATGAGTTTCAACAGAAGTTTCATCAGGAAGTTAATAAAAAGTGATGGATCTTCTGTAACTAGATGGCTAGGGTTTTGGTCTGGGATGTGGGAGAACCAGGTTTGAGTCCCTGTTGTGCCTGATTCAGGGTAATCTGAACTGAAAACCTCTGTGCTGAATCAGGCAGAGCAGCAAATCATATCCCAGGCTAGACACTCACACGCACTTTACAAAAATATTCTGAAAGTTTTGGTTTTGTTCAAATTCCTTGAAAATTGCTGCAAAATGGAATTACCTTCTGGTCAGCTCTAGTTCAAAATCAACAGTAATAGACAAAAGCCACTTAATAGTTATTTATTATGGCCTGTGGCAAAGCAGCATTATCCACGCAATGTGAAAAGTTGATATTTCTCTCTGTTTTTTTTTTTGGCTGGTGGTGGTGGAGGGGGGCTACTTAAGGATATTTTAAAGGGCTAGTGCAAGCTGTTTACCACAGTACATTTTAAAGGCTGCTTGCTTCTGTGCATGCATTAATTATTAAATCAGTCAGTCTAGTTCACAAGTGCTATAGAAGCAGCAATAATTTCAGAGCCTATATGGAATCAGCCATTTTATCCCCACAGACAAGAACTTTTTGATTACTAGATATGTGTACTATCTTGTGAACTTGGATCAATCCACTATTATTTGCTTGGAGCTAGTAAACATGAATGACATTTAAGGGAGATTGGCTGGCTCCCTTTAAATAAGTAGAAACTGATAGTCTTGTCACTTTCTGGCTTAGATAGATAAGAGGCATAGAGACTGGCTGGTACAAAAAATAATTCTTTCAGTGCTGTATTAGATTGCACCTTTAGAACTGAGCAGATCTCCCATTTGTCACTCTTGTGTAAGGCTGTGTTGCACATACCCATAGAGCAAGGGCACCCAAGCTATACATAATCAACGGCTACCTGGGCAACTTTCCAAGAACCTGCAAGTGCTACATACTGTGAATAAAATGGAGAAGACTGCAACAGCCTTGATTTTAAATATTTAAGTGCAGCCCACAGAGGTTACAACTTCTAGCATCTCCATCTTGGTCTGAGTAGCCAAGAACGAAGATGAAGCATAGTTTCCATGGGCTGCCTTACTGTATTAAAGATGAGGCCTGCCGTGGACCATTTGGTCACACCCCTACCTGCAAGGTGTTGTTCGGTGTGTGAGGGCACCGGAAGGATGGACATACAGCATCTTTAGAATCTGAAATGGAATTCAAGTGATTCACGTTCCTCGAGCTGCACCTGGTATGGTGCATCTTGTTATGTGACCTTTTGCTCCACATGTTGGTGCACTAGCGCAAATAGGCACAATCCCCAGAAAGATGACAGCAGGCCTGAGTTCATTCATGTTGATCGCTGAAAGAGAGCACCGAAGCAGCATCTGGCTGCTGGTTATGTTGATGTTACTGTGACAGGTTCGATCACAGAACCCCCCTTGGGAACTGCCAACTGATGTGCCAAGACTACTTCCGCCTCTGCTTTCCCTGCCAGCTTGAGACTCCAGCACCCCATCTTGCTGAGCCAGACACGCCCGTCTGCTCCACTACAGACTCGGGGTCTGAACCACGGGCCCCAAAGCTGCAGACTTAACTGAAAGCACCTTCCAGAAGTGTTCCTGTCTTTAACACTCAGATGTGCAACTCCCAATGGGATCTAAACCCCAAATAAATAAACGCTTATACAGGGTAAACTCATAAATTGTTCACCCTCTATAGCACTGATAGAGAGAGATGCACAGCTGTTCCCCCCCCCCGCCCCCCAGGTATTAACACATACTCTGGGTTAATTGATAAGTAAAGAGTGGGTTTATTAAAGACAGAAAGTAGGATTTAAATGGTGCCAAGTAGTGACAGACAGAACAAAGTGAATTACCAAGTAAAATAAAATAAAACACACAAATCTAAGCCTAATACAGTAATAAAACTGAGTACGGATAAAATCTCACCCTGAGAGCTGTTGAATGAGTCTTTCACAGACTGGAGGCCTTCCTAGTCTGGGCACAGTCCTTTCCCCTGGTACAGCCCTTGTTCCAGCTCAGGTGGTAGCTAGGGGATTCCTCATGATGGCTCCCCCTTTGTTCTGTTCCACCCATTTATATATCTTTTGCATAAGGCAGGAGTCCTTTGTCCCTCTCTGGGTTCCCACCCCCTGCTTCTCAATGGAAAAGCACCAGGTTAAAGATGGATTCCAGTTCAGGTGACATGATCACATGTCACTGTAAGACTTCATTACCTACTTGCCAGCACACACGTAGACAGGAAGACTTATGGGTAAAACAGAGCCATCTGCAGTCAATTGTCCTGGTTAATGGGAGCCATCAAGATTCCAAACCACCATTAATGGCCCACACTTTGCATAATTACAATAGGCCCTCAGAGTTATATTTCCTATTTCCAGTTTCAGATACAAGAGTGATACATTTATACAAACAGGATGATCACACTCAGTAGATTATAAGCTTTGTAGTGATACCTTACAACAGACCTTTTGCATGAAGCATATTCCAGTTATGTTATATTTAAACTCATTAGCATATTTTCATAAAATCATATAGAGTGCAACGTCACATATTCCGTCTAAGGCAGGAAATTAGACACATCCCTGAGTTCCTCTCAGAATTACTTCCTGTGCTAGCGGTCCTGGGAGGACAGTATTATTATTATAAGCTTATTATTATAAGATGGGTAACCAGCTTATTTTTCAAGCATGCGGGGATAGCTTTCATTCTTCCTTGTATTACAATATGGTCAATTAGGCCTTTAAGGGGGGAGGGATAGCTCAATGGTTTGAGCATTGGCCTGCTAAACCCACAGTTGTGAGTTCAATCCTTGAGGGGGCCACTTAGGGATCTGGGGCAAAAATCAGTACTTGGTCCTGCTAGTGAAGGCAGGGGGCTGAACTTGATGACCTTTCAAGGTCCCTTCCAGTTCTAGGAGACTGGTATATCTCCAATTATTAAAGTACTTTCACAGTAATGTCTGGGAGGTAATTAAGGTAACTGTAATTTACAAAATAGGATCTGGTATCTAATGTTTCTAACAGAGATGTAAGTGTGAAATGCAGCATACACTGAAAAACAGAAAAAATAAGTCCCTTATTTTTCAAGCATAGGGGGATAGCTTTCATTCTTCCTTGTATTACAATATGGTGAATTAGGCCTTTAAGATATTATGTCCAAGTGGCAACATCATATTTCATGGCACAAACAAATTTGATAGAAATGTCTTCATTTCTCCAGTTGGTTGGCAGGATGCTTCCTCTTGTGGGCTGGAATTTTCAGATTGATAGCTAGGAGTAGTAATTCATTAAGAGAATGAGAAAGGCAGAGTGGAGTGTGGGGCGGATTGATACACGCTTATCATATAACAGATACAGCATGAGGCAGCATTGACAAGATGGACTGGCATGGCAACACAGCAGATTGAGAACGATTCTTCTTGCAGAAGCAAACCCATTTAGGTTGATGCTTTTAATAATCATTAGTGGTTTGACTTGAAAAATAATGTATTCCTTCCACCCAGCATCATAATGAATGACAAGCGTCTGGTACATGACCAGGTGAAGTCATACTTCTTGAGAAAGGTGAGTCTCTGAGAAGCACCTTCCTGCTATGTAATTGTATTGCTCAACTTGCATTAACAAGTTGGCCCAGCAAACTGGAAACTAAGGAGAGGAAGAATGATCGGGGTGAGGCTGGGCTCCTGTGTCCTTGGGAAGGATGACTACCTCTCCTTTACTCACGCAGTTGCAAAAAAACAAAAAGTCCTCCCAATGTTTTCTGCCTCTCCTTCAAAGGCATGGTGCAATCAGGGTGAATTTCACCAGGTGTGAAGGGCAAGAGGCCCTGCACCACTTAATCCCTATGCAGGGAATCTGCTGGCTATGCAGCCATACTGGCGGGCATGCACATACTCACTTTTGCTTCTCCTACAAGATGGCACAGGAAGCCACAGTGAGGGGAGGGCCAGGAAATGTCTGTCAATGGGCCAGAGGAAGAGCTGTGGCTTCAGTGGGCCCAGCCCAGGGCTACAGTTTAGTAGTAGCTGTGAGTGGAGCATGGTGGGTGGATTCTGTTCTTCACTGGGGTGGTGTTTGACAGCGGAGATCGGAGGCTGTGACTCTTCCCTGAGGGTAACCAGGGCTGTGAGGCACCTCAATACCACCTGCCCTTAGAGTGAGGAAGCCCTGTCTGTGCCTTTTGGGGGTCAGCCCCCCAACAAGTAGTGCCCTCTAGGCCTCATAGGCCCCACTCTCACTCTGCGGGTTAGCGATAGGCACACTCCATCCCTGAACTCTCGGAGCGTCTCCCTGGAGTGTTCCGTCCCTGGTCCACTGGACACCTGCAGTATTCACAGATTCTCTGCTGCCAAAGAAACAGTAAACCCCAACTTATCAGTTCCTCCTCAGATCACTGCTCCACTTAACACATAGCCCTGAGATCTATTTATAGAAGTTTGTTTAATAAGCCATAGAGATTCAAGTAGTAGCAAGTAGAAGTATTGCAAACAAATGGTTACATATAAAATGAAATCATAACATGCATTCTAGAGCCTAGACTTTATTATCCAGATACTTTCATGTCTTGTAGACGATTGTTCACCTCAAATCCTTGCAGTGCTTTACAGGCAGGCTGGCTGTGACCCTTCTTTCACGAGACAAGTACACTGTGAGTTTGCCTCCTAGGTGAAGGATTCTGTGTCTCTCTTTGTACATCACACCAATCCTTTGTCTTTACTCCTAAACAGGAAACTCCCTGCTGTTTGTTTCATCCTGTAGATTTCTGGCAGTTTCTCAATTCACACCTGGTTCAGTATGCAAATAGCATACCTATTTCACTAGGAGCGTGGTGAAGCACTGGAATGGGTTACCTAGGGAGGTTTTTAAGGCCCAGCCTGACAAAGCCCTGGCTGGGATGATTTAGCTGGGGTTGGTCCTGCTTTGAGCAGGGGGTTGGACTAGATGACCTCCTGAGGTCTCTTCCAAACCTAATCGTCTACAATTCTATGATACCATGTGAGGCAGACAATACACCAATGGTCAGACAGGGAGACGGGTGTCAGTTACCTCCTACCTGAACGGAACATCTCCAAGGTACATCACCTCAGTGACCTGCCTTAACTCCAAGACCTTAAGAGCATCATTTTCAGGACAGGTACATAACTCCTTAAATATTTTCCATTCATACATTTTTTGCAATGATGATGATGCCCAGCAGGCTACTCTCGGTAGGGAGCTCACATGCCACCCTTGAGTGAGCTAGTCTGCAGATATCTGACCCAGGGGATCCCTGTCAAGCACTACGCTCACCCTGTGTCTTCTGCCAGCTGGCGGCATGAGGTCACAGAGTTGCCCCCTCCTCTCATTCTCAGCAGCTTGGCCCACCTTTCAGCAGTTTTTAGAAAGACTCAGTAGAGAAATTGATTAGGTGGAATTAGCCATTTAGAAATGATTGAATTCCTAACTGGGCAAACTTGAAAGGGTTACTAGGGAGGGGAATGGGAAACACCTGAGAAATTCAGACCAAACAGTGAAGAGAATCAGAAAGAAACAGCAAAGAGAAAAGAACTCTCAGCTGTATCGATTGAGGGAAATAAAGCATTGAAATGCCCTCTGGAATGGATGGAAAATCAGGTCAGGAACAGAAATATTCATGCATTCGCTCTACTGGAGGGTAAGGAATCTCCAAACCCAATTTCTTTTGTGGAAACCTGGCTCCGGAAGGCTCTGGACCGAGATGTAGAGTGACCTGCTGTATGTGGAGTGCTGTTTCAGGATCCCCACCAGGGCAATCAGTCCCAATAATAAGCAAAGCAAAACTGATTTTCTGAGTTTCAGCAGTTCCAGGGATGGACAGCCTCTGACTGTGGAGAGAGAGCAATAGGAGGCTGTTCTGAAGAGGAGTATGTTCATTTACTTCCAAATCAGTCCTACTCTGCGAGTAAAGAGGTGAGACTGTGCCACCATGTGGGACAAAGCCCTCGAGATTGCGGGATGCATTTCCCTTTGTTGCCAATAAATGTTCCTCCTTTTCCCCACGTTCCCTTACTTTAGTTCCCAGATACCTCCTCTCTTTTCCCCGTTCGCCTGCCATTACCCCCTTCACTGCCAGATTTCTCAGGAAGTTGTCCGCTTCAGAGTTCCCTAGTGGGGCAAGTTCACCTTCCTCCGACCAAATCATCACAAGATAGTTTGGGATGTTCCCTGTTGCAGAAGCAGCTGGTTCTGATTAATGTTTCCTGCAGTGGGTAGCTGTTCTTAATCTGTACTCTGAGGTGTTGTAAATAAGCTGCTACGTGCTTGGGGTTACAGATACCATGTAAGTAATCAAATATACGCTTGTGACAAAATCCACCCTTCACCTTCCGTCTGAAACCTGTTCTTGAGGCAGTATTGTCTCTTCCTCATTATTTCAGTCTTATAGCTGTGGCCAGTACATGGAAAAGAAAGAAGGGAAAATCCCACCCAAACTGTATTGTTCGCGTGTGAACTGTACTTGCTTATGAGTTGGACCTAGTGGTGTTTGCAAAGTTGTAAAGATGCAAAAGAGCCTCTAATTAAAAATGATCTATTTGAACCCTCTAATTGGAAAACAAATTGATTCTGGAAAAAATGAAGTGCCATAGACCTTGCCCTGATAAGGTCTGTAGTACTAACAACTCTGTTTTAGTTCTACCCTAGAAGATTAGTCCATTTAACAGGTTGCAAAGAAGGTGAGGAGAGCAAATTGTAAGTGGACCCCATAGCTAATGCCCTGTATAGCTGTTCCAAAGAGATGAATGATTGTGCCATAGATCACAAGGCAACATTGTCGTCATCACCTTGCAAACATCATTCCAGGGGGCTATTTTGCTTAAAACCTGCAAGTGGCACGTACTTCAAATTGTAAGGAGGCAGGTCAAGGCAAGAACAGGGTGGGGTACGAACAAGCCCGTGTCAGTCAGGTCTAGACCTAACCGTGATTCATACAGTAAACAAGATGAACAGTCAAACCTCTGCTACCTCCTATAACAATAATAAACCTTCAAAACTTTCCACTTACTTTTAACAGGAAAAAGGAAATTGACAATATGCAGGGAGAGTGAAAAATATTCTGTGTATCATTTAGAAATAAATATGTATTCAGAAGAATGAAGTCACTTGTAACTAACACTTCCATACAAGTGAGATTATGAACAAAGAAAATTATCAAGAGAGAACCAGTAAAAAAAAATAAAATCTGTTATCTTGTATAAGGTGCGGTGTATCAGATGAGGCCATCTGTAGCATGCTCTAAAGAAGTCTGCAGTGTCATCTGAGGGTCTGGCTTGCTTGGATGTTTTATTGCATTAAGATTTCTTTCCATTTGTGTCCAGTAACATTTTCTGTGGTCAATACCCATTCAAGGCTGCTGGATATCATAAAGGAAGCTGTCAGTCTTGTGGTCTAACTACTGTTTTGTAAGTTTAAATGAGCAACCAGGAATTTTGAGTGCAGTTTATGAAAAGCAAACTCCGTTTATTTTGCTCTGAAAGGTGTGTCATAGAAACATATCTATGTTCCTAACGTGGACATTTTGTTAGAGATGCACAATCCTCTTGCTTTCCTAACTCCAATTCCTGCAGTAATGTGTCACAAAGGTGAATACTTTCCCCCAAGCCATCTATGTAAAAATTTAGTCCTTAACCAAGCGATTACATTGTCTGTTTAAGCCCTTTTTACAGCCTCTTTGTGTCTTCACTGCTACAGCAGTGACTGTGGACTGAATATGAAATGGTAGAAATGTTCTAATCTTTTGACAGCAAATAAAGTCCTCCTGCATTAGTAATTTAGCATGAATTTTTTTCTGTGCAATATTGCTGCATAAAATTGCCCATCCTCCAGGAGCTGTACATTACACATGGTATAAATGTTAGAGTCCACTCTCAGAAGTCTGAATGTTTTCATATATGTATATGTGGGAGAATAATTTGTAATGAATAACAAGCGACAAATGCCCCTTCATCTGCTGTTTGTGAATTGTCCATGAGGAGATTGTAATTACCTTGACCCGTTTGCTGAATAACTTCTGGAATCCATTCTTTATCTGTAGCTTATTGGAGAGCAGCAATTTGTTGCAGGCATTTGATATTTGAGATTTGCAAGTTGAATTAGTTCTATTTGATATGCATGTGGCCTGGTATGTTGCTGTTCCGTGGTTGGATGAGTGTATTTCTTACACTTGAGTTTCCGGTGTGAGTAATCCCAATTAGGGACTTGAATTTTGATACTGTCAAGGAGTATCCAATGCTTTTTGTTTAAAATTTGCTCTTTTGACCAATACTGGTAAAATAGTCACAGGAAGCAAAAATGAACACATCTGAAGCAAATCCATTTAAAAAATTGAAATGGATGACCACGGACTACTTTATTTTGATGTAATCAGCCCCAGTTCTTTGTTTAAGCTAGCTGATTGCTAACCCCTGACCAGTCATGCAGGGTCTAATGGCTTTTAGACTACTGTGTTATTGAAAAGGTAGAGAGAAAATTAAACATATTAGGAGATAGGAGTAGGTAGAAAATGTAATCTCTGGAGGAGATCACTTTCATCCTGTTGCTTAAGATGTCTTAGCACACATAGGGTCTGATCTTGCTTCACCATAACAATTCCATTGACTTCATCTGAGTCTCTCACGATTTAAACTGGCGCTCTTCATCTCTAGTGAAGACAAATTTCCTTGCAAACTTGCCTCATCTGAAACAATTATTAGGCCAAAGCCTAGCCTGAAATGAAGTCTTCCCAGGGTCCAGACAGCCTGCCAAATTCTAGCAGAAAGAATATTCTGCTCTGTTAAGGGTTCTCCCTGTGGTGCTAATGATGGATAAAACCAGAGGAGGAAGATCACAAGGGAAGAGTAATGTTTCTGTTGACAGCATTGCATAACATTGCTTCGAGGAGTTTTTATTACCGGTGTCTGCAATCCAGTCCAACTTTTGCCCTAGCATCCTATCTTTGAGAGCGCATGCTCAGATTGAGGTAACTTTACATAAGCTGTATTTTTTCGTCGTCTGATGCTCAGAGCTGCTATGAGTCAGTTGACCTTTTGTAGTTACAAAGTCCTTGGAGGAATCAATAATCAAAACTAAGCTGTAGAAAACGGACAACATTCCAATGTCCCATTGAGTACAAACATATAGGTCTGTATGCTGCTTTGTTTGGAAATAGGATACTAGAAAGCTCTGGGTTTTTTGGGTTGGTCACTGGTAAGGAAGTAAAGAAAAACCACCAAATTGTTGTTGAAGTTCTGTTCAAATATATCTTTACAGTGAAAGAGGTGAAGGAAGGAAGCTGAAAATAAGGTGCATAGGGTTTGTTACACGGGAAAGGAAATGAAGCCTTTCAGCACTAGCCTCTGAGCTCCAGATCTGTGCTCATCATGCAGAGAGAATGTTAGACAAGGAGACATTAAACCTAAGAAGATCTAATTTCTGGATAACAATAAAACTATTGACAAGGTTTCCAAACCTCCCAGTAAAAAGTGTTCAATTAAAAGTTAGCACACCAGCAAGCTGGGAAAACTAAAGGGCTCTGCATACCAGCCGTTCAAGTCAGAAGCTACTGTCCCTGAATGCCTTTATGTAGTCACCATTTGAAGATGAGATGCCAGTCGGCATCTGTATTCTGCCTTGAGACTGACAGAAATGTGCCACACACATTTTTATAAAGAGCAAGCTAAGTACTTGGAGCTGTAAAAGAAAATCTTCAAATAGAGATGTTCAGAATTCAGCCAGCAGCTTTGGTAATGGATGCACTATTGGCCTTTCTCACACCCAGGCTCCATAGTTAAAAAGGCAGGCAATTACCCCAATAATCATTTCATAAATGTATGTGTCTGGGTAATGATTCTCTGTATTACACCCTTCTGCTTGTATTAAACCATTATGGCTCGGGAATGTAATGCTCTGTATTAAGCCTTTTGATCTACCAATATCATGTACTGGGAAATGGTCCTATTAAAAAAAAAAGTGCCCCTCCCCATCGGTGGCAACAGGAGCCAAATAGTCTTTACTTTACTCATGTAAGTTGTCTTCAAATTCATCATGTGCATAAATGGATGCATCTTTATTGACATCAGTGGCATTCCAGACAGATCCGCTCACGTCACTGTCCATACGGCCCCTGAGGGCAATCTTCAGAAAAAAGGTGAGCAGGATTTGGCCATAGGACTGCAGGCACCTGTTATGCGATGCTCAAGGGTGAAAGGGGGAGAGGATATAGTATGACAATAGCTTTGACACATTTTTCCCCAACAATCTTCATTTTTTCATTAATTTTCCATTTCAAAGGAGAAAAAGAAAAAAACAGCAACAAAACGCAGGAGAGCAGTAGCATTTGGCCTAGCAAGGTCGCCTACCTTTGCATTTATAGGGGGCGAAGGTGTGTGTTGGAACAGTATGTCCCAGAAGACCATTGCTTTTGCTTGTTGCCCTGGTGCGTTCATTTTACTGTGTTCCTGCTGTTCTTGCTTTTCACTTCTGCGGGGTAAGCTTTGATGGACGTAGGACTAGAAAGCACAAATCGTATTCTTTGTTAATGTGCCCATTTTGAAAGTGTGTAATTTTCAGCCGTCTGCAAAGAGTACAAGCACAAATCCTGTTATTTGGGAATGAGCTCTGTGTGCATAACTTCCACAGACTGTTTCAAACGTTTACTCTTTTTGAAAGGGATTCATGTTTGTCACATTTAATTCTCCTCTGAGATCCAAACATTGGGCCCGTGTATCAGATATCACTTTCAAGTAGCGATTTAGAGTCTTTGTCTTTCTGTCATGTGACAAGGATGCAAAAATCTGAAATCATAAAACTGATCTAAATGAGTTCTATAGACTGTTAAAAGGGAAGATTTTTTTTGTTTACTGTGTAAAAGCTTAGCCTGACTCCACCTTTTAGCATCTCCAATAGGAAATCTTTTGGCAATGCAAGTTACAACAATGTTATCTGTATGGGAATGCATCATAGGATGAGCCTAAGCTTGTCACAAACTTTCAGTGAACCATTAAGTGGCTAGCCTTAATACATCACATCTCAACCATTATGCAACTCTAATACACAAATAAACAGCTGACCAGTTCCTCCCACCCCCCCAGGCTGAGCAGATGGGGAACAGGCTAGTGAGTTTACTACACTACTACATTGTTGCGTCCTTTTTTCAGTATATTTTCAGTAAATATTTTAATAGCTTCTTACATAATGTCAAGTTCCTTTTGGTTCCTACAAAAGGTAAAACCGCATTAAATAAAAGCTCATGCTCCAATACGTTTGTTAGTCTATAAGGTGCCACAGAACTCTTTGCCACGTTAAATAAGTCATTCTGCATAAGAGGAGAAAGAGACCCACGTTCAGCATAAACAATAACAAGACTTACAGCCCTGATGGATTTCTAGCAGAATTCTATGAATTCATTAAACTTGGTAATGAATGACCTGAATTGCTTAAAATAATCCAAACTCTCAAATATTTTTTCTATATAAAAAATGGTTTCAACTTGTTCTTTTTGGTGGACTTCTATTTGTTATTATCGAGTATTCAGACAACCTTTGGGCATTTGTGATGACATCTGAGTATCCTGAAAGTTCCACAAAGCCTTAGCACAGTACTGAAATTATTATTTGTCATTTGCTAGTCTCCTGTTTTAAAATGTTCAGTCATCCAGGGAGCAGAAGCAATACTCCTTGCTTCAGGTCACCAATCCCAAAACATGGACACTGAATATTTAAATCAAATAGTTTGCAAACAGTCAATAGGTGAAATATTAGTGGTTGAAACTAATCAATGACTACTTAAGAATGGCACTGGTAGAAATCAGGAGGATCAGTTTGCAAATGATTCACTAATCATTAAAAGTGCTGAATTCATAATTTCCATTATTTAGTTTGATCAGCTCTGCAAATGGTATTTACTAACCTTCTTCATGTGATAGCTCCTTAAATGCAACTGGGAGTTTTCAGCGTGATGGCTTCTCAAATGACTAGGGAGGGGAAAAGCAAGTAGTCAAAAAATGTTTTTCATACAAGTCCATCTTTCTTTTAAATACTGAAACCAGTAAGTCCCTCGGCCCACGCCGCTTCCAGCAGCCCCCATTGGCCTGGAGCAGCAATCCGCGGCCAGTGGGAGCCGCGATTGGCCGGACCTGCGGACGGGGCAGGTAAACACACTGGCCCGGCCCACCAGGGACTTTCCCTACACAAGCGGCGACCCCTGTTTGAGAAACCCTGGTGAAAAGTGTCCTTGGGAAACAATCATCCAACAGATGCAACAGGAAGCAACCGATTATTTCCCAGGATGCCCAAAATATTGTTTTAGAAAGGTTTATTTACATTACATATGAATGGCCCTTACTAAGGGGTCATCTTGAAGCATATGTTAGTACAACACACCTAAATAGCTTCTGTTCAGTTCACATTTGTGTTCAAGAGGGAGATGGATAAGACTTTTGAACTGGCAATGTATTTAGGGGGAAAAAAGGAACCTAATGATGGGGAAGAAAGAAAAATATGGAAATTACTGTTTGCAGTGAGCACTGTAGTTCTTCTAGAGAAGAAACTTTATTGCCAGCAGTTCTCTCTTGCATTAAACATGCTGATGCTGTACTTTTCTGACCATAAGATTAATGATGCCAACCCAAATATTACCCCCATGCTTAAAGGGTCACAAATGATTTCCTCCCTTTATCATCTGTTTTTCATTTCAATGACTACCAAGCATGCAGTGCTTCTGTTCATATTCTACCTATTTGATTGTTCCAATGCTATCTACGCAGACAAATCCCTTTCACCAGCACTCAGTTTTTTGTTGTTACATGCCCTGGGGGTGTGTTGATTCGTAGACTCGCAAAAGCAGGAAAAGTCACTGGAATTATGATGCAGGGCCTGAGCTCAGTAAACAACAGCACTACATCTACAAAGTACTGGAAGAGGGTAGGTAGGCAGCAGCCCTCCTGTTACCGATGGCTAGAAATGAGGGCTGGTTGGAAAGCAATGATTCTGCTTTGTGAAATATTTTGAACTTTTGAAATAGGATTGAAAGAGAGACATCCCATTATAGCAATAGTCCAGTGGCTGGAACACTTTCCAAATTAAGCTGAGAATTAAGCTTGAACCTAGGTCTGCCAGATCTGTGCCCAGCCACAGGGCTATGGAATAGGTCTCTCACAATCTCTTCTGCTGGAATTGTTCTACTTTCTATAAATAATTACTTATTCACTGGCCCAGAGAGAGAGACTGACTCTCTAGCTTAGGGCATGTGGGAACCCTCCGGTCAAGATTCTGCTCTAAATAAAGCAGAACAGGGACTTGAACCTCCCACATGAGGTGCCCAACCAGTTCTCTTTCAGTTCCATCTTGGGACCTGAGAAACATTTTGATGAAAGGGCATTTTCTGATGGGAAAAGGTGCTGTCAATTTTTTTTTTACCTACTCTACTAGAAATGCACATTTTAAAAAAAAATCTCGGTTTTCTTTTTTTTTTACCTAATCATATGGCTACAGGTGCTGTGGCTTTAAGAAAAACACCCGATATTGCTGTAAGACAGATGATGAATTTGGGAGAATTGGCACCCCCACTTTCCCTTTCTCCCAGTAGCAGAAAGCACAGACACATGCCTAGATGTCCTCTCAGAGTTACTTCCTGAGACTTCCCACTCAGGACAGCCAGGATTGACGCTCTGCGATCGAGCCACTGGTGGTCAATTTAGCGGGTCTAGTAAAGACCCGCCAAATTGACTGCAGATCGCTCTCCAGTCGACCCCTGTATTCTACCCCTCAATGAGAAGAGTAAGGTAAGTCAATGGAAGATTTTCTCCCATTGCCCCCACACAGTGTAGACCCTGCGATAACTCAACTTAAGGTATGTCAACTCCAGCTATGTTATTCACGTAGTTGGAGTTGCGTAGCGTAGGTCGACTTACTGCGGTAATGTAGACATAACAGTCTGGAGCTTGTACCTCCCACTTGGGAGGAGCATCACCCTTTAGATGCTGTCTGTGCAAGTGCCTAGAAATGCTCACTCAACCAGCCAGCCCAGTAACTGTGTCTTGTGTTATACTATTGTATTTATTGTACTGTGTGAAGGCCCGGCTCATATTGGGGATTGCATTGTGCTATGCACTGTGCAAACACATTAAAGATACAGTCCTTGCCCCACTGAGCTTACTATCTGAATAGACAAGATGGGGAAACAGAGCTGACATGACTTGTCCAAAGGCACTGGGTAGGCCACTGACTTAGCTGGGAATAGAATGCAGGTTTTCTGAGTACCAGTCCGTGCCCTATCCACTAGGCCATGCTACCTCCCTGATCATTTTCAAAAGAACAATAATATTTCTGTCTTGCATGTTCCAATTCATTATTTCTATGATAAGCCTCCTTTACCAACACACACAAACTTTGGAGGGGAGATGGAGAGTGGCGAATTAAAGGAACGGCCTAGGGAGATGATTGTTTGGATGAATCACTTTTACAAAAATGCAACGGAGGTAAAACGCAACATAAATTCACTAACTGACTGGTTTTGTTCCAGTGTCCTGGCACAAGAACTTTGCCCAAACTCCCTTGTGTGGAAAATGTAACGCCGGGAAAGAGCAAACATACAAGCCTATCTGCTATTTCCTCAAAACCATGTTAATCTGTAATAGGATACAGCAACGGCTCTTCGGAATATGGATCGGAGTCAGAAGCTGTATTTGTTCAGTGGTGTAACTGAATTGATTGGTATCCCCTAGGTAAGGAGAAGCATTTTAACCAGCTGGAACAATGAATGCTTCAAACCTACAGAGCATTCATCAGTGACGGTGTTACTGAATGCATTCAAATGTAAAAAAGGCCAGAGGTTTCAGTATCTAAAACACAATGATTTTAAATAGTTGTCATTAGGAATTATGCTGACTATTTATTGAGTTGCAGTAGTGCCTACTGGTTTCAGGCAGGGATCGGGCCCCTGTCATGCTAGATGCTGTATAAACAGAGTCCCTGCCCTTAGGAGCTTACAATCCAAGTATAAGATGAGACAGAAGGTGGATACAAGAAGAGTGAGGGAGCACAGAGAGAGTAACAATGAGATAGTTATGATCTGCTCTGATCAGACGTGGCACAACAGCCCCCTAGCCGCTGTCAAACTTTGTGTAGGTGTCCCAGCAGAGGCGAGTGCTAAGGGGGACTTGAAGAAAGACAATGAGGTGGCTTTGCAGATGTTTATGGGAAGCTCTTTCCATGCATAAAGGGCAGCCTGGGAGAAAACACGAAGGTTCCTGTTGGAAAATTGGACAAGAGGTGCTGAGGGCTGGCACCACAGCTGGAGCAGAAGCAGGAGCCAGGATCTCAAGAGCAAATAGCGTTATAAGAGAAGTGAAGGCAAGCAATGCAGTGGGGAAGGGGGAACCAGTGGCTGGGAGTAGAGAGGGCAGGAATGTGGTTGAAGTGCCAAGCCAAGGAAATAATCTTGTTGCAGCAGTGTTTTAAATAGATAAAAATGGATCAAGGTGGGGCTATCCAAGGCCAGGATTTGATGGACCTACTGAGAAATCAGAAAATACACCTTCCAAATCTTTGCCCAGTTTTTAAGAATGGTAACTTTCTAATGGGTCAGAAAGTCCAAAGAAGCGCTCTTATTTCTGGTTTTTATCTTGGTCTGGAGCCAGGAGTCTTGGGGGAAACCCTGTTCTGAGGGTGAGATTTCACACTCAAGATTTAGCTAAATTGTGGCGCTCAAACTTTTTTTTACTGGTGACCCCTTTCACATAGCAAACCTCTGAGTGCAACCCCCCTTATAAATTAAACACACTTTAAAATATATTTAACACCATTATAAATGCTGGAGGCAAAGCGGGGTTTGGGGTAGAGGTTGACAGCTCGTGACCCCCCCCCATGTAATAACTTCATGACCCTCTGAGGGGTCCCAACCCCCAATTTGAGAACCCCTGAGCTAAAACATCCAGGAGCAGAAGCCAGTCTCCAAGTCATTTGAAGTTTCTCCCAGCACTAATAGCACATGAAGTGTCGAATTAAAACCTGATACGTACTTAGTAGGGGCACTGTTTTCTGCCATGGAGAGCTGATAGATGTGATGTGCCAACAGGTATTTTCCATTGCTTAGTACCATGTTGCTAAGGCCAGCTCTAGCCTACAAATTTTGTTGGGACAGCTATGTAGGTCAGGGACATGAAAACACCACACCCCCTAACTGACATAATTGTCAGCAAAACTCCCAGTGTCGACACAGCGGTGCAACAGAAGAGGGCTTCCATTGGCATAGCTGACGTCCCTTGGGAAGGTGGTATTACTGTATCAGCAGAAGAGTCCCTTCTGTCGGCATATGCCGTGTCTATGCGAGGGGGCTATGCTGGTATAGTTATGCTGACATAGGCTCTGTAGTGTAGACATGACCTAAGTCATCGATAAGGATGAGAGAGAATTAAAATCTTCACAGGTTTTACTGGTAATTAGGACTTGGCAACAAGAAACTATTTTTTTTTGTAGTCAACTTTAATGTTTTTCTCCCTCTTTCACTCTGCCCTCTCCTTTCATTGACATAATTCTTGTGCAAAATATGCAAATGTATCAATCTTTTGTATAATGGGTTCACTTCCCCCCGTGTTTGTGCCGGGGATACATACTGTATTCCCCTCCCCCAATGGGGAGGGTTGCTAAGATAGGCAACTTTGACTGAAGGGCGTAGCACACGGTTGGCAGTGTGCAAATCAGAATATTTGGTGGGACTTCAGCTGCAGGTGGCTGCCCATGGGACGTGCTCATATGCAATTGTACCTCACCTGCTCTCCTGATGCAGCAGTGTCCACTTTTGAGGCTTCACTAGCTGCAGTGGGGACTGCAGATACTGTGCATAGCTGTGACCCTCCTGCCCCCTTCCAGTTGGTCTTTCTGCCCCAAGTGACCCCCATCCGAGCTCCTGCACCACTGGGACTGATGCTAAGTGGATTAAGCACTATGCTTCTGGTTTGGCATCCATCCTAGTGCCATCAGGAGTCATGCTACAGGAGCTCACTGACTATACTTGTATCAGCTGCTTCACTTGAGGGAAAGCCAAACATCAAACTTGGGCCTGTGCCCTGAAACCGTCCGTTCACAGATCAATGCAGACATCTCAGGGGTTGCCCTTGTGCTGTATGGAAAAGCTTGAGGAAGATTAGAAAGCTCCTCCCAAAATCTCTGGAATACAGAAGAGTGCTTTTCCCTCATCACAGCTGGTCTGTGTTGTCCCTGGTCATGTGAGAGCTGGAAGGTCCCTGGTCCTCTCCAGTCACCATTCCATCTTGCAGTTCCCTTTCAAATGCCCAGTGGCTGTGGCCTGGAGGATCTGAGAGACATTCCCACAGGACAGCTCATTCTATTTCCTGTTTGTTTGATCCACTGCAGACATGAGTCCACTTTCCACTATGGCTTTCATCATCAGTCATGTATAATATACATAGGCGACATCTGACATTCACTGCTCAAATAGTAAAGGCTTATGGCGAGAAACACCTGTTTTGTCTCGTACATATCTCTCCACTACTTCCAGAAATGCATTCCCATCGGAGAAGCAGCAGATTCTGATACTACTTTTATTTCTGTGTCACTTCCACAAGGCTGTTTTCTCATCTTTTCAAGGGTTTAACAACGTTAGATGGAACATTTTCTTGCAAAGCCTGGAATAATAACCAGACATCTCAGTCATATTTGACCAGGACCTTGCAAAAAGCTGTACTTGTTGCTCACTTGCTAATGCCGGAATAGCCCCCTGGAGTGCGTGAGAAGCATATTGTGCTGCTTTCCTTTGTGAGAGCAGCAAAGGGAAAATAGATTCCCCGTACTAAAGCTGAAAGTGTCACACAGAGAGGACTGGAACCAAATCACTTCATGATTATTATTTTTAGGCCCCCAGTTTTTTAAAAAATGAATAGGGTCTAAATTCCCTTGAAATTGACACACACATTTGATCCCAGTGACACTAGTTATTATGAGGTTGGTATTATAAATCTATTACTGATTGTGAGGGCCTGTTGCTATGGCTGATTAATAAGCCAAATCTTGAGGCACTTTTTGCACCTGTGGATAGGTCAAGCACAGCAGTGCAGGGTGATGAAAGCAGCAGACACTCTGCACTGGGGAGCTCTTGCTCCCTCTGCACAGCAGAGGTGTGGTTAGTACCTGGACTGCACCAAGGAGTAGGGGGATGCTGGTGTGTTGGGGGCCTAGCCAGTGAATGTGGACACAGTGTGGATCCACATGACTGCAAACCTCAGTGGGATAGAGGGTAGCATTGGAGCAAAATTGTTCTTCTTAACTGCTGAGGATTGGACAAGAAGCAATGGGCTTAAGCTGCAGCCAGGGAGGTTAAGGTTGGACATTCAGAAAAACTTCCTAACGGTCAGGGTGGTTAAGCACTGGAATAAATTGCCTAGGGAGGTTGTGGAATCTTCATAATTGGAGATCTTTAAGAGCAGGTTAGAGAAACACCTGTCAGGGATGGTCTAGATAATATTTAGTCCTGCCATGAGTGCAGGGGACTGGACTAGATGACCTCTCAAGGTCCCTTCCAGGCCTATGATTCTGTGATCAGGCAATGCCCACTACTTCTACTCATACCCAGTAGTGGCTGAAGATAGCCCTGGTGTCCCAGACTCTCAGTTTTCATGTGGATTTATAGATATCAAGGCTGGACGGGACTATTATGGTCCTCTAGTCTGACCTCCTGCACAACAGGAGCCAGAGAATCTCCTCCAGTAATCGTTGCATCAAGCCAGATGAGCTAGAACTTTTAGAAAGGTATCTTGATTTAAAGATTCCAAGTGATGGAGAATCCACCATATCCCTAGGTAAGTTGTTTCAATGATGAATAACCCTCAGTGTTAGAAATTTGTTTCTTATCTTCAGCCACAATTTGTCTAGCTTAAGCTTCCATCCATTGGCTCTTGATATGTGTTTGTCTCCTAGATTAAAGAGCCCTCTGGGATCAGAAATCTTCTCCCCATGTAGGTACTTATAGGATCTGATCTAGTCACCTCCCCATCTTAAAAACTTAAGAACATAAGAACAGCCATTCTTAATCAGACCAGTGGTCCATCTATCCCAGTATCCTGTCTTCCAACACTGGCCAATTCCAAGTGCTTCAAAGGGAATGAACAAAACAGGTAATCATCAAGTAATCCATCCCCTGCCGTCCAGTTCCAGAATCTGTCAGAGGCTTAGAGACACCCAGAGCTTGGGGTTGCATCTCTTTTTCCAAGCTGAATAGTCCTAGTCTTTTTAATCTCTCTTCATATGGAAGCTATTCCATTCCCCTAATTACTTGGTTGCCCTTCTCTGCACTTTTACCATTTCAAATATATATTTTTGAGATGGGGTGACCAGAACTGCATGCAGTATTACAGGTGTAGGCATATCATGGATTTATAGAGTAGCATTATGATATTTTCTGTCTTATCTATCCCTTTCTTCTATCCCCTTCTCTTGAACAAGATAAATAGATTGAGTTTTTAAGGCTTTAACTATAAGGTTTCCCAGATCTCAAATTTTTGTAGTGGTTTTTTGAACCCTTTGTTAATTTTCAACATTCTTCTCAAAGTATGGACACCAAAACCGGATGCAATATTTCATAGTAGCGCTACCTCCTTACACCTATTTGAAAATTCCCAGAACTGGATTAGCTGTTATGACGCAGTAGAGAGCGGGGCAGACTGACCTGGGAATGTCGTCTAGTTTTACAGGGACTGTCTGCATGGGGGATGAGATAGCAGGGGATGACTTTATTTGAGGGACGATACCTGAGCCTGTAACCTAAGCTGGGAGGGGGATGGAGCCAGATGACACCTTTGCCCGGGAAACTGGACAAAGGCTGGAGGAGGAGCCGGGGGGAGGGTGGAAAGAGATGGCTGCAGTGGAGTTTCAGTCTGAAGCTGGCTGGGGAAACGGAGGGAACCCCCCAGGGTTGGGGTCTAAGCTTCCTGCCCCCCTCTCTCCCGAGGGACCTGGCTGAGGGGTCCTGGTTGTACCTACAAGCTGGATGGCTGAGAGTCACAGTGAATCGCAGAAAGAGAGGGGTGCAGGATCCTGACTCCCCCCCACTCCGTGACAGCTGTCTTAATCACAGCATCATACTGGGAGCTCATGTTCAGCTGGTTTCCACCATGTAACCTGCAAGTCCTCTTCACAGTTACTGATCTTCAGGATATAGTCCCCTTCTTGTAAATGAGACCCACATTCTTTGTTCCTAGATGTAAGATATTGCATTTGGCTGGATTATCACTAGATTTGGCAGAATTAGATTTTTATTTTGTGATCATTGGGACAAATAATGTTGATAAGTTTTTTTTAATTGATTTTAAATTTTCATAGTTGTGGGATATTATGCAGGGAGCAGACAATATTTATTTAGTAACAGTAGATGTTGAGATTCAAAAAATTAAAGCTTTGTAACTGTCAAAACACAAATTTTCAACATCACACATCAAAATATACAAAGTAAATATCCTTAAATCAAACTCTTATAACTTATCTAGCAGCATTTTTATTACTTTGCGTATCTGTAAATTTCTATGAATATCAATGGGAATATTTTTTCGTCGGTTTGCCTGTATATGGTGAAACCAATGTGTATTGACATTTACATATCTAAACTTCCAAGCTTAATTAAAACTCATATTGTTCAAATGAACCCACCTTACCAAGTGATCCAGTTTGGCCTGTGAAACTGACTTACCTGTCCTTATCATTATTTACCACACCACCAAGTTTTGTGTTATCTCCAAACTTCATCAGCAATGATTTTATATTTTCTGCCAGATAATTGATAAAGAGAATGAATAGCACTGGTCCAAGACCAGATCCCGTTTACAATTGCTTTACGAGGTCTATGTTAGCGAGCTTTTAAACCATTGATTTTTGTATAGTGCTAATTTTTTTAGTCAGAATGTTGTGCAGTATTAAGTTAAACACATTATAGAAGTCTGTTATGTCAACAAAATTACCTTTATCAACCAAACTTGTGATCTCATCAAAAAAACTCTCTTCAGTCTGACAAAACTAATTTTTCCATAAAACCATATTGATTGGCATGAATTATGCTACCATCCTTTAATTCTTAACTGATTGTGTCCCTTATCTGCCTTTCAGAGAATTTTCCTGGGATCAATTTCAGGCTAAATGGCCTATCAATACTCAGGTCATCCCATTAACTGTACTTAAATACCTGCACAACATTAGCTTCTGCCAGTCCCCTGGAACTTCCCCAGTATTCCAAGATCTGTTAAAAATCAACACTAATGCTTCAGAGAACTCCTATGGTAATGATTAGGGCCTACCAGGCCTACTTTAATTGTTAGCTTAGCGAGTGAAAAATGGGTAAAGGTTCATGAATTGTCACAATGATTGGTTATTTGAAACTGTTTAGGAAAAGATGTGAGGAGGACAGAGAGACTGAATTAATTTAAACAGAAAGGATCTACTAACCCCATTGCAGGGCTGTGCTAAGATTATGACTAGTAAACAAAAGAAGTAGAGGCTTGAAAATCAATGAGCCAAAATTGGTGTATCAGAAATTAGGCCTCACTGGTGGACAAAATAATGAGAGGATGGATTATTCAACCCACTGTCTGAGGCCGTTAAAATCGACTTTGGGGTAGAAGAAAACAAGAACCTTTGTTTACCACCCCAGTTGCAGCAGCAGAATTTTTGCCATGATATTGGACCTTGATATATCAGTGGGGACACTTGACCATCATCTCGGGACCAGTGAGGAACCTAACTTGATACATGTGAGATCCTACTCCATCTTCCCCTTTCTTGTGTGCTCCTTTCTGCCCCATCTCATCTTCCTCCTGGTCCTCTTCCTCTTGGCTTTTCATCTGATCCCGAAATCCACTCTACTGCATAGCACCAGCATGGTGAGATGAGATGGCCCATCCAGTATTTCCTAGCCTGAGAAGGACCAGTGAAGAAGAGGGACCTGATGTCCCTGACCGGGGAGGTGAGTCAGGGTCCAGAACAATAATTGTCATGGTTGGCCTGCCAGTCCCAAAGCACCCATCCATGACTGACCAGCTGTTCTGTATTTTCAGAACATCAACAAAAACTGTATTTTCCCTATCTTCACTATTCTATCTCCCTTCTCCCTTCTGTGTGCGTCTGTGTTGTCTAAAGCAGGAAAATGATTCATTCCTGATTCAGAATTGAACAGCAAAACTAACCCTTTTTTCCCCACCAAGACAGTCTGAATGACAGAATATATTAATACAGGTTAAAGTCTCTGTCTCCAAAAAGAGACTTTAATAGGTTTTAATTAAATTTGTTTTGCATAAACAATCAATTTCAGTGTCAATGCTCTTTACTTATTTTGAGTACTCTCCTTTTGTGTGTTTCAATCAATACATTTCTACCCTTTGACATGAATTTTATAGCATGTTTCTCATGGTACTAAGCAGGCTGAGGTCTCTGATTACTAGGTCCTGTTTAACACTGTGGAATGTTGGACAGTGACTGGGTTATGTTAACACCTAGTTCATATAGTCCATCTAAATTAATCCAATACTTCTCGGCCAATCCTTTTTGGGTGCACATTATCAGGTTCTGCAGATTCAAGGTTGGGAAGATGGGGGAAGGATTACATTCCCACAGGCAAATGTTTTGCAAGCAAAACCCAAATAAGATTTAGAAATAAGTCCCACCCATTGGAACTCATGGGAATTTCACTCTCAGGGTTGTTATTGGGACAACATCAAAATCATGTTTTAAACATTTCCCCAATTACTTTCTCACATGTATCAGTCCGTCAGTAGGAAAAATCCCCATAGTCAGTCACTGATAACTCCATTCAGGATTAATTTAATCTTGTGAGAACTGTCATCCAAAAGCATATTTTGCTGTTTTGCCTTTCTTCTCTATTTCTTTTATAAATGCTAGGGCAAACCCCAGCTTTTTCAGCCTTTATAGTGTAAAGTCTAATTTTCATGTTGTTCTTCATTTGGTAGGTTAGAGATCAACATAGTTTTACTGTGGGTTGGTATGCTAATTTCACATGGTCTCAAGTACATTAACACAATAACATATAAAATGCTGGAGTTCTTTATTCTAAGAAATTATAGAAACCCGTTATCTCCTGATGTTGTTTTGTTAACAGAATATAGGTTTCATGTAAATAACTACATTAAATGGGGAAGCACTGTGATTGTACATGGGTGCCCTTGCATTGTCCAGCATCTCTTTGCCCGTCTTGAAGGAAGTTCTTCAGAGAAAAGGAGCTTTTGTCTTCTCTGGGACCCTAGTTTGCATAATCTGGTTAAATAAAACCAGCACACACACAAAGGATTGTGGGGGAAAATAGTAGTAATAGTCAGCCCCAGTTTCTCTGTCTAATCTGACAACAATATAATATATAGCTTATTTGTGTACACTGAAACAGCTCCTTGGGACCGAGTCCTTCTCCTGTTTCCCAACAACACTGCCATTAAAACAATGGGCACTGTAATTACTGTGGTAGAAGGGCATTATGGCTTCAGTTCTTCATCTGGACCATGTGCAGAAGGAAGAGTTTGTCTTTATAATCTCCCTCTACAAGGAGTACACAGACCAGAAGGCTCCTTCTCCCACTGTCTCTGCATGTACAAAAGATTTCTCCACACAGGAGACTGCAGTGTGAGAGCCTTTGTCTTAAATGAAAAGGGCATAATACAAGCCTTCTGTCAGCACTGGCTAAGAATGAAAGAGGAGCATCTATGCACCAGCTAACTGTTGAACTGCGCACAATACTGTAAAATCGGTACTTTTCTATTACCTCAGCTGGACTCATTGTATATCAGTATTACTGAGCCTGAACCAGTGGCCGCCCCAGTATGTGGCGTGACAGCCTTGTAAAATCATTGTGAAAGTTTTTGAGCCCCCGCAGAAAATCTGCTTTCCCAGCATTAGCAACTTGATGATGATGAAGAGGGGAAAAATATTTTATTTGTCCTTTGACAATAGTTGCTCTTGCTGGCAAGTATAAACTTGCCCAGCCATGCCATTTGCTTTTAGCATATCGCACTTTGGTGTTCTGAGTAACTACTGAGAGTTTGAGTTAGTTTCAAAAATGATAGTTTTGCAGGTTGTCTCCAGTCACTGACAACTATTTGTTCAGACTTCTCTGCCTCTAACAACAGCAAAACAATGTAGGATGTAGCTAGGCTTGTGTATCCCTCATTGATTGTCATGTAAGCTGTATTGTTTTAAACTATCCCACTAGTTAAAGGAAAATTTGTGACCAATGCAAACCCTAGGGTCAGATTTTCAGCATGGGAAAACTGATAGGCGCATCATTGACTTCAGAGAAGGCACACCAATTTATGCTAGCTGTGATTCTGGTCCATGTTCTTTATCACTATTCTAGACACTTAAGCAATTACTTAAGATGGAAAGAGTTTGGCTGATACAATTTTAAATGTGACATAATTTTCTTAATCAGTTTAGTTGAAAGATGAGACGCCTCTGCCTGCTAGATTGCACTAGGAGAGATTTAGAGCTGTCTCTTCCCTAGTGTATCTGCCTTGGGGATCTTATCATGTATATTGCTGAGCACCTTTCAGCTCCCATTGGCTCCAGTATGGATTGAGGAGCCTTATCACCTCCTAGATTGTACTAGTCATCTCCTAAAATAAGGTGTAATGGCAGCAAAATGTTCCATGGTTGTCTGTTATGTGAGTGACTGCAGGCTGGGAAACAGCAGGGGCTTCCCTGTTGCAAAAGCATGTCATTAGGGGGCTGAGAATATCATTGCTAGTCCTAGTGCCCCCTTTTAGGAAAATTGTTTTCACCCCATTGCAAGCATAACTGAGGTAAATTGGACATGTCAGACTGAATGGAACACCTACGCACTCCCTTCTCTGGAACCTTTCTCCCCTCATCTGACAATATGCAAACAGAATGCCCATTCAGATGTAAGCAACAAATATCAAACATTTCATCAGAAAGCAGAAGCCGTCCTGTTACAATCTGCTACATGTCAGGATTTGACAGCGCTGTGAAATATAAATGATCTCCAAGATGGCAATGCCTGCCTCGATTGCCGGTAAACAATTCCTTCATTAAAGGGATGCTTTAGAAATGACAGCCCAGAATGATGAGACTAGACTGATATAGCCAGGGATCCCAAAGCACTTTTCAGGGTTTAACAGCTGCTTGCATACACAAATCTCTTCTCACACATTTGAAGGAGAGTCACCTCTGAGCTGGAAGACAGAAGCCATTTAACAGGCTACAGCAACAATTGAGGACAGAAACCGAACCATTTGGAAATTACAGGGAGAATTTTAGGAAGGCAGAATGTAATTACTCGCTAGAATTTGGCCAGGACAGCAGAGTTAGCATCCATACTCTTGCTGAAAGTGTGACAAGGTATTGATTGTAAGTTTCTTGGGGCAGGGACTGTCTTTTTGTTCTGCATTTGTACAGTGCCTAGCACAGTGTGGGGCCTGGTCCATGTTGGGGGGCTTCTAGGTGCTGTGGTAATACAAATAAATAACAGTGACCACAAGTGCTCAGAGCCTTAATTTTATGTCTCATCTGAAAGACAGTGTTCAACTGCACAGTGCCCCCATAGCATCCTTGTATAGGTTGGAAAATGACTCATGGAAGAGGGACACTTACTAAGTTACCAACACCACTTCCTCTAGCATCTGGGGTTTCCTGGGAGGTCTCCCCCCGAAGTACTGACTTCATCTTGCTTATCTTACCCAATCTGATGAGGTCAGAGCCAGAAGTTGCATGGCTGTGATATAGCTTTAGAGGTTCCATATGCATCCTGCTCAGTGTCAGAGAAAAAACGAATGAGGTGTAGAATGATGATATATATTGGATGTATTTCTCAAATGTAAGAACATTCAGATCAGACAGTGCCTGAAATACTATGAGCAAGAATATTCTCATATTACTTGTGACTCAAAGAGAAATGGAAAGTACCTGAAATTTCATGAGCCAGTTTTGCAGGATGAATATGTTTGTATCAACATCTTGTCAGTGTGTTTATCTGAGCTTTGTTGGAGTTTATCTTGACAATGTGGTGACTATTTTCTTGTCCAAAAGATATAGACAGGACTCTATTTGAAGATGTCCTGCTTTGGTCTTACCTAGAGTTAGGTTTTGGATGGTACAAGACTAGCACTCTAACCAAAATATATTTGCCTGTGGGCTTATTGAAAGAGTGTTAAAAGGGGAAAATGTTTCTTGTGGCTTAATACTTTGGTTGAGTAGTATTCGGTGTGATAATGGAAAATACTTTGTCTTTATGTAACAACAAATAGAACTAGCTCAAATGCAGGATTTCTGATTTGTGGGAAATTTCACATTTTCAAAACTTGTTTCTGAATCAGAAACAAAAATCCAGGGGAATTGTGTAAGCTTCATGTACCCTGTGGCCTCTACCCAGTTGGCACAAAATGGTCCCTGTGAACTCCTTAGAGTAAGGACTGTCCTTAAGTGTGGAAAGTACCTAGCACATAGTGGACACTACCACATGTTATAAATACTAACTACACAGAATAGGAATGTTTCATTGTCTTCTCACATGTAGACATGTTTAGCTGGTTGTGTTCGAGGTTCCTTTTCTCGTTTTAGTTAGGAAAGAATCTTTGATGCAACTATTTGAATCTTTTGTAATCTTTTTCTATAAGCAAGCTTTTTTACTCATTTTGTTCAAAATTATACACCTGATGAATCTAATCTGACAAGTAGCCCAGAGCTGTCAAGAGTTGTACTAAGGTGTAAATGAAAAGCTTATGCTGACAAAGGAATCCTGACTAATAGACCTGTTTTCCTTAGGCAAGTTCAACTGTGCTCCGTTGACAACGGTTTGATGTTACCCAAGAGCACCACCCCCTGCACTTCCCAGTAAGATATTAACGTTAATGCTACACTGTTGTTCTTATCATTTATATGTGTTTAAAATGAAGGGAAACATCTTCAGAGTCCAAAAGCAAATTTAAAGTTAAATGAGCTTGAAAATAAAGCCTACCTGAGATCTTCACCCTGTGGTGGATTGAAAACTGTAAAAAATTACAAACTGTCACATTTAATCCAAAGGGGTTTCCTGGTCTTGCTTGCAGGCGAGGGGGCTCTGGAGGGAAGTGTGTGATCAGTGTCCTTGCAGTCAGTTTGCAGAGAGCCAGCCTAGAGCAAGGTGGGTTCAGTTGTGCTTCTGTTTTTGAAAGCAACCTGCCTTGTCTCACTCTCTTTGGGGGAATTTTGTGTGTTATCATTCTGAATTCTAAGAAATAAAGTAGTGTTACATTGCAACCTTCCAGAAAAATAAAAGTATAAAATACTCAAACGTCTCTGTAAGCCAGGAACATAACACTCCACATTTTCAGCTCCTCAAAAACTGATCTGCAAGTATGGTAGACGTGTGGGCCTTGGACAACATTACTGTAAGTCACTGGAGGAAAATACCGATACGGTGCTTTAAAATGTTTATTGTGATGCTTGTAGTAAGTCTGAACAGATCAAAATAAGAGGCATAGTTTATAATGTCTTTAATGGCTTTTTAAAATAAAGCTCTTTTTTATTAAATTGTTATTTGTGGATCAGTCCATGCTGTGTCCATTCTCTCTCCCCTTCTGATTCCCCCAGCAGTTGGGATTTGACCCCACATGCAGCAGAAGAGACCATTCTATTTAAATGAAGATTGTGAGCGCTTTCATATAAAATTCTAGTGCACAGCTGACTAAAATAGCTTAGAACCAGGTGTTTCTGACACCTCAGTGTCATTAATGTTGCCACCTTCTTAACATTGTCCTACATGACAAAGTCTTCAGCTTACAGCATTGTGGCATGTGCACTGCGACATGAGTGTCAATGCACATCAGACTGGCACGTCAGCAGTCGACGTGTTACATGCAGGGTTAGACTCTGAAGAGAATCTCAAGCTCTTAATGACATGCAAGCTAGCTTGCAGGTGTGGAACATGGTGTACCTTTCAGAACTGAAACTGACCTGAGAAGATGAAGCCATGTGGCAATTGGCAGCCCCATGTTTCAAGTGACGCATGCAGTTACGTGGTTGTTAGTATCTTTCCCTGTAGCTACCTATGCCATACTCCTACTGTGTGTAGTATAAATTCTGTCATTCTGATTAAATTGCAATGTCTATGTATAAAAAGAGAGACAGACCAAAGTACATCAGCAGTATGTTACTACTACTCTTAAATTACATTCTGTTTTTCATCGAAATGTGTAATTAAATGAAAAAACAAACATTCCATTAAGATCAGAAAATGCCCTATTCTTAGATACAGCTTGTGACGTTTCACTCCATATTCTTTATGAAAAGATGCTTATCATATGAATATGACATAACTGAGATGTACTTTATGCAAGATGGGTCTTGTAAGGTATCATTGGAAAGGTTATCATTTACAGAATGCATTTATCCAATCTGTATGCCTGTATCATTTCTGTATCTGAAGTTAGGAATATTGACTATGTATCTGTATTTCAACTATGCTACTTTGGGTGATGCCCACTGCAAACACTTCAGGTACAACAATGGAAAACCCAGACAGGGCTCATGGCCCATCAGTGAGGACAATGGACTGTGAAAAGCTTGGCCTTCCTGTGGATGCTCCATACTGCCACTGACTCATGGACGCTGTGATCCTACAGAGTCAGCTGGTCTTGTCACCTGATACTAAACATTACCTGGGACTTCTTGTAACTTTCCACTGTAAAGGAAGGGTGTGTGTGTGTGGTGGGGCAGCTGCCCCACCCCCATGTGAGAGGGGGCTACAATAGGCCAGAGCGGCTGCGCAGGCCGGCAGCCAATTAGAAAAGGGCTTACTGAGAGCCAATCAGGGCTGACATTAGAGCCAGCCAATCAGGGCTAGGCCCTATATAAAGGCTGCCTAGGAGAGGAGCAGGCAGTCTCTCCCAGACCTTCAGAGGGGAAGGTCTGTCTCCTGAGTGAGAAGACCAGCACCTGGGACAGCACAGCACAGCACAGCACAGCACAGCACAGCACAGCACAGCACAGCACAGCACAGCACAGCCTTGGGGGATCAGAAGGGAACTCCAGTCCACTACCTGCCAGGCTGTAGGCACTGAGGGAAGGGCCTAGCCGGTGCAAAAGGGCCAAAGGGGAAGCGGCCCAGGGAGAGAGGCGCACAAGGGGAGAGAAGGAGGGCAGGAAGGCTGCCACCAAAGGGTCCATGGATCCGGGTCCCAGTGTAGACGGTGGGCCTGGGTCCCTCCCTTCCCCCTTGCATGAACACCCAGTCAGTGGATGTGGTGATAGTGGACTGCACCAGACCCCTGACACTAGAGGTTAGACTCTGGGGTGTGGTTGATCACGGTGGCTGGGGTGCAGAAGGACTGCTGATAACACCAGACCCCCGGAAGGGGATGAGACCGGAGCAGTGGGCACTGCCAGAGGGCAGTGTCCTGAAGGGGACGCTGCTTAGTTGGAAGCAACGGGGGTCCAGACAGCAGGAAAGGAGCAGAGGACGGATGGGACACCACCGGCAGAGGGTGCTCCACCAAGGACTGAGCTAATTCCTGGAGTCACTAGCGGGAGGCGCTGTGGTGGTGAGTCCCAACACCGTTACAGGGGGTCTATTTTGGGAAACAAAGGATTCCTGCCTTATGTCAATCCTGTTTAAGGGTGGGGAGGAAGGCAAATGGGGCTCCTCCTCTCCATGGCTGTCTGCCCAAGGAGAAAGGCTGCTAAAGCCACCTGAAGTGAAGGTGAGGGGGAGTCCAGACTGAGACAGGGGTCCAGTCTGAAAAGAAATATAACTGGAACGCTGAACCACAGAAACTTTGCAACCTGCCTAAAATAATATTTAGGGTAAGAAATTACATTTTGTAACCTGTTTCTTGAGTATATTGAGCTTAACTTGTGTATTTTGCTTTATTTGGTCAGTAATCTGCTTTGCTCTGTCAGTTCTCTCTTATATTCACTTAAAATTCACCTTTTGTCGTTAATACACTTATTTCTTGTTTATAATATAACCCAGTTTATGTAATTTCTAACTGAGCCGGGGGCAAGAAGTGGTGCATATCTCCCTTCACATTGACAGAGGGGGCCCAAAACCTTTGGGTTTGTGCCCCTTAAAGGGAGTGGACAGTGTTGAGGCGAGCCCCTGAGGCTGAATCTTTCCAGAGCGGATCTCTGTCTCTCTCTGCAGCTGGGTGTGATCCTGCCTATGTGCTTGGCTGGAAGAGGCTTGTGATCCTAACCCAGCAAGGCCAGGTAAAGGGGACCCAGGCTGGCAGAATAGGCTGACTCAGTGGCATCCCAGCACATCAGGTGACCCCCCAAAAGGGCCCAAACCCAGCACACAGCTAAAGTTTATGTCATAGGCTTCCGATATCCTCAAAAGCAAAACGTAATGTCGCCTTTTCAGCAAAACGATGTACACAGTGTATCAGTACAAAGAAGAACAGAGATGTTTACTTTTGATTCACAAAGAAAATGAGTAAGTGGCTCCTCACCTGTTGTTGTTTCGATGACTGAGTATGTAGGCAAGTTTCTCATGGAGTATACACTTGCGTACTTTTCATGAGTTCCTGCAATGCATAATTAGGCTGTGGAACTCATTGCTACAGGATGTCATCCCAGTCAAGAACTCAGCAAGATTCCAAGAGGGATTGGATACTTTTATGAGTAATAAGAACATCAGGAGTTAAAATAGTAAATACTAAGAGTTTTGGCATATAAAATCTTATGTTCAAATTTAGGGTTAGGATTCTCTGTTTTTTAATTTCAGTTTCCAATCTTTCATGGAAAATATATAGTGTTGTTTGACTAGCTCTCATCACAATATGAGTAATGCCCCCAGAGACGATGCATGACATCACAGAGTGTCTGCTGGGAATTGTGAAACAATAGAAACTAAAAGACGGTGTGAAAAAAATCTTTGACTTCTGTGGGAAAAGAGAAAGTTTAGTGACTCTTAAGAAACCCACCAGACTGCGTGCTCGGTCTTATCCCACTAGAGGGGAGCTAAGGGGAATTAGACCCAGCTTAAATAGACAGCTCTATGGGCTGCGCAGGGGTTGGCAGAAGGGGGAAGCAGGGCCATAACACGCTGTGCTCTGGCCGATCCAGCGCAGTCAGCCATTCTTGCTGGCATAAATAAGGTTCTGTCTAGACTTACGGGATGCGTGTAGAGTACATACACGCTGCACGCCCCCGGCACAGATTTTTAATAGCAGTGTGGACGGTGGGGCATGGCTTAGATAAGTAGAGCAAAGACACACCAGAACCTCAGGGTTTATACCCTCCCTGGCTCTCCACACATCCAAGCAGTCCCCACCACACTCTACACTGCTATTTTTAGCAGTGTAGTGTCTCACTGCCAAAGCCTTTCACTGCTGGGTGTAGCTGCACACCACAGTGTGGACGCAACCTGCTTCTCGCTGCGCTGTGTAGCTACACATACCCTACACGCTGCTGCTGCCACTGTAGACAAGGCCAAAGAATCGCCCTGAGGATGCTCTAATTTAGTCAGTTCCCAGCTGGCCCTAGGATTGTGGAGGGTGGGAAAGTGCTTTAATGCAGACTGCAATTCGGGGGAATTCAAGATCTTTCTTCTTGTGGAAAGATTCCATTGTGTTTGAGATGAGGGGGAAGAAGGGTTTGATAGAGTAGAACTGAAAAGTGAGCCCTGAAGTACAACCCCAGAATCCTCTTTTCTTCCCTTGTTCCTTTCTTCCTCATGTCAATTATCATCTTTGTTTTTTAGCCTTCACCCAAATGTTCATGACTTGCTCTCTTATATAAATAATCCAAAATAAAATTAAACTCAGCACATCAGATCCTGCTTGTCCAAACTGTCAGCGCTCGCTGGGGTTTTGATTCATAGTGAAACACTCCTCTCTGATCTTGTTTTAGTTGTGTCGAGACAACCTTGGAATAATGCTCGGTTACATTAAAACAGCACATTTGGGCTACCTCCATAAATAAGATGCACTATACATGTCAAAACAAGTTCTTATGTAATAGAGATCTCTGTGGTTTCATTTACTAGTAACATCCTTTGTAAGTCATAACAAGGAAAGAGCCAATCTCTGTGATATGGAAATTTCTTCTCAAGTGCATAAATTATGTCTTAGTGCTTCAATTGCTTGAAAAGTGGGGCAGTCCCACAGGTCACCGTTTCCATCCAAGTGATAAGATTTGCAAATATTAACAATGATTTCTACTTTATGCTAAGGATTAACTTGATAGCTATTAGGAGTACAATTTACAGGAAGGAAAATGTCCCTCAAAGGCAGTAAATTATCAAAGTCAAGCAGTGAAGGGAGGACATGTTATTTGGTTTGTCAAGTCTGAACTAATTTCAAAATGCCTAAGAGCTGAAAGGCCAAATCTTTAATATAACTTCTGAATCAAAGCACAGCAAACACTAGCACTGGTTAATGCTGTCTATTTTTCAAATTTGGTTCAATTTTTGTCATCGAGTCAGATGCAGAGACACACAAAAGACACGTGGAAAGATAGCCATAGTACGACACTGGCAGAGCTGGGTTTTCTTCAGAGCTCTGCCACAAACTATCTGTGTGATCTCTGCCTGGTCACTTAAGCCCAAATCTTCAGAAGTGTCCTCTAATTTTAGTTGCCTTGGTTTTTTTGGTGCCCAAATTTAGACACCTGTAGCCAGGTAGAGGGTGTTGGGTGGAGGATTCTTTTTGTTCCTAATATACTTTAAAAACCCCTTATTGTCCTTAATTCTGCTGGTCATAGATTTCTCCTTGTGTCCCTGACTTCCTTTATCAATTTTTTGCAATTCCTAGCTTATGATTTATATTTATTACTATCAACTTTCCCTTTCTTTCATTTGCCATATGTTCACACACACACACACACACACACACACACACACACTTACAGTTGACTTCACTTCCTTTAACTGTACAATTAACTGCACCTGCCATACCTGGGTTGGGGCATGGGGTTTAATTAGTAGAACCAGCTGGGTAAGGAGAAGCTGATTCTCCTATAAAGAACAGCAGGGAGCTGGAGACAGAGAAGGATTCTCAGAGACTCTGGAGTCTGCTGGGAGTAAGAGACATTCCCAAGACCGGGAATGGCAGCTGGCAGCAAGCAGATGCCTGCAGGGAACTCTGAGTTTTCAGGGAAAAGGTTCCAGGCAGGGGGACCTAGGAGATCCCCAACAGGAAGACCAGAGCGTTGACTTGATGGGGATCTGAAAAAGTCCCATGGAGGCATGAGGCTGAACTTGAGAAGAATTTGATTGAGAGCCCTTGAAAAGTGGGGAAACTGAGGCAGGCCACAAAGGATGTGCTTGGGAGGTGGCTGGCCCATATACAGTTCAAAACAGCTTTCTGGTTCAAAGATTTATTTTAAAAACTCCAGTCAAATGAAATATTAAACTAATTATTTAGTTTAGCCCTAAACAATTTTTTTTGCTTGAGTCACCAAAAATTTTGTTTTCAGTTTGATGCGAAATAATTGTTTTTCGGAATCACCAGCAAACTCAAAATTCCATTATTTGCACAGTTCCACTATTGAGTGCTTTAAGTCAAGGCAGAACTTAACAAGATGTCAGAGGGTGGAGGTGGATGGCAGGAGAGAGATCACTTGATCATTACCTGTTAGGTTCACTCCTTCTGGGGCATATGGCATTGGCCACTGTCAGTAGACAGGACACTGGGCTAGATGAACCTTTTGGTCTGACCCAGTATGGCCGTTCCTATGTTCTTATGTAAGATGCTTGGGGCTGTTAGGGCCCAGTCCTGCAATCCTTACTCAGGAGAGAAGTCTACTCGCGTGGGGAAGGGTTTTAGGATTGGCTCTTTAACAGGGACCTCGGGAAGCCTGTGGCAGGGGAAGGGACAGTGTGATTTGAAAGGTCTTTTCCTGATGTCTGGGATTTCCAGTAAGTCAAAATACACATGCTCATGCGGTTGTGGGATTGTTTTGCGAACATTGGATCGCTCAGCTGCCTGTTCATCTTCCCCCTGCATTTGTTTATCTTGTGCCTTTTGTGGGAGATGAGCGGGCATTTGAAAGTGCTGTTTGTTTATTTAAAAGTGCCCCTTGCTGGGATGGCCTTATGAGACACACGTCTCATTTTTCCTGAACAGCCCCCAGGCAAACCTACTCCAGCCAAATACAACCAACGCAATACAGCACATTCTGTCTACCAGAGCAGACCGGGCTGAGCAGTGATGCTTTCATTTCACTCTTAAAGGGAGGAGGCATCTTAGCATGAGGAATTCAAGAGAAGTTCTACAACTTACCATTTTTGAAATGATTAAACTTTAAGTGGAAAGTAATTTAAAAAATTGGTTAATCTCTAATTTGAGATCATGATTGCAGCTTCCTCCTCTTCCTATTTGAAGGGAGAGATTGGGGGCACTGCTCTGACATGGCCATAGGTTTCTCCTTGTGTCCCTGATTTCCCTTATCAATTTTTTGCAATATTATCAAAGCAGCATTCTCTGAGCGGACAAATAGATTCAGGGACCAGACTAGAACTTTGACTCTGGTCTCCAATATTTCATCTCTCACTAAGCCAGCTTTGTGGGGAGAAAAGGGGAGTCCCCTCAGCCAGAGTCCAGAGGAAAATGGATAAGAAACAGCAGAACAACGCCTATTCTGCTCTGATCAGACTGGCACCTCTGCCATCCGTTCCTAGGGGGCAAAGAATAATCCACTCCAACTAGAGTGGCTAACGCTGAACTCCTAGTTTCTTGCTAAACCCTTGTCCCTTCCCTGCTTCTCAGTCCCATTTGGTGATTCCCCTGAGATTCCCACCCTCCAGCCTCACCACTTCTGCCTAGCTTTTTATCCTTTGATGCTATCATTCAATCCTGCAGCTTTTTTCTTTACTATGTTCCAAAATCCATCCACTTTATTTCATCCTCAGAGCCCAAAACCTTGTCTAGCCCCCCCGTTTGTGTCTCTCAACTGGACAATTGCAAATTCCTCATCTCTGACCTTTCAAATACTCATCTTGCGTCTGTCCAATCAGTCCAAAATGTTGCAACAGACCTGCTCTGACCTCATCCATCCCCTTTTCAAGTGTCCTCACTGTCTTTCTGTCCCCTTCCATGTGAAATTTTGGGCAGGGACCTTTTTAAAAACTCTGTAAAGCCCTGTGTAAGCCAATACCTGCCCTGTTTTTTCAGAGGCCCTGATGCAATATGCTGGCTAAATACGTGACCTCTATTGGATGGTCTACAGAGGAGATACAAACCTATGACTGCTTCCTGCTTATGGTCAAGTGTTAGAGACCTGTGCTGATGGCCTCAAGAGTCTGTTCCCTGCCTCTGACCACCTCTGGTACGGGGCCTTAGACGAGCTCCTGTAGTTCAAGCCAACTTTAGGCACCTAATCTTGGAAATGCTGGCTCCAGTACACTGTGCACAACATACACACAATAACAGTGCTGCTCGGGACAGCCATCACCAGACAGGGAGTGAAGGAAATGGCTGTAAAATACAAAGCCCTTAAGTGAAAGGTATTTGTTGAGAGAACCCAAGGAAGCAACAGAGGGTTATTACAGATAAATATTAATTTATTGGTGGAACCAAAACAATGAGACTCGCTCTTCGGCAGTCAAACTTTACAGCCATATCACCATAATGTCCCGTATCCTCTCTTCATCTTCTATCAGCATCTTGCAACTCAAGTTTCTTTACAAAGAGCTGCCTTCATCTGGACCCGGTGGCTTGTGCTCCTATGGAAGGTGAATAACTGAACCTGGCTATGGACATCAGGGTCACTGTGGTTGGCCTTCTCTTCAAAACAAAGGAAGGAAGGGATCTGTAGCTGGCATGTCACCATTAGAGTGCAATAGCAGAAGCAGGCATGCATTTTCCAAACAGATCTGATGCAATTCCTTGCAGAGAAGCAAAAGAAGAATTTGAGAAAGGAAGCTGTTGAATGTCTTGGTTGGTGTGTCTTGGAGTGTCTTGGTTGGTGTCATATAAAGTGACAACAGCGACAGCATTTCCAGACAAGTCCTAACAGTGGAAATGTTCAGGGGAATATATAGCACTGGTGGACTGATGCTATCCATTAGACTACACACAGATTTCCCTTTAATAAAGCGCTACGAAATGGAGCTTCAGACTGAAACCAGTGGTTAAACACAGCTGTCCTTTTGCCTTGTGTGGGGGATTTTTCCCACATTATTTTTTTTTCCAATATGTAGCCTGAATCAGAATGGAAGAAAAATGGCTGAAAAATTCCACTTTCATCTTCTTTTGCATATTGGATTTCATAGGCCAAACTTTTAATTGCACGTCCAATTTTTCACACCCAAGTTTTGTGTGTACAAATCTGAGTGTAAAAGATGGAGGAGAAAAATTTTGTATGCCAACATTTTTAGGTGCAGGAAGTTGTGCCTGCAATTTTATAGGACTATTTAAAAATGTAGCTGAATGTGTTCCTAAATTATTTAAGCTAGAACACCTGTGCTGTACATTTTATATGCCAGAGTTTCAATTTAATTGTGTGTCTTTTGACAATTGCTGTGTGATACCCTGTTTTTTATTTGTGACAACAGCACCTCAGCTGTTCCACTAGAGCTTCTAGAGCTGAGAGTATTGATAATGAAGGTCTACTGCTTGTTACAGTACCCGTGATAGAAAAGGATAGTGCAGTCTTTTGGAAACTCACAATAAACTAATTGGTCTGACATTCAATCACTGGAAACAGGAGTTCACCCCTTGGAATCAATTTATTGTAATTTTAAGAGCATACAGGGAAACCAGTTTAGTACCTGTGTGGCTGGAAGAAGATCTCTTGATTATTTTTGGGGGGAAAAGTGCAAATATATTTAAAATAGTTGAAAGTCTAAAAATGTATATTTCAGGTTTTTCAGGAGCTGCATGCTTAAGTTATGTTTCTCAACAAACAAACAAATATTGTGTTATCAGAGATGTCAGCTCTTTCCTATGGCTTTTCCCGTTTCCAAAATATCTCAAGTGCTCTGGCAGACATTTTATAATGATACAGGCCACTTCATTGCTGGAAGCTAGACTGTAATAACCTTTTAAGCATCACTCAGTCTAAAGTGTCTGTTTAAGTAATGTGTATAAATCACGGTATCTCCCCACTGACTTTTTCCCCCCACCTCTTCCTTGAAAGTTACTCGTCTAGTGCAAATTCTTGAAAAAAAGTAAATCCTGTTCACTTGACTCACTTATCACAACCAAGGGGGCTACTCGTTGGAGTAAGACAAGAAAGTTTGGGCCCAATATGTCATTTCAGAAGGAATGAGAGTATATAGAGTGGAGTGGGAAAGTTAGTACTTGATAGATGATGCAATAAAGTATTTGTTACTGTCTTTTTCTTCAATTTTCTATAATATAGTTAGATATTTATGGCCTGCATCATTGTAGTATTTAAGAACCTCACACTCTAACAGATTTTTAGCCTCACAGCATGCTGGTGAGGTAGGGAAATATTACCCACATTCCACCGATGGGGAACTGTGTAGGAAGGAAGAATGTCCCAATGGTTAGAGTAGTAGCCTGGGATTTCAGAGATGCAGGTTTGATTCCCTGCTTTGCTGCAGGTTTCCTATGTGACCATGGCAGAATCATTTAGCCTCTCTATGCCTTGGCACCTGATCTGTAAAAGGGGGAATAATACTTCCCTAAAAATAATAATATAAATAAATAGGTATATCTCATAGAGCTGGAAGGGACCCTGAAAGGTCATTGAGTCCAGCCCCCTGCCTTCACTAGCAGGACCAGCTACTGATTTTGCCCCAAATGGCCCCCCTCAAGGATTGAACTCATAACCTGAGTTTAGCAAGCTAATGCTCAAACCACTGAGCTATCCCTCCCCCTGTTTGTCTGGAACAACATGAACATCAGCACCCTAATGAGCCAAGAGGCTGTATCTCAGTACGTCAGGAGGGATGAGTAATCTGTCCTGTAACTGTATAAAAGTAGGTCCCGGAGTGCGCATATTTGGCCAGCATAGGGGGCAGTGGAAAGTCCCGCCACTGACTGAGCTGTGTCCATTGCCTGGGGGCACATATTCGTAGTATGTCCTGTAGAGTCTATAGGAAACTATTACTGTGCTTCGTTTGACAATAAACCTGGCTCGGGTTCCTTCGTACCTTACTAGAGTCTGTGGTCTTTGGGGGGTTCTCTCGGGGTTTGCTGTGTCAGCTATCTGCGCAGAGCCGGGGCAGCACACAGAGGGAACACGCAAGCAGCCGACTGTTATCATCGAACAAGAGCAGAGCACCACACCGGTAGGACTTTGTTGAGGGTTTTGTTTTGTTTGTTAATAGTTCTGCCATCTTTCTTTGGAAAATTTCAGAGGTATCCAGTTTGGGGAAAACTTTAGCTCCTTTCACTTTGAGGAGGAAGTCATCCATTGTTGGGAGGATATAGTTTTCTCTCACAACTGCTTCATTAAATCTTTTAAGATTCACACAGAGTCATATTTTTCCATTTTTCTTTATAATTGGTGCCATTGGAGCACACCATGCTGCTGAATCAGTGATTTTTTTCCATTATGCTAATTCATTCCATTCTCTTTAACTCAGTTTCCCCTCTATGAAGTAATCTGATGGGAATCCTCCGAGGTGTATGTACACTATATAGTTCAGCATTATCTCTTAAGATTACTTGTACTTGGTCTCCTTTCAAAAATCTGATATCACCAATATTCCATTGAGATCTTCCATCTTTCTTGCTAGGCTCATTCTGGCTGCTATGCTGTGGCTGACTGGCTGAGCAGCTGTTGGTCTGTGGTCCTTTGATCACAAACATTCTGAATGTATAGATTTTGTCTTTATAAGTTGTTTCTGCAGTTCAGAATACCTCTAGGGGTAGTCAGAGCTATGTCAGGTGACTTCTGCTCTGGGAGGGGTTGCAAATGATTGGAAGTCCCTTCTGAGATGACTGAGGTCAGCTCCTGAATCAATTTTAAAATCAGTAGTCTTGCCATGAATATTCAATTTCACTCTCCAGGGAGGCTTCTGTGTCATCACACGATAGATCCCAGAAACAATGGCTCTTGATTGTCTGTAACATGAATCAACTGCTGCACTGACTGATTTGGTACAGCAAACAGCTGCAAAATATCCATATTTTTTGCATTTATTACACCATGTGCCTCTGCTAGCCATATGTCTTGGGATATGACTTTTTCCACACCTTGTACATATAGCTTGGAATTTGCCCTTCTTAGCCTCAGCACTGTTATGATAATAACTTTTAACACGCATGCTGAGTCTCTTTCCTGCTTCTAAGCTAGTTTCTTGGTTTTTTAAGTTTGGCAAGTTGCTTTTGGTTTTGCTGTCTCACCAATTCAGATTGCTTTGCTATTTGAATAGCTTTGTCTAGGGTTAAGTCCATCTTCATTTGTAGGCTTCTGTCAAAGCCTAAAGGTTTGTATCTGTTAACACAATAACCAGCCAGTCTCTGATATTTTCATGTTTTACAATCCCCAAATCAGATTCCAGCCACTGCATGCAGAGCTCTTATAAAATATTCAAGATTTCCCCCTGGTTCTTGAATTCTCTGGTGGAAGCATGCTCTTTTATGAAACAAATTTCTCTGAGATATGAAGTATGCATCAAACATAGCCAGAACCCTTTCATAGTCATCTTTGTGACTGTCTTCAGTAAAATCAAAGGATTTAAAGATATACTTTGCTTTCTTCCCTATAGCATAAATTAAAGAAGATACCTGTATATCTCCAGTTTCCTTGTGGAGCTTGTTTGCAATTAGAAATCTTGCAAAATACTGCCTCCAGTCTGTCCATTGTGAAGGTTTGCCAAGCTGAAGGTCGCTGGGGGCATTGAAGAGTAGTATATTGATGAGATCTTGATCCTTCTGTTTGTGACTGTTGTTGGGCTGTTTTCCTTCTATTTCTGTTTCTCCCTTGGCACTGTCCTACTATTGATACTGTGCCATGTACTTCTTGTACATGGTAGATCGCAGGCTGGCATTAGCAAGTCTGGCTTTTATATCAGATAGAGACTGACTACCCAGCTTATTTCTCAGGGAGATATACACCAGATGTGTTCACAATAGGATGGTTTAATGCTCTGGTATGGCTAAGGTTAGTTTAAATAAGATATTTTACACACAGTGCTAGCTAGTGGCTGAACAGTATAATAGTTTAGAATTCCTTTCCATTTTATTTCTGGGAATCACAGGACTGGAAGGGACCTCGAGAGGTCATCTAGTCCAGTCCCCTATCATGGAACATGAGGATTTCCAATTCTCTCCAAGTATCACAAGTAAAAATAAATGTCCTGCTAGTCCTGTTTGTGCAGATCACACCACTGGAAATCTCTGCTAATGAGCGGCATAAGTGATGTTACAGGTCAGGATTAAGGTGCCACACCAGAGCTATGTGAGAAGTTTGTCCAACTCCTCTCTGTACCATGCCTACTTCAAACCAGGGTTAGTGTTGACTCACTTTCATGAGCACTGAATTCACACATGATGGCTATGTCTGCACTCAGGGTTTTCTTGAGTTCCCCAGCATTCGTATAGCACTCATGTAGCTTCAGTGCTAGCAATGATGAAGTAGTGTTAGCATAGATCAGATGCTGGCAGTTTTATCCCCATGTCACCTAACAAGGCCAATTTGGTTCTTTAACAAAGCACCCTGCTGAAAACATGGGGTGAAATCCTGTCCCTTTAGAAGTCAGTTGGTGTTTTCCCATTGACTTCAATAGGGGCAGGATTTTACCCTGAGAGGAGAAAAACCAGAACTTGTATTTTGGAACTTCAGAACACTTAATTCATCAGCCCCCGGTGGCATCAAGGACAAAGAACTTGCTTTCTCGACATTCTCCTTGTTTTCTACCTACATCATAATCTCTGTGCATTTTAGAATTGTATTTTATAGTGTTGTTTTTTATTTGTTTGTATTACGGTGACACGTGTAGGCCCCAAGCACATCAGGGATCTGTTGTGCCCTGCAATGTATAGACACACACATAGTAAAAGACAGCCCCTGTCCCAGTGAGCTTACAGTCTGAATAGACAAGACAGACAAACTGTGTGTGTTTAGGGGGAGGGAGACCAGAAGGATGATTCTTTCTTTTTTTGCCCAAAGTCACACAGGAGGTATATGATAGACAAAGCCAGGAATAGAACTGGGTCTCCTGCATCCCCAGCCAGTGCTCTATGCACTGGACTATGCAGCCTGTTTGAACTCGGGGTTCTTGTAATGTGCTCTCCTGTCACCTCCTCTGGAACCTGAAGCCCTCTATGTTCTATAGACTAGGTACAGCACAGATAACAACATCAGCGCAAGATTCCCCATAATACCCCACCAATATATTTCAGCTACTGCTAGGAATGAGCGGGCAGTTTAGCTTCCATAACTGTTCAGGTTCTGGCCTCTTTTCCAAGGCGACCAACAAAGATACCAATGAGTGCAAATTGGGATGATGTTTTTCGTGATGCTGGCACTTGTCCATTGGGAGCGAGGCTGCTACTACTATATCATTTCACACAGGCCACTGAACAGCTGTCAGATGGTAATAACTGTGGATAACTCGTATCCTGGAGGATTTGAACTGATGAAATAAAGGTGAAAGGCTATATTAGAGCATTGCTGACCTCTGCAAGCCATCCAACCCTGTCCTCACTAGATTGTTTGTTTTTGTTTTATTCTTCCCAACAAAATACAAATTTTAATACTAAGAAAAATATGACAAGCTAAATCTTACATGCTTAAACTTCATTAAAAAGTGTGGGTGAATTTATGAAGTTCTTAGGCTAAAGTCTCCTAGACGTGGCTGGGTTAGATCCTCAGCTCCTTCCTTAGTTTTTAACTCATCCCATAATTGGACAAAACCTCATTGACTTTAGTGGGAGTTTGCTTGAATAAAAACCAAATGATGACCTCAGCATTGGACCACTGGGGAGTTTTACCTGAGTAAGGAGTAAACTCTGCCAGATCCTGCCCTGTGGGCAGAAAGGAACAAGCTGGGCATGTATCTGTCACCAGCCACGCAGCATTGGACTGTGTCACCTTTGCAACCAATGGAAATTGAAGACCTGCAGGATCCAGCCCTTTATTTGAAACATTATGACAACAACAACTTCAGCACAGGCTGGAACTCAAAACAGCACCCAGGTGCTGGAACCAGTGATAACAGCAACAGAATGCTTTGCAGTTTTGTTCTATGTCTTCCAACACCTGCTCTATAAAAATTGTTCCCACGCACATCTCTCGTTTGCAAGGAGGACATAGGAGCAAGTGCACACTTACATCTGAGCTGCTCTATGTACGTAGGTGTTTCTATCCCCTCTTTCCTCTAATCTAGTTCCTCTGAGGCTTTGTCTACACACAGAAGTTGCACTGATTTAGTTAAAGCTGAGCAAAATGCCACTAGGGCACTCTTATTTCAGTTTAAACCAGGTTTATTTTAGCGTAGCCAAGTGGATTAGGGATAGGTTGGAGCTAAATCAAAATAAGCCACTCAGGCTGAAATCAGAGTGTCCACGCAGTGGTTTCATGGATTTAACGCAATCAGTTTTAAATCACACCTTAAGTTTAACTGATGCAACTTTCTCCTGCAGGCAAACTTTGAGCTTGTTTGATCGTTTTCCCAGAGCTACAGATCACTTAAACAGAGACCCTGGAGATGGCGACCAGCAATCCTGCTGTCGGGTACGTAATACTGCTCTACCCTAAAAAAGCCCGAGTCAGAACCCCACTATAAAATGTTGGACATTGGCCCTTGCCCACCCTCCTCTGAGTGACCTGTCGAAGTGGTGAATAATCTATTCAATGGCTGGAGAGTTTGTATGAAAGCTTTTTATACCGTGAAGCACTGGGGGCTGAAAACAGCAATCAATTCCTGCTGTTAACCCCTCCCTCCACAAAGCCCTGAGCTCTTATTACCTCACTGATCAATTTAAACTAGCATGTCAAATATTTTCTATACAACTGTTGCCCTTTGTACATCTCATACGTTGGAACACACTTTTTCAGAGCATTTACACCCTATGTTTACCTTTGGTTTGAAGAGAATCAAGAATTCCCAACTGCCAAGTCACACTTTTATTTAAAGCTTTAATTGTCTTAAAGAAAAAGCCATTTTGAAATCTAGCCCTTTGGATCCACCGAGGCAATTTATTATCCGATAAGCCCTTTTAAGCTTTGGAACAGGTTAATGTGCCTCAGCATCTGTATAATTTGTCTTCGGCTGTTTTACCCTGTTTATATGAGGATCTCCATTTTGCTTTGGCAGCACAATTTCTTTTCTGCTCCTGCAAATTAAAAAAAAAACCACCCTACTAAGCTGGAATGCTCTGCAGCTGTGAAAACCTATAATAACTTCAGTCGGATTACAACTACATCAAAGGTATTATAGATCCCTAAGTAACATATTTACTGGGCTTTTCAACAGCTGTGTAATTAGCCCTGGATTACTACTTTTCTGCCACATCTTTAAATATCCACATTTTTCAAAACTTACCCGAATTGAAAGAGGAGGTTTTCTCCTTCACTGAAGATGCAGCCCATCAGTTTTTCTAAGATGGTTAAAAAAAAACCACCAAACCCCCTAACCTGCCTCCACTGCCTCCTAGGAACTGGGATCAAGGTATCTGCTGTCCCTCCCCCAGCTGCTTTGAACATCTGATTGATTACTTAGGTAATTAGACTGGGGTGGGGGGTGTAATATCCTTTGTGCAGTACTGTGAGTAGTCAGTCACTAAAAGGCTTTGAGATAGCAGCTGTCCCCGTTAGTAGTCCACATTCTCCCTGTACAATGGGGGAGATGGCAGAAGGTGAGGAAAAGCTCGTGCCTCCACAAGAAGGAATAAAGACTCCATATGTCTCCTGCCTCAACAGATGCTTCTTCAGGGTGACCCTGTTTACTACACTATCTCCACCCCCTGCCATTGCACGGACCTCAATCACCGCGCAGCTGACAGGCCCTATTCACAGGCTTGTCTCCAGCAAGACTTGCCTTCATGCCCTGCTGATGCCGACAGACACTTTCTATGGGGTTTTTGTGCCCTGGGTTGAATTGGAGAGCGCATTAAGTCATAGAATTCTCCTGCTGTGTTCCTACACACTTCTGCTGTCATTCCTTTTCAGAGCCTTTTGTTATTCAATTGTCTTTATTCTGGGAACAGGGAACTAGGAGGGAAGGGGGACTTAAAAATTACCTTTAATACTAGCTGTTATTGTTTCCATTATAAATGTCAGGATAAGATAGCATTTGAACCGCTAAACAATTTGAAGGATTTTGCCCCACCAGCATTTATAGTAAATGGCAACTAGCTGCTTTCTTTTGCTCAGGTCACAGGCCTACAAGCAGGTCATCAAAGGGAAGTGTGAGGGAGACCTTTTTCTGGCCTGTGAAGGAAATGTTGATTTTGGGGTCAGCTGCTGCTACAAACAAATGGGACTTTGGACTGAGTTTTCTCTTTGGAAAATTCTTCTGAAGAAAAAAATGCTGCCTTGTATCTTTCTGTCGTAATTCTTTGATACACTATCTGGATGTCTCAGACACATGTTAAAGATCCAGCCAACTGGGCCCGTGGGCCAACTTACTACCTGACTTTATAAGTGCCATTCACTAGCTTTTAAATAGCAGTTATTTAACAAGCATCTTTTTAGTGTGGTGCCTAAGAATTACATTCGCAGTTCCTAGTACACTACTCTGACTGCTATCTAATGTCCTGCAGGCAGAGCTTAACGTGTGGCCTTAAGTGGCTTGATTCATCTCAGGCTAAATATGAAGCAAGGGGACACATTATGGCTCAGCCCTGACTCTAGTGCTTATTACTGTAAGTAGTTCTGTTCAAGGCCCTAATTCAACAAAGCACTGAAGCACATGTTTAAATCCATCCTTATTCATCAAAGCAAGTGTGATCTGCAGCACTGGACCCTTATTGAATGGATCCTATAGAACTCATGCCTTTGTAGTAGGACTTCTTGTGTCTGTTCAAAGTATCATAGTGGAATACATACAGGTTGTAAACCTCTCAGTAGGTCGGTGTGAAGCACTTTGATGTTCATTTTGCAATATATGTCCTATCACTTTCCTTGTTTGTGCCATATTGTTTTGAGTGAGCTCTCAAAGCTTATAGCAGGAGTGACAGATGCTTTGTGAGACAAATGAAAGTATCACTTTACATTTTCTGGTCCCATCTGGTTCACCATATCATCCTTTTACTTACAGCCTGATATGCTGCAATACAAGGCTGGTGCAACTGGATGGCCAAGTGGATATTATTATGATGAAATACACAATGTTTGTCAACTGATATTTTCACTTGGGAAATAGTTCAGATGGCCATGTTGAACTCTTGTGGGGTGGTGGGGGGTAGGAATTTAAATTTGATTGCTTTTGCAGAGGCATGTTCTGTGCCCTTGCGGTGTCCCTGGGACAGGAGGAGTTCTGTGCCCGCGTTGATTATTGTGGGGGCCCATTCCCCTGCTTGTGCAAGCCCCTGACTTCTCCTATTCCCTGTCATGTAACACCTTGCCACCACAAGAGGCAGCGGCTTAACATTAATTGTGATGCCATGTGCGACTGGCCCTTGATGTGTGCTGAGCATTCCACCCCCCTAGTATATCTTTATTGTAACGGAGGAGTCAGTTTATTACAATAGGAATGTTCAGTTTCCAAAAGGTTGGAGGATGATATGAAACAGGACACACCCTCCTTAAAAATCTCCTAGGAAGCCAAAGAAATTTGCATGCCATATCAAAACACGTCACAAATAAATTGTTTACAGCAGGCCCCAATGAAATCTAAATGTAGCAGAGACAGCTGCAAATAGGCTCTCTCAAAAAGATGGTGTGTTTTGCACATTCTTTTGATTCTGCCCATAATATTTTAGAAGGCAATGAAACCTTTAGCAGCTATCCCTCACCATAACAAAACAAAACAAAACCAAAAAATTGATTTATGCATTTCATTAGGCAGTGTCCTCCTACGGCTTCTCACTTGGAGAACGCCACAGATGAGCATGCCGCTTCACACTGCAGAGAAAGATGAAAACGCCCTGTTACAAAGCCCTTACAGAGTAAGGGCTTGATTGCCCCTTCTCAGGCAAAATCCTGTCCTTGCTCATTCCATTGGGTGCAGAGTTTGCCCCCAGGATGATGGCACCACCTCCAAAGGCTGCAGCTTCCCGTGTGTTGTTTCAGATCCTGAGGGATCACTGGGCTATCTGTGCTTAGGCCTTGTTTGTCCCCACTGGCAGCCTCCCTACTCTCAGGGCTTCTGAAGCTGGTGGCTGACCTAGGGATGTCCCCCCTCCTTGAGGCAATCATGCCTGGGGCAATATTATCCTTCTGCTGTAGCGTCTGCAGGGCCAGTAGAGGGATGATATGCATCTCCCCAGGCTCCTCAACTCCCTGTGCTCACCCAGCAGGCCAGGCCCCAGGCTCACAAGTTGTCCTCTGCAGGAGAGAGAACTGTGCCACAGAGGCAGCTGAGACTCTCTTCCATGTCATAGGGGTGTGATCTGAGTGTGGAGGGCACTCCTTCCTGTGTGGATTGGGGAAGCTGATGGTTAACTTGAGACCAGACCAAAAGGAAGAGATGGCAGCACAGGTGTGGGTGGGTAGGAGAAAGGAAGGCTGATGACTAGGACAATACAGCTGTGTGGTCCCGTGGCAGGTCAGTCTACGCAGTTAGTAGGTAGATATGCTGGTTAACATTAGGACTGGCTGAAAAATTTCCATTGAAATGTTTTTTTGATGAAAAATGGACTTTTCAGCAAAACCATTTTTTCCCCTGCAAAAAGCATCAGCTTCCCACAGAAAATTTGGATTCTTTCACTGGAAAAAGAAATGCCCTAAAACCTGAAATATTTTGATTTGGCTAGCCTGCCAGGGCGTCTCACGGGAATTATCGTTCAGTTTCCTCATTCTCCCAGTCTCCTCTATGGGCTGGACTACATCTCCCATAATGCTCAACGGCCAGGGACTACCATGATGATTCCCTCCATCTCGAGCCCCTTCTCAAAACCTATGGCTTGTAGGAGGCTTACAAACAAAAGCCACACAGAAAGAAAGGTGCTTGTAGTAAATGTGACTGGTGTGCTCCCCTCTCCTCCCCCTCGCACAGTTTTCATTTCAGTATGTTGAATGTCTGAACTGGTGATTACCTTGCACCAAGGACACTGCTCACAGACTCATAGCCATACAGGGCCAGTTTTCATAAGTGCTGAGCTCCCAACACCCCCCCTCCCCCAATCTCCAGTTCAAGCCAGTGCGGTGTGTAGTGCCTCTAAAAATCTAGGCCCAACTTGTTAAAATACAGCAAAATGATATGAAAGGAAAGTGGCACCGTGTTCTTATCCCAGGTTTCCATTCGTAGCGTATGTCTCCACTGCAATTGGGGTGTGCGTGTTTGCAACATGTGTAGTCATACTTGGCTAGCATTGGTACCAGTAGCACCCAGGAACCTCACTACGCTGGCAGCTAGCCTGTATTGAAGCCCATGCTGCAGCAGCTTCACTGTTATACCCATGCTAGGTCAATTCAATTTAGCTCAGGTATGTCTACATGTGCTTCAATCACTCCTCTGTTTACAGTGTAGACATGTGCTTAGAGACATGAATATACACCCAATAAATGTGAGAAACTATATTAGACAAATCAATATTCATATTTATTGGATAAACCCTGAAATTTCAACTCTTCTATGGCAGTGGATTTCTCACAGCTTATTCCACGGAATCTGCTATTTTGCTACTAGCCAGGAAGATGACAGAGAAATTAGGACAGACAGAAATTCGTTTTCTATTTTAATCAGTGGAAAAAGCCTGGAATTTGAGTACCAATTTTTGGTATATTTCAATGCATATTTAACAATGTTTTTCAGGTAAGCATCATTTTCTTTTAACTTTCGTTCCTTTGATTTCTGGAAGATACCCAGAAATTTCAGATGAAGATCAATAGCCCCTCTCTCCACATGGGGAATGGTGCAGCTCTGATTCCTATACCCATTTTCATCCTTCTATTACTTCCAGACCAGACTACTCCATCAAAGGCTCAATAGGTAGGTGCAGTCTGGGGCTGAAATCAGGCTGCAGGTTGTGAGTGTAAGTGGTATACAGTCTGAGTTGCAGAGTATCACCAGCCACTTTTGCACTGGTTTGACTCCTGCCGTATGGCCCCTGAGCCCATGGAATAGAATAGAACCTGCACAGGCGGTCTCTCCAGCAGGCACAGAGCCGGCTCTCCCACGTCCAATGCCCATTGCAGTTGAAAGCACTCGGAAGCTTGCAGTGAGTCCCAGGCGATGCTCTGCACCTTGCTGCAGGATCTGGTCCTACAGTGCTGAAATGAGGACGCATAGCCTGGGGGCGGGCTCTGGCCTGAGAGTACTGAGCAGAGGAAGCAGGGAAGTGCGACAAAACTTTGAGGCACACTGTTCTCAGGGCTCAGGTTACTGATTTTTATCTGAAATTCCTGAACACTCTTTAGGGCTAAAACTAAATAAAGCATCACAGGGTTAAGTTAAAACAAAAGGAAACTTACTTGATTTTAAGAACAAATATACCATAAACATCAAGATATACGGTCCCTGCCATCAAGGCTCATAGATTTAACTGTCCTAAATCCTCTTGCCTGGAAGCAGAAAAATGGCATCCTCCTTAAATTAAGTGAGTTTGGGACAGATTCTCTGGTCTGTGGTGCAAAGTAGCCTTAATTCCCTTCTGTGATTTGCTGGGGGTGGGGAGGAGGGTGTGGGGTGAAGAGGTTGTCTCAGCTCCATTAATCTGTTTTCTCCATAGGATGTGTGTGAAATTCCATCTCCAGGACATTAGCATGAGTTTCACACACACACACAGCAGAGCAGAATAATAGAGTTGGGTCCATTGTGTAGAGCTGAGAAGGGCCCTTTAGTCTCAGTCTGCACGGATCCATCCCTGATGCTTCCCATTGTTCCTAGGCTGGTATTACACAATCTGGGATTATGTCAAGACTTTTCCTCTCAATTTCTAAAAGCCATGTGTAGAGTTTTAACTGTGAAACGCCCATGAAAAACATATGGTAGTTAAAACTTGGTGACGCGCTTTGCAATGACAATTTTGTAGAGGGTTAGTCTATAATGTAGTTTGATCCACTGGGCCAGATCCTTCTCATACTGCCATTGACAACAGTGGAGAGCTCTACCAATTTTCACTGGCTGAGGCACTGGTCTCTTATTTTATATATTGCATGTACATATTTGGGAGAAATTTTAAAAGGCATTATTATTTATTTATTTATTTAAACTACAATATCAACCAGGAGCCCTACTCATGGATCAGGGACCCCCCTGTGCTAGGTGCTGTACAAACATAGAACAGAAAGACTTCCCTGTCTGAAAGAGCTTACAGTCTATGTATAGGACAAGGGACAACAGCGAGATACAGACAGACTGATGGGGAAGAACAAGGAGATGAGGAGACAATATTGATCAACATGGTAGGCAGTTGCATCACCAGTGACCTAACTGTTGTCAAGATTTTGGAGGCAACACAGCAAAGGCAAATTTTTAGGAGGGATTTGAAGGTGGATAATGAGGGAACTTTGTGGATGTTTATGGGGTGCTCCAAGTGTGGGGGGCAGCATAGGAGAAAGCGCAAAGGGAATATTTAAAAATATGACATGCAGATGATGATGGCTGGTATCATGGATGGATCAGAGTAGAAGACCATCTGTTGATAGCAAATGAGATGTGATATGTAGGGCAGGGGTAGCCTGCAAAGAGCCTTGAAAATGAAGACAAATAGCTTATGTTTGATGCAATAGAGAAGAAGGAGCCAGTGGAGAGATGCAAAGAGAGGAGTGACATGGTCAGAGTCATGGGCTAGGAAAATGCTCTTTGAAGTAGCATTGTGGAATGGATATGAGCAGGGCAAGATTGCATTTATCCAGGGCAGAGAGAAGGCAAGTAATTGAGACGCAAGGTGATGAGAGCCTGATGAAGAGTTTTAGCTGTGTGGATGGGTACAATTTGCTAAAGGATCCCATCACAAGGTTAATATGGATGGGTGTATTAAATGTAAGGGAAATAAGATATCCCTTGTGATAGTGCTGGTTGCATATCTGCAAAGTGCATAACACAAAGGGCCCTGATCCTGGCTTGGTACCCCTAGGTAGTATAAAAAAGAATAGTAACTATATTGAATATAAACAAATACAATATGCTAAATGGCAGTTAATAATGGAAAAATTGACAAAAACTCTAGTGGCTACATCAGTAACGTAAACCAATGCTCCTCTGTGCTCCATGCACTGTGTGTTAAATATTTAACAACTATATTGCAATAAACAATGTTGTTTCAAAGTGCAGAGTATTTTGAAGTATCTTTTACTCCAGGAAGAATTACATACTCAAACCTCCTTAATAAAAGCCACAATCTGTGATGTTCTTGATGTGCACAGAGTGAGACTACACAGTATGATGACATTCTTCAAGAGGTCTTTAATGAATTAATGCCTCTCCAAATAGATTTAAGCTTACAAAAAGAAGATGTGTGAATGATCCTAAATCACTCAGAACCATTTTATTCAGTGCCTATTGATTTTAGTGCCAGTAAACCTCATTGCTGCTTGCATCTGATGGGTATTACATTATATCCTTCACAGCACACGGTGGGATTTAATGGCGCCAAAAATGTAATTTCAGCACAAAGTCCAAAAGTCATTATGACATCAGCTCTTCTCTCAAAGTTACGGTACCTTAGGCTCAAACTTCTGAAGAAATTAGAGGCATTTCTTTGAAATCATTGCAAAGAACTTGCTTCTGAGTCTGCAAATGCACCTTTGGAAGTTGAATTGTTTTTAGAAAGGAAAATAATAATGTTCAGCGTCTTCTCCCAAATTCATTGCATTTATTTTTTATTTAAGGTCATAAGACTGGGAGGGAATTCTTGGGTCGTAGACAGTCCCCAGCTGTCATTGGCCAGCCCGCCCTATAATCTCATTTGTATTAGTATTAAAGTAATCCTTAAAGGCCGCAGCCACAATTAGGGCTTCCATTGGGCTAGGTGCTGTATGTGCACCTAGTAAATGGCAGTTCCTGCCCCAAAGAGCTTTCAATCTAACTAGACAAGACAGGTCCAATCATTGCTATCTGAAATACCCCAGAAAGAAAAGAAGATTGGTTGGTTGCAAAGAAATAGCCCCCTCAAGCTGGCCTGCATCAAAGGAGGGACTGTCTCTGCTCCAGCTTATTTATATGGCAGGTCTGATGATATTCCCAAACACAACAACCTTGTCACTTGATTCCAGTAGCCTTTGAAATGCTCTGCTTTGCACATAGCCCTCCAAAGATTTTCTGCATCTGCCTTTATTCTGTCAGTGAACAGGACCAATAATAGAATAAGCATTGTTGCTGGTGGTGTAATTGTACTTCAGGCTACAATGCATAATACTGCATAGCGTGTTTCATTTCTGAACATGAAAAAGGGATGCTAACATGCTAAAAAGGGATCGGGGGTCATAGTGGACCACAAGCTAAATATGAGTCAACAGTGTAACGCTGTTGCAAAAAAAGTGAACATCATTCTGGGATGTATTAGCATGAGCATTGTAGGCAAGACACAAGAAGTAGTTCTTCCACTGTACTCTGCTCTGATTAGGCTTCAGCTGGAGTATTGTGTTCAGTTCTGGGCGCCACATTTCAGGAAGGATGTGGACAAATTGGAGAAAGTCCAGAGAAGAGCAACAAAAATGATTAAAGTTCTAGAAAACATGACCTATGAAGGAAACTTGAAAAAATTGGGGTTGTTTAGTCTGGAAAGAGAAGACTGAGAGGGGACATGATAACAGTTTTCAAGTATATGTTTTTCTTAACCTCTGAGGATAGGACAAGAAGCAATGGGCTTAAATTGCAGCAAGGGAGATTTAGGTTGGACATTAGGAAAAACTTCCTAACTGTCAGGGTGGTTAAACAATAAATTGCCTAGGGAGGTTGTGGAATCTCCATCGCTGGAGATTTGTAAGAGCAGGTTAGACAAACACCTGTCAGGGATGGTCTAGATAATTAGTCCTGCCTTAAGTGCAGGGGACTGGACAAGATGACCTCTCGAGGTCCCTTTCAGTTCTGTGGTTCTATGAATGTAGGGTTGTTTCAGGCCTAAGTGCCAGATGTGAGCAGCCCTTTACAGTTTGGTTTCTTTTTCTTAATGGATTATTTGCTCAGATTCTGCAATCCCAGCCCACAAAGGTCTACTTATGTATTAGTATGTTCTAGTACCTCCAGGAATCCTTAAAAACCACTCAGTCATATTCCCTTCCTGATGTTCAGGGACTTGTCAAGGGAAGAATATAATTCTGAATGTTGCATCATCTCGTTAACAACGCATCACATTCCACTATACACCCAGGGCCAGATCCAGCATCGCTTTATGGCTCCTCTGCACTGGTTTACATCATGCCAAAGATCCATAGGGCAGGCAGAAGCATAGCCCCCTGTATTAAACCGGTGCGGGGGTCTCACCACCTGGCATAGAGCTGGATCTGCCCTTGTCCTCTCCTCACAAAAGCTCCTTTTGCAGGAGCCATTCCAAGGCAGGCCAGAAGAGTCAGGGCAGGGGTAGGCATGGCCAGGGCCATCCTGCACCATGGTGAATACTCCATTGCTGCAAGACACTTAGGGAGCAATGACAGGATGGCCCCAACAGTAACCGAACAGAGGAGGTACAACAGAAACAAATTCACCTGCAAGTGCCTCACAAGGGACAAACTGCTCCCCATACCACTGTGCAGTGTGTGCATCCGCACTCTGCCTTCCAGCAGGTTGTGGCTAGACCTCTGAGCTGAGCATAGAACTGGAAGCTGGGCTCCTGGCCTCCAATTCATCACTGCTGCGGAGTTGAGAGGGAGGGGTGCAGGCACCTTTCGGCTAGCAATTAAAAGCAGAATGTTTTCAGTAATAGATGAACAAGCCCATTAAGCCTGACTTTAATGGAGCTGAGATTCTGTGCTAAATAATTTAAAAGAGAAGGTAAAGTGAACTATCGTTTTTTAATGTATTTACAATAGGTGCTACTTTATATAGCTGGAATGGTTAATCAATTGCCATTTAAAGAGAGTTCAGTTCCTGGAGTTTGTGTGATATATTAGAGCCTAACCAACCACTTCAACTTTGATGTGAGAAATTCAAGGAGCTTCTGGCTTGAGATAGACTTCGCAACACAGCTCCAACCATGTTGGCCAGGGGAAAGGCTCAGTTTTGGTCACCGGGCCAAGCTGCTGTCTACAGATTGTGAGGGCACTGAAGGAGGTTGAGTCTCAGTGGCATTAACTGGCAGGGCAGCTAGACAGCAGGTCCAGCCATTGGGTGGGGGCTCTGCTAATTAGCTGTCTGCTCTCATGCCTGGCCAGCAGCTAGCAGGCACAACACACTGCGAGATCTGTTTTCTCTGTCAACTCAGGCAAAATCCAGACTCTGCTTCAAACAGGCCACTGGGACAAGAGTGTAAAACTAGAGAAGGTTGAAATGAACAGCTGATTTTTATTCTAATCTAAATATATTTGTCAGGTGCATCGTTCAAGACATTGTATTAGAAGGGCAACTTTCTATTCCCGTCTCAATAAGCCAGCATTTATACAACTTCCATTAACACTAGGCACAAGGAGACGGGAATATCCCCCAGTGCCTTTCAACACACACATTAAAATATCATGTAAATGAGCTAAGACTTTCTTTACTTTAGCCTAGCTGTTGAATGTATAGGGCCAGAAGCACAACCCAAGGGACATCAGTGGAGTTTCACGAGGGCTAAATTTCACTCTGTGATGGGGTACGCCCCCGCCCGGAGCAGGCTAATGAGCTCCTCTGGGCCCCACTGGTACCAAACAGGCCAAACCGCAGAGCCTGCTGCAGGTGGCGGAAGCAAGCTGAAAAAGGGGAGCTTGTCTCAGGAAGCAGCAGCCGCCAGGAGGAAGGCTGCTGTGCCTCAGAAGTAGCTGGCTCTTGCTGCGAAGCAGCAGACATGGAAACAGCTGACAAGCCTCTGCCGCCTGCCAGGACTTAACAGACTCCGGACAAGCTGATCACCGTGGGGGAGGGGTTGAAGATAAATCCCAACCTGGAGTCCAGTCCAGCTGTGCTGGACCACCATAAGCAAACCAAACCTATAAGGACTCAGTGACTGATCATCCCCTTCAGCAGAAGATTCCCCTACAACAGAGACCCTGGAAAAGGAAAGGACTTGGGAAGGGGAAGAGACACTGAAACTGCCTGTGCGTGACCCCAGAGACAGGCCCAGTCTATCACACATCCTTATGCTGTTTCTTAGACAAACACACCTGTCATCTATCTTTGTTTGTTGATCTTTCCCTTTCCTGAACTGTAGCAAGATCAGGATGAGTCTTTGCATGATCGCAGAGGAGCCTGATGGCTTTATTTTTCAGAGGCTTTTTAATGAAAGATGTAGGTGCTCAGCACTGGAATTAGGCAGGAAACAGTTTTCCCATCCCATGGATATTTTTTGAAGGTTTAAATCCTACAGCATAGCCAATTGCTTGGTGGTGCAGGCCCTCAGCCTGGCACATGGAAGATCCAGGTTCAAGTCCTAGCTCCATTTAATTCTAAGCAGCAATGTAAACATGGGTTTCCCACATCCCAGGTGATGTGTTCCTTGGCCTACTGTGGGGGGGTCTCTCTTCCTTGTCCATTCTGGACCCTTTCAGTTTCAACAAACTGGCATTTTCTGATTAAAAACTATTATGTCAAAAAATTCCCCACCAGCTGTACCCAGCATGACAGATATGGTGATTTCCTGCAATATCTTTGAAAAGCTGTATTGCATTTAAGTTTAAGTAGTTTTGGAGTCCATTGTATTACAAATGGAAAGTGTATGTATTACTGTGGAATCGTATGTAACTTCTATGGGGGAAAACTTGTAAACCTTGGTAAGGGATATGAGCTTCAAAGGACTATTTTAAACCATGTGCCAGACAAGAATTAACTTATGGGACAAACAAAGTTAAGTGGGTTTTTCAGGAAATCTTGAGCGGGGAGGGTACAAATGTACCCTCTCTGGTTAGGTAATTCAGCCTTTTGAAGCTTTGTCTCAAGGAAGGGACCTTTGTCTGCTGATCACCTGTCACATGAGGACACGATCAAAGGCCCCAGCTGTAAGAAGGAAAGAATGAACAATTCCTAGGTGTGCTTCTCCTGAGTGAAGGCTGTTATGAATTTGTAACCACAAAAAAACCCATTGGAGGAATTTGAAGGACTGCCCCCTACCAGAGCCCTTGCTGGAGCTGGGGTGATCTCTGGTAAACTTATTTGCAATCATGTAGGTTATTCTATAGTTTCCATATGTTTTCTCTGTAATGCTTTCATTTTAAGAATGAATTGATGGCTTAGAAAGGATTTGGATTGATAGAGAGGCGAAAGAGGAGATCTTGTGGTTAAAGCAGTGGACTAGGACTCAGCAGTTGTGGGTCCAATTCCAAGCTCTGCCAGAGACTTTCTGTGTGGAAACCACACGCTTTGGTTGCACAGCAAAGAAATGGAGGCATTTTCTAAGTTGTGGATGTGTCCCCCAAAAGTTCTGCAAATGTGGCCTCTGCTGTGGCTGCCTGGGCACTCAAAAACTGAGCTAAGCACTAAGCCCCAGGGAGTTTTAAAAGGTAGCTGTGGCATTAGGTAAAATTTCAACTACAGCTGTGCCATTCATCTGCCAAATGCAGAAGTGTCTCTCCACTACTCCTTGGGCCCTAGCATCCAGCAGGAAGCCACTCAGGGGCTGTATGATGACTGCTAGGGAACAGGGAGTGTTTGTGAGGATAAATTCAATGGAGAACTGCTCTGACCCTCCAGCCAGCAGTGACTGTACAGCAGAAGGCACAATTGTAGGGAGACCATATTCACTTAGTAGCAAAATATATTTCTTGGGACCACTTCTCAGCCCCAGTTCGAAGCCAGACAAAACAGGCTGTGTTCAGGGCTTCTCCCCTGGAAGAGTTTGAGACACAAAATATCCCCTGCCCGTTTGCCATAGGGTTTCAGAATAGGGTCCACTCACTGCTAGGGCAGCTCTTTCTGGCCATGTCTGGGAATTAGCTCCACTCAGGTCTGACACCCATTTCTGCTGCTCGCTGCAAGCCCTGCTGCCACGCTTTCTCTCCCTCTCTGAGACTCAGAGTGCTCCGTCTTCATGGCTTGGCCCACCGGCCAGGTCACCATGTGTCGTCCCCCTTCTGGAATATCGAAGTCCCTTCCTCCAAGATGGCAGTCTTTCCTTCACTGCCCAGACTGTGCCACGTCCCCAGGAGCTGGTAGGGGAACCCAGGACCTCTACTTAACGTTCCAGCCAGCTCAGGGACCCTCTAATCAGCAGCCAAGGTCTGCACCATCTTAAGCCTTTTTCCCTGAGCCCTTTGCTATACCCTAGTTTCCCCTTCTTTCCATCACTACTGTCCAGAGAGTGGCTATAGGCTCTCCTCACTGCAGCCCCTGTCTGCTGCTAGCATCCTGGCTTTATCCTAGCCCTGCCTGTTGCTTCCAAGCTGGGTTCCGTCTTCATTCAGGGAGTGACTTAGGCTGTGTCTACACTAGCAAGCTTACAGCAGCACAGTTATACCAAGTGCAGCTGTAAGATCGCTCGCGTAGCTGCTCTGTGCTGAAGGGAGAGCGTTCTCCTGTCGGCATAATTAAGCCACCTCCAATGAGCAGCGGTAGCTATGTCGGCGGGAGCAGCTCTCCTGCCAGCATAGAGCTGTCCATAACGGTACTTTTCTCCTTGTAACTTATGTCGTTGAGCGGGGTGTTTTTCACACTCCTGAGTGACATAAATTATACCAACAAAAATGTAGTGTAGACGTAGCCTTAGGCCAGCTAATTCCTCTCAGCTGTGGCCTAATCAGTTAACTGGCCACTCCTCAGCCTCTAACTCCTTCTAGGCTGGTTTGCAGCGAACATCCTTTCACACCTCCCACTGTCACTACTCTGGCTACAGAGGTGCAGTAGCATGTGAAGCCCTGAAGCTCCCACTCGGGGGTTGTTTGGATCTGAGCTGGCCAGAAAACAGAAATCCCTTCCTGAGAAAAAACTGACTTTTTTTTTTTTTTAAATTTCATCCTAAACCAGGACCTCAAAACTGTGAAAATGTTCTTTGGAAGGGATTTCCCCAACAGTTCAATCTGGGCAAAACCACAACAGAATGTTTGCGTTTCCCAGTTGCCCATCTGGAAGATTCTGGACAAGTTCCCTTTGTGCCAGCCTGGCTGCCGGAGATGCATAGCCAGAGCACTCAGCCTGGCCCTCCTCTCCAGGGGTAGAGAGCCAGGGTGCTCAGCCTCCTCTCTCTGGAGATGGAAAGGCCCAGAGCCTGGCTGCTTGGCTTCCCCACCAGCTGCAGGGTTGGACAGCTGGAGAGCTGAGGAGGCTGGTCTCTCCGGCCCTGGAGCTGGGGCAGGCTGGGGGTCCAGGATGCAGAGAAGCACGGCACTCAACTTTGGCAGCCCGCCTGGAAAGCTTCTGCCAAGCGTCTTCCAGGCAGGCAGCCAGGGGGCTGTCCTTTGCATTTTCCCAATGGAAAATCAAAAAAGTTTGGCCAAACCAGAGAGGCAGGGAGCCAGGGTGTGCCGCAAAAAGGGCGTTCTTTGTCAGAAAGTCATTCTGACGAGAGACTTTGACCAACTGTAGTTCGGATCTCCACTATCCACGCTCTGCACCTCGTCCCCATCCTTCACGCCAGGATGCTGTTGCAGAGGAATGCTCTGAGTGGTGCACAGTAGCCTCCGCTGCCGCCTCCTGCTGAGCCACAGAAGTTCAGCTGCTGCATTTAAGGGCCCTATAGGCTTGTAGGCAGAGAGAGGTCAGGATTCCTTCCTTACAAGGAATTGTGGGTAATTTCTGTCAATGTGTTAAATGTAGTGGGGAGCAATTTATGAGCAGCTGCTCTAGCTTGCTCTCAGGCTAATTAACCAAGAGCTGTCAGTGAGGCCACAAAATGGACTTGCCTCCTCCTTGCTAGATCTCTCAGGCTGGGAGAACCTCTGCACAGAACCTTGTTTGGCCATGGACAGTTCTTCTGAGCATGACCACTGACAAGCACAGCAGCCACTGCACTACATGGCAGGCGTGTAGGAGAAATACCCTCCCCCTCTCATCCCGAGGCTAGACGCTCTGCTGCAGCGAGCAGCAGCTAGAAAACATCCCGACGACAATGAAAAAGCTGAAGGGGATTAATTCTTGTACACAATGCCCAGTAGAATTATGCATTTGTTGCAAGAGTTTATTGACTGAGAAATGATGCTTCCCGATCCCTTGGCAGCAGTGCGCTCAGCGCGGCTGCTGCTAACTACCGAGTGATAATTAGTGTTGGGAAATCCTCCCTCCCTCCCTGGGCCTTGGAGGTAATCTCGAGTACTATCAAATCAAATGCTAAATAATACCCTGTGAATCTCTTCCAGACATTACTGGAGAGCCTGCCTGTCTGTCTTGCTATCATGAAAGCCTGACCGTGTTGTTAGCTGACCTAAGGGACTCTTTGGTTTCAGACAGAGAAATCTGCTGTTTCCCTTTCCCCTCTGCATCCACCCTGTGCTGCTCCAGCTGACAGAGATGGATAAGCGAGAACCTCCTCATTACACCCTGCCAGTCACTCCTCAGGTGCGGCACAAACAAGTGGCAAAGTTCGCTGTCAGAAGTGGAATCAAACTGTTTTCGCCGCACTTTACAGAAGACAGCAGGATGTATTCTCCGCCCCAGGGTGCTTTTCTCTGGCTCTGAGTGGCTTTCTGGGCCTGGCTGGTGGTGCTTTCACTTGGCTTCCCTGCCTCTTTGTGCCAGGCTTTGGGGAACTTACTTGTGACTTTCTGCTCTGCCTGTTCTATTGACTGCAGTGAAGCTGAAAGCCTGAGTTGGTTGGCACATATCCTCCCTTGGGGTGGCTTGTCTGAGCAGTTACAGGCCCCCTTTTTCCCCTTGTATAGGAAAAAGGGAGAAGAGGTTTCATGAATCATCTGTTTGAAAGAGTGACAAATGCATGTCACCCAGCTCGAGGATAATATCTCTGACAATGTCATCCTATGACAATTGATGACTGACAGAGTGACTCTGTCTTTGGATGTATGTTTCGCGCATTACTGGGGCGGTATGTTTGCTAGTAAGAGTGAGTAAAACACTGGATAGGCAATCAGCATGTTGATAGAATTGCAATTGCCCTTGGCAATGGTAGACAAGTGCCACTAGCAGGACTTCAATAATCAGACCATAATTTGTACTGTCTAAATACTTTTCATTGATCTATTGCAATGAGAAAACCTGACCAGTTCCTTCAGAGATCCTTAGGCAAACAACAAACATTAAATCAGAGAGGAGTTCCAAGGTTTAAAAAATCAGGCTGATTATGGCGCTGCTGAAATCGTTCAAAATGCCACCTGATCCATTCTAGATGTACAATGGCGACAGGTGGTAATAGTCATGATGCTCCCTCCCATATACATCAGCAGTGTGGGTGTGTTCAGCTTTGCATTCAGCCGTACAATTGTCCGTTTTTTTCAAAAACCTTGCTAGTGTGCTCAGAATTAGCTGTTGTCATGGGGGAAAAGTATAATCAGTTATGAAGTTTCCAGTTACACCTTACTTTGGGAGTTTATCATCTACCCTTCGTTTTCTTCCCAGCAGCTTGGGCATACAAGAGGCCTGCCAGACGCTTCATTGGAATAAGAACATTTGGGCCATTTGCTAATGCTGTTGGATCTGGATAAATCTTAAATGTCAAATAGATTTTCAATGGGAAACGTGGTCGAGCTGGGAGGATATTATCTACACGGGAGATGGAGAGCCTCAGCCAAAGCCCAGTGATGTCATTACAAGTCTTTCCACTGACTGAAATGAATTATGACCCGTACAGTGATGTAAAACAAGCATGCTTTTCAGAAAGACACTTGTACAATTGTGTAATTTCTCTCTTGTCTAAACACGGACGTTCTGACAAAGGTATCACTGATGCTCTAGTAGGCATAGGCCAAGATTTTCGAATGTGCCTAGTGATTTTGGATGCCTCAATTTTGGGGCTTTTGAGAGAATGATTTTGTTGAGCACCTGCCCTGTGAAAAATCACCCCCTTGAGGTGTCTCCAGTTGAGCACCCATAATCCCAGTCAATTTTGAAAAATCTGGGCCTTAATCTGGAGCTCAACTCATGGAGTGATACAAATGGATCAAGACAAACACCTGCACAATGTACACTCATCTGCATAAGGTCTGGAATTGCAGTCTAAAAACTCCCTAGATCATGGAACAAGGCTTGGAAAGAGATGCTACAAGCATCTAGATCATTCAGCCTGCCACGCCTCTCATTTCTTCCAACCCAAGGCCTTTGGGCTGCTTCTGAAAGGAAACCAGTCGGGGATCCTTGAATCTCACCAGCGCTGGTCATGTGACACATGAATAGTGCTTTTACATATGTGAACCAAAAATGCATAAACATTTTGAAGAAAAATATTTCCAAATTGAATTGACATATGGTCATAACATTGTTACTTGACTTCCTAATATTACCAAATGCTATTCAGCAGTGATGCACATGACTTGGTTTACCATTAACAGTAGCTGTGAAACTAATCAGCAGGGAGAATTATATTTAACTGTCCAATCACTGGATCGCTGTCCTATTTCATAAACAACTGAGGACTTTCTTGCTGAAAACTCATTTCCATCCCCTTTTTCTCAGGCTGTGTCACTCCCCTCATCAAAAATCTGCATTGGCTGCTTCTTGCCTTCTCCATCCAGTCCAAGCTTCTGATTCTATGCACCAGACTGAGGCTTAGCAGCACTCTGCCCCATCCTGTATCTCTGCTCTCATTTCCCTTCTTGTCTCCTCCTCGTTGCCAGTGAATCCTGCCTCTCTCCTTGCTACATTTCCTCTCCCACTCGCATTAGCATGCCTTCGTCCATAGAATATTAGGGTTGGAAAAGACCTCAGGAGGTCATCTAGTCCAACCCCCTGCTCAAAGCAGACCAACACCAATTAAATCATCCCAGCCAGGGCTTTGTCAAGCCGGGCCTTAGAGGTTTTTAAGGATGGAGATTCCACCACCTCCCTAGGTGACCCATTCCAGTGCTTCCCCACCCTCCTTGTGAAACAGTGTTTCCCAATATCCAACCTAAACCTCCCCCACTGCAACCTGAGACCATTACTCCTTGTTCTGTCATCTGCCACCACTGAGAACAGCCAAGCTCCATCCTCTTTGGAACCCCCCTGAAGGCTGCTATCAAATCCCCCCTCACTGTTCTCTTCCGCAGACTAAACAAGCCCAGTTCCCTCAGCCTCTCCTCATAGTCATGTGCCCCAGCCCCCTAATCATTTTTGTTGTCCTCCCCTGGACTTACTCCAATTTGTCCACATCCCTTCTGTAGTGGGAGGACCAAAACTGGATGCAATACTCCAGTCCCGAATAGAGGGGAATAATCACTTCCCTCGATCTGCTGGCAATGCTGGAATTTCTTTCCACTGGAATTTCATCCACAATGGATGCCAGGAATCCATCGTCTCACCATTTCTCCTTAAAAACTTAGGCATAGCCCACCAGTGCCAGTCAATGCCAATACAAATGCTGCCACCCTCCCACCTACCTCTTAGAAAAGCATCCTCTGGATCCCTCTGTTGCTTTTGAGTAAGCTCCTAGGAGCATGGTTTAGCTCTTATACAGTTCAGTGCACACTGCTGACACTTGACAATAATAAGTGAAACAAACAAAGTAAAAGGCAAAATTGTACTGGACAAAAGCAGACCCAATTCCACAAGGGACCGAAGCACATACCTAGTTTTAAACATGTCTTCAGTGGGACTACTCACATCCTTAAGTACCTTGCTGCAGTGGGGCCTTAATGCAATACAGAATCCAGTAAAACAGCTTTTTCTGCATCCCAAAGGCTTAATTGATCCTGGTGCATTGGACTTGTCAATACAAAATTATCCCTGGATTTGACAATGGTTCTCCTGGCAAGAACAGAATCCCGCATGTTCTCCCACTCCTTTGAAATAGACAAAATGCCCGTGCTGTGTGGACTTGCACCTGGGTGGTTTAGCAGTTATGCTGTTCCCCTAAATGTTATGCTCTCTTTACATGTATTGTGTTTTTAATGGTCTATTTCCACACACTCCCCTCCACCCATTCTGTACTGTTGTTGTGGCAAACCAAAAAAAGGACATCTGGCCACAGACTTCTTACTCTAGTTTGATATTTTGTTGGCATCTTCCTGGTTATGTCTCCACTTGAAATTCCTAAGTGTGCATGTAGGATCAATAGGCTGGTTTTTAAGATGCTGCAAAAGACAATACAGAAGAAGCAGCAGCCAAAATAGCAACAACAGAAGTTCTAGCTGGCAGATTAGTGGCAGCAGCAGGCTCTGATCAAGCTGTTCTCCTTCTGTCGCCATTCTGAGTGTTTCTTATATAATACACTAAATGGCTGCTGGTCAGAGGGCATTGCCAGTGTACGGGGATAAAGAGCTGTCCAAAGGCCCTATAGGAATGCACGAATGCACCTGATTTCACCATGCCCATATGGAATTCTTGTAGTGTTCTCTCTGTGATTAAGCCCACCTAAATGCTGTCTCAGTCACACATGCAAACCTCTGAGGGAAATGGTAGAGTGCTCTCATCTCTGAGTATTATTATTTAGTTACATCACAATGGCCTGATCTTCTGTACTCTCCTTTTCTGCACCCCAAAATAACTGTTGGGGCCACTGAATGTCATCGAGACATCCAGCAACTTGGTTACACCCAGGTAAATTTCACGGACCAGGTTCATGCAGCATTGGGGAGCAGCAGTTGTCTTCCCTATTCAGGGGTTGTGGGGGCTAGGGCAGCCTTCAGGAAGTTTGACATCCAAGTGGCATCAAATGTGCCTGCAAATAATTGTGGGTGCCAAAGCAGGAGGTCAATTTAGTAATCTGGCCCTAAAGTTGCCCAGTGTGTTTGAACTGGAGAAGCACTAATTTTAAATTGAGTGGAAATGTTTGGGAGGGGGAAACAGGACAGGGAGATGCAGGGATAAGGAGAGCAGGAAACTGGGAATCCTGCAAGCGTCCGTGTTTGTGTGTGCCACGGTGCAGTGACCGGCAAATAAAAGCAGGTGTGAGTTATTCAAGAGCCCTATTGTGGATGGTCATTGTCAGCATGCTTGATGAGACGGACAACAACATAACAAGAGTCAGAGGCTTTTGAGTGTTTGGAAACTTGTCTGGTGCACGAGCTGCCTCTTTGAAAGGAAACCTAAATGCACCCAGAGCCAGGCTGGTCCCTGAGATTGCTCCAGTTCTGCAACCCATGCCTTTGCTTACAGTTAAGAACCAGCTGCAGAATTTAGGGCAGGCCACAAAGCCCATTTGAAACTAGAATGGATGCTGAGTCCCTTCTCTTCTCTCACGTCCCTTTCCTTCCCCCCCACTTCTCCCTCGTTCTCCCAGAGAAACGAGTAACCCCTTAATGCCAGGGCAGTGCAGCAGGAGTGGAAACTGACATCAGTAAATCAGTAATAAAACCTGTGTGCTCTTAGCTGGAGTTGTGGGCAAGAAGAGGAAGAAGGAGGTGACACCCTGCTCCTCAGATGGAGGGTGGTCTGACTAGTGTGAGTCTTAAGACTTGTTTTTCTTGTGCCCAATTGTAAGATCTTGCAGGGCCTTGGAGTCTGCCAGACTTCTCAGGTGAAAGGGCTAAATAAGCCCCTTGCCCCCAAATACAGAGGGGAGTCTTTTTTTTCCAAATGTTTTGAAATTCTTCCACCATCAGTGGATTTTGCAGACACACTTGCCTTGCGGCCAGAGCACAGAAATGGGACCAAGGTTTTGTTCCTGCCCTTGCCCTGTTTTGCTGAGTGAACCTGGGCAAGTCATAAGAGCTTGTTAAAAACAGTAAAGAATGAAATTATTCTCCTCAGAGGGTAAGTGCTATGAGATGAGGATGATGCACTGTATTTTTCCTACAAAACAAAAAGTTTGAATCCCTTGTTTTAAGTACAAAACAAATGCAGCCATAACCGCAGAGTTGCGAGCAGTGCCTCTATAATGCTGGGTTCAAATTCCTTTGCTGTTCCCTTAAAATAGATTCGTTCCAGCTCCAGAGCTAGATTCAGCATAGGTTCCAACTGTGGGGATCTCCTGAGTGTCCTGCACCTGCTGAGGGCATCTGACTTTGGGAGGATTTATGGAGAAGCCTGAATGCTGGATTCTTAGCATTTGGTTCAATCCTCCACTAACGCCTGTGATTTCAGAATATGTTTGCTCTGAATGCTGCTTCCAGAAGCTACTGCTCAGAGGATGTCTCTCTGCTTTAGAGTAAGCCATCGTTTTCTGAGCTAAAGCTTAGAGTGGTTCCAGGTTCCAAAGCTAAGGCTCTTCAGGGGCTGGTATACTTCAAAGAGGTCCGGGCTAGCTCCATCCCAGCTGGGAAGCCTCTCTCTCTGCAATGGCTTCTAGGACTTCTCCCCGCTCCCCTCTTTGCTCCAAACAGACTCTCTGGAAAACCATTTACTCACAGTACTCTGCCATCCTACCAACACGGAGGGGCAGCCAGCCATCCTGCTCCCCCAGCCTTGGTTTTGGATAAGCTGGTGGATAGACTCATATGTAAGCAATATCTTTAGGGGAGCAGATGGCCTGCATGTCTCTCCTGTCAACAGCAAGGGGACCTGGGAACATTCCTCTGGTACAGCTGATGCTTGTGAAGGCACTTTACCATATTTTGGAGGAGGAAGGGGACTAGCAGCACTTCTGAAGGGAGAGGAGTGGGAGATGACTGGACTAATCCCCAACTAAATCATCCCAGCCAGGGCTTTGTCAAGCCTAATCTTAAAAACCTCTAAGGAAGGAGATTCCACCACCTCCTTAGGTAACCCATTCCAGTGCTTCACCACCCTCCTAGTGAAAAAGTTTTTCCTAATATCCAACCTAAACCTCCCCCACTGCAACTTGAGACCATTATTCCTTATTCTGTCATCTGCTACCACTGAGAACAGTCTAAATCCATCCTCTTTGGAACCCCCTTTCAGGTAGTTGAAAATAGCTATCAAATCCCCCCTCATTCTTCTCTTCTGCAGACTAAATAATCCCAGTTCCCTCAGCCTCTCCTCATAAGTAATGTGCTCCAGCCCCCTAATCATTTTTGTTGCCCTCTGCTGGACTCTTTCCAATTTTTCCATATCCTTCTTGTAGTGTGGGGCCCAAAACTGGATACAGTACTCCAGATGAGGCCTCACCAGTGCCGAATAGAGGGGAATGATCACGTCCCTCGATCTACTGGCAATGCTCCTACTTATACAGCTCAAAATGCTGTCAGTCTTCTTGGTAACACTGACTCTCATGCAGCTTCTCATCCACTATAACTCCTAGGTCCTTTTCTGCAGAAGTGCTGCCTAGCCACTCAGTCCCTCGTCTGTAGCAGAGCATGGGAAGATTCAGTCGAACAACATATATGAGACTGATGTGGAAATACAAGGGCCAGCCCTTGATTTCCATCTGAACACAGAGAAGGGCTTGCTTGCCAGTATCTGAATCTCTTGGGTCAAATCACATTGAGAGTGAGCAATAAAGATGAAAAATAACAAAAATGGAAACTTGCCTCAGAATGAGAAGGCAGGTCCCAACTGTCAACAATAAATTGAATCAATAACAAGCTCTCTTGTTTGAAAATGAATCCAACTGGAAATGAAAGATTAAACAAGTACAACAACGTAAGAATAAATTACATGTAAATCTCTCTAATATTCAGGATCAAAGGAAGATTAAAGAACAAGTTATGGAAATGTGGTAGAGGAAAAGAGAACCTATTAAATGATATAGTTTAGCAAGTATCTGAGCTGAAAAGAGATCAGATCAGAGTTTGGGTGGGGGGTGTGATCCTTGAGCTGCTGAAAGGGACACATTGAGTGACACATGGCATTAATGATTTTACGACAAACACACTTTTAAAGATGGTAAGAAAAAAGTGGAATTTCCCCATCATTTTATATGAGAAATGAGCCAATTTTCATTCCAATTTTAAGGAGAGGACAAGGGGGAAATTAGTTCTCTTAATGGTCCACTTTCAGGGATCTATAGCTGCACATCAACACAGTTAATTCCAGACTGAGATCTGGGAGGGAGGGTGCAGGTGGTTCTCCATATTCCTCAAAAAATCTTTCTTAGCCATTTGAATGTGATCAGTATTCATTGGCATTGCAGTAGCACTCAGAGAGCTCCCGGTAAGATCAGGGACCCACTGTGGGAGGTGCATACACATAATAAGAGGCAGTCCTGCTCCGCAGCTTACAGTCTAAGCAGACAAGCTAGGCAAAGAATGGGAGAAAGGAAATACCATCATCGCCATTCTTAGAGATGGGGCTCTGGCAGACAGGGAGAGTAAGTGACTTGCCCAAGGTCACAGAAGGAGTCTATGGTAGAGTGAGGAATTGAACGGTGTCCTCCTGAGGCCCAGGCCAGTATCTTAACAACAAAACTATCCTCCTCAAGCTGCGATTTAAAAAAAAAAGTGTTGTTAAATGCTAGACACTTCTTGATCTCCTAGAATAACCGTAAAGCAAAACAGCTTTGTTCTGACACTGCAACGTCCTAGCTCATAAATTGCTCCGTACCGTAGACTGAGTTATTTGATGGTTCTGGAGGAGGGCGAAGGGATTGGATGACAGAGCTATTTCGTTTAGAAACACATTTTTCCCACATGCACACCATGTTTTTCCCCCAGCAGAACTGAATAAAGATTTCTAGCATACGGAGACAGTGGGAATGTGCATATGAATTAACAGGACCAATCATAATGCTTTCTCACAGGTAAAAAACTACTCTGCCTTTAAAAAAAATGCCTCTGTATGTCTAATGGGAAAGTTTCAATCCACATGGATGAAATGGACCTAGATGCTCCTTGACCAACAGAGAGAAGAGGACTTCCTCCTTAATTTAACCCCAGACTAGGATGGTCCTGTACAGATTCTCAAGCAGGTGGGGGGTTGTAAGGCAAGCACAGTGCCGGTTCTTGTGCTGTGCATGTGCAAAGATTTGAGGGATTTGCACTACAGATGGCACCAGACTCCCCAGAGCTGAGCTGGTTTGTGGACACCTCACTCTGTTAAGTAGTGCAGCAGACTAGGCAGAAATCTCAGAATCAATCCAGTCTGTGAGGTCTAGAGGTGTGTTTTGTTAAAAGTTGGTAACTTTTTCTAACACACTTTGAGCCTGCTGATTTCGAAATGGTTGTTACCAAACTGAACTTTGACATTTAGGTCCTCAAACTTGCAAACAATTATGGCCACCAAAATTCACCAGAAATGTTTGATATGCCAACAGCGTGTGCATGAACTTGTCAGCAAAATCAGACTGTTTGGCATAATTCCTTTTCAGTCTATTAAGAACAGAAATGGAAAAAGACACATCATGGTTTTAACACCTATTGTACGCTAATATTCAGCTTTTTATAGCATATAGTCATCCATATAGCATAATATTAGAAATAAGTTAAACACAGAAGTGATTTTTCCTGTAATATGTGGAATCATTTTCTCCTTTTCTTGCATGCTTAGTATTTGTTTTCTAGTACATCGGGCATTGTAGTTAGAGTAGAATTACCATAGACATGATGGTGATGCAAACAGAGAGATCAACAGTGGTTAAATGAGGCTGTTGTTTATGACTCTCGTATTGATTGCAGTTGTAAGTAGACCATGGAACTGGTAGTAGGTCTCACGAGATCCATGCCAGTTTCCTACAGTCTTTGCATTATTTCCCAAGAATCAAATAAAGATGTACAAGATGTGAAGCAGGTGAACAAGGATTGCGTAGAATAATGAAGACACCAGCCATTAGAAAGAAATTGCAATATGTCAGATGCAGAGAGGCCCTTGACAGAATTGAGTCCATCTTTCATTTAGAACAGACGGTATCAGTCACATGGCCCAGAAATTGCTACACCCAATACACTGACAAAGGCAAAATATAGAGGTTACAGAAGACAAGAGCATCGGCCACTGACGTATCATGTGTGGGAAGCTGTGATCATCCCAATAAAGACACTGGTGTCCATAGTACAAGACAGTCCAGTTCTGTGAAACCTGTGGACTGGAGATACTGCGTGTTTTGTCAAGAAGTTTGCTCTAACCAGACTGATTTCTGTAATTATATTTAAGATGAGGGAACAGATAATGTAGCAGCTATATCTGACCACAAAATGAGTATTCGTTTAGCAGAAGTAAATGATCTCATAACTGCTGAAGGCAAGTACTACCTGATGTGTTATATCCTGTTGTGATGAAAAAGAGTGAGGGCTCCAAAATTATTACAGGTACGGCAATGCTTTGGCTTCAAAATGAGTTTTAGCATGCAGCCAATCCAGGCCATGTTTTGGAGCTATCTGAGGCGTGGCATCGTTACTGCAATCTGACAAAGGAAAATGGTGTTGAAATTCCCCACTCCTACATCCATTGTAGATCATCATTCAAGGAGAAACTCCAAGCTCATATTGGGGATTTATTTCAGTTCATTTCATTGCCTCATCGGTCTCCTGCTAAGAGACAAACACTCTTAGTTCCAGCCAAATATAAATATGTGCCCATCTCACAGGCAATGGACTCTTGCCAAGCTGACAGCCATCCCCATTTACTATTCCCCAAGAAGATGTATTTCTGTCACTGGTACGCGTTGCATTGAAAATTCAGGGAGATACTTTGTCACATCCTGGTCACAAAGGTTTCAATGTCAGTGAGGATGATGCAGCTGCTTGCATTTCAGATAGCCTGGACAATCTCTTCTTGAGGGTGATGCTGAGAAACAAGAATCAGTGAAATTTAAGGTGCATAGATATAGTATATGGTGTGAGGGGTGGAAAGAAATGGACCACAAAGCAAACTGGTCTTGGGTGCACCCTCAACCAGGCAAGAAGGTCAAAACAACTTGTTCAGCTTTTCCATAAGGCTGGCCACTGCATTAGCTACAAAGGAATCCTAAAGGTGGACACAACCCTATAGACTATGAATGCTGAGAATGGTGCTGTTTGTCCCAACTTGGTCCCCAGGACGTTTGTTCACTATGCAGCCAACCATAATGACACGTTTCTCTGGATGGCACAAATACATTCCATGTAACTCAAGTCACTGCTTGGCAAAGAGGATCTGCCCTGATCTGATGCTGCATGCTCTAAAGCAGGGGTAGGCAACCTATGGCACGGGTGCCGAAGGCGGCACGTGAGCTGATTTTCACTGGCACTCACACTGCCTGAGTCCTGGCCACTGGTCTGGAGGGCTCTGCATTTTATTTAATTTTAAATGAAGCTTCTTAAACATTTTAAAAACCTTATTTACTTTACATACAACAATAATTTAGTTACATATTATAGACTTAGAGAAAGAGACCTTCTAAGAATGTTTTAAAATGTATTACTAGCACGCGAAACCTTAAATTAGAGTGAATGAATGAAGACTCGGCACACCACTTCTGAAAAGTTGCCGACCCCTGCTCATCGACCAACAACACATGCAATACTCCTGATGCAATCAACACAATCATACCAATGTAAGAAACGGTAAAGCTAAACCAGTATTCAATGGCTATGTTAGCAAACAGTGATACTTTGAATTTGAAGAAAACTGCAAAGCTACAGTGCAGAGAAGAGTTTCTGATAGGGCCTTTGTTATTACACATCAAAATTACAACCCACATTATGGTGGACACATTTCAACCATTGTACATGACAACAGAACCAGAAATAACGATCAAAGAAAACTTGCCAATCTCTCAAGACCCTGCCCGTGACCTAGGCATACTCAACAGTGTTGTACGGAAATGCAAATGTGTCGTCAGTGCTTGGGCAGCAGCATGTTGTTCTAACTGGTGGTGAAACTCTGTACTTATTCCATGATTAGGAGAACTCCATGATACCCAGTGAACTTTCAGAAATATACAGGCCAGCACACACAGGCTTCAGAGACAGCAGATGCCTGGATTGAAAATGGAATTCTTGGACCAAACTCAACAGAACAAGCTCTGAATGGCAAGTCATATGCCAGGGTAACATGGGCTCACAAACTGTCATTTCAAGCACTGTGGTGCCTGCTTCTTCCACCGCTCTTGGACTTTATAACCGCACGTGATCAAGAACTCAAAGAGAATATTGTCAAATCTGATAAGTCACATTCTTACAGTGAGTTTATGTCAGTTTGTACTTTACTAGTTTTAAAAACGTGCTTTCACATTGTGCTGTATTTCTGATAATTAAATCCATTTCTATACTTTTGTTTCAAGGTTCTAATGTTCACGTTCTAAAAGCCATCTAAACATGCTCTTTCACAGTTGTATAACGTATTAAAATATTTTTAGTACCTTGTGCAAATAACTGACGTTCAATAGGTTTATAAAAAAGTTGTATTATGTGATCACTTTTATTACATCCTACAGCTCATTAAGATCCAACTAAAGTATGTTAATCCTAAATGAACAGCAAATAAAGATTTAGTGATTTCCATGCATTGCTTTGTTTTCTTTGTAACAGCCTTTATAGACCACATGCAGCTTGGTAACAGGCACATATGGATTCAGCACACCCTAATTATTCTTAAGACTCATTACTACCTTTTACAAAAAAAATTCCTTACAGTTAACTTTTCTGAAAACCCTGCTGGCTGGTTTGCATGCTGCCTCTTGCTTCTGGAGGCACTGGACCAAATCCAATGAAGGTGTGAGGACCATTATTTGAGAATAGATTTGTAAGGGTGACATGCAGTATTTATCTAGTCTCAAATAATAGCCCATAACAGTCTCACAGTTGGGATCTTCACTGCTAGAAAGCACTAGTATTTGTTAATTTTTATAACCGTGTTCAGTATGGTTGGATGGTTTAGACACAACAAATCCTGCATCTTGGCCAGAGCCGTCCCTAAGGGATGGCGAATCGGGGTGACCACTCCAGATCCTGCGATTTGGGGGGCCCCATGGGCCGATGCTATTGGCTGGTGCCAAATGGGTGGCGGGTGAACTGCTGGCTGGGGGACATTATCTCCAGCCCTGCCCCTTCCACCTGAGGGAGAGTGCACTGGGAGGGAGAGCACACGGCACAACCTCCGCAGCCTCCCCAGCTCTGGGAAGGCGGACGGTGCTGCCAAAGCAGGGCTCTGGGGTGGGAAGGGGTGGAGTATGGGTGGACCCACTGTTTGGGTAGGCACCGCCTTCCCCAGCCTCCCCTACCTGTCCCTGGCATGGTTGGTTCCAGAAATGACGTTAGACTAGATGATACTAGCGGTCCCTTCTCACCCTATGGTTTTATGATTCTATGAGTGTTTGTAAGTTGAACCCATCTGCACTTGCTCAGAATTTTTGTATTAAATTGCCATTCCTTATACCCAATCCTGTGATCCTTCCTTCACACAAAACAGCCCCAGGAGGGCTTCAGGAAGGGAGTGAGTTGGGTAGGCTCAATCCTATGTCTAATGAAGTCAGTGGAAACTGAATCAGACCCAAGGAGAAGAAGAAACTTGCAAGCATAAGGACTGATATAGAAGGCAATTAAATTAGAGTGAGAAACAAAGGGTGATTAGGAGGGAAGCTTAGCTCAATAATAGGTCTTCAAAGTAAATAATACAGGCTTTGTCAGGTAAGATTTTTTGCTCTCCCTTTAAATTATTGTCCATGATGAAGCTATATTGCATAAGAATTTAATACATATTTAATTAAACATATATTTTATTGCATGAAAATTGTATGCAAATCTATTATTCAATACATATTTCCTAATGCTTATTAAGTCTACAGCATAGTTAAATATTTTGTGTGTCTAACCCGTATTTAAATCTGTCTATTGCATATAGGACTAGATTCTGGGAGGGAAGCTCTCATTAATTGAATGGGCCCAGGTTTGTCTCATAAGGCATAAGCTCTCCAAAGCTGGGACTGTCTCTTCATCTTTGTTTGTATAGTGCCTGGCACAATGGGGCTGCAATCATTATTGGGGCTTTTAAGAGATACTAATATTAATGATTGATAAACATATCCACTGCATTATATAATATGGAGACTGCATCCTTATCGACTGAATCTTTAAACATTAACAAATATATTAATAATGCTTTGCACTTAGGTAGTACTTTACCTTTTCAAAGCACTGTTCAAATATTAATAAATTAATCCTCACCACACCCTATGAGGCATGGAAGAAATTATCATCATGATTATTTTATTATGTTCTACCTTCGATTTGAATATAAAATAAATTGATACATTATGCAAGATCAACATGTAGTGATAATCTTAACAGAAATCAAATTTGCCAAACTATTTTTATATTAAATGTATTCTTAATATTCAATTGTTTTTTAAACTGAATACAGTAAATGGCAGAAGTGCTCAAAACTGAAAAACTCCATTCCAGGCATAATTTCATAAAGTTAAAATCTTTGAAACTGACTGCTTTTATTGTTTCTTTTTACATTTTCAGCTTTATCTTTAAAATACAGAGAACTGTCAAAAACAGTATTGAAATGGCTACTGAAAATTTTGTATACAAAACCTCAGTTTTAGGAAACAAAAATGTCTAACTATTTTGACTGTTTTCAATAAATATAAAATTAAAAAGCATAATATTTGCATGAAAAACAATTGTTACAAAAAAAGTTTTTCCCTTTAAAAAGATTTAGTTTGAAAAATATTGATTATCTCTACTAACCACTGCAGACCCTGGAAGTCAAGCGGTTACCTACCAACTACAAGATTGTGTTGCCTTGAATGTGGTGCTGAGATTTTCTAATAGAACATGTACAACAGAATAAGGAAATCCATCAGTTGTTATTGGGCAATACAGACATGGGTGTGGCTAACTACCTCACAGTTGGAACCCTCCATTAGTGGCTGTTGCTCTAAAGCTATTTCATAACATGGATTAATGAACAGACAGGGCACTTGTCATGATGGGCCTGGGAAACTACAAAAAGCAAAACAATGTAGGAAATACATTTCCAAATCAATCCACCGGTCCATCCAATCTGGCCTGCTGCCTTTGGCCAGGACCTGAAGCTACAGTAGAAGGTAAACAGACTAAAGCATCAAAGCTGAATGTGTGTAATGCATTGTACAATGCTGTGCATAGAGGGGAAAAAAATCTTCCCTGAACATCAGAGGTTATTAGCTTGCACCCTGAAATATGAAATTTAATCAACTTTATTGTGATCTTAGCTTGCATAGCTACAAATGTTATTAAAATTAGGAAAATTGCCTAATTTGAAACCTAGAGTTGGAATGGGTTTCAGATTAGTCAAAATGAGCTCACATTTCCCTAGTGCTACTGCTAACAAATAATGGTAAACACAATGTACAGCTTCAATTTATGTGAACAGCAAAGATCTTCCACCAGCTGTGACCATGGACCTATTGTTATACCTAGCCAGGTCCACATAGCTACCCCAGTTTGTGTTTGTAAGTTTGTTCCCAAGTGGTTCCTATAGCTTTGAGTCCAGGAACTACAATTCCAGGGGAGGCGGAGTTGCAAGAGGAGAAGGAAAGGAAGAATGTGAGCTCTAGGAAAGAGCGAAGAGAATAAACCTCACCTTTCCTGTTAGCAAGCTTCACAAGCCTTCCACAAAGGGTTCAGGAACAAAACCTATGTACTTAAGGGTCCACCCATCTGGTAGCTACACACAGGTGAGCATCACTACCTATCACATGTATTCAGTTACTGTGCTTCTGCACGCATGCACAATGGTTTGTTTAGTCATTTAAATGCAGCCTTGAGCCCCTTACATGGAACATTTGTTTCATAAAGACATTAGTTCTGTTACTTCACCTATTTGGAAAATACTTCTCTAATGCATTGAACCTCACCCAGGTATTTGGACTTTTCTAGCTTAAAGGGACACCCTCACATTGAAGGTCACATTTCCATCTGATAATTCTGTATCTGTGAGTTGCATAGAGAGTTACCTCCTGTGATGGCCTCACCCCACCCCAGAAAAGAGCAGAGGAGAAGTCCTCTAGGTGGTATGGAGTGGCTGCAGAGGAAATAGCCAACCAGAAAGGCTTCTGGAGCAGCCAGTCAGGGACCAGGAGAACCATATAAAAAGAGGTAGCAGAGCCAGAACAGTAAGATGCTACCTGGAGCGGGAAAAGAGAGGACTGAGGACTGGCTGGCTGGAAAAGCAGCAGAGCCATAAACTGCTCAGTACAGGCAGTGCTGAGCTCAGAAAGGGCTGCCAAAGATCAGGGGAACTAAAAAGGAGCTCCTGGCTGGCTGCGGGGACCAAGCAAGGACTGAGCCCAGAACCTAGCCAGTTGGTCTGGTATAGAGGGCAGTGTCTCCAGAGAGGAACCCTGGTGGCAAGTAAAGATTGTATATCCTGGAAGGGATTTGTTTGTTCTGTTCCACTTACAGATAGTGTTGTGACTTGGGGTACATCCAGACTACCCGCTGGATTGGCGGGTAGCGATCGATCGATCCCCGAATGCGCTCCCGTCGACTCTGGAACTCCACCAGGGCAAGCGGCGGAAGCAGAGTCGACGGGGGAACCGCGGCTGTCAATCCCACACCGTGAAGATGGGAGGGAAGTCGACGCTATTCCTATAGCTGAAGTTGCGTCTCTTACATCGGACTCCCCTGCCCCCAGTGTAGACCAGGCCTTGGCTGGAAGGCCATGTCATAGAATCATAGAATCTCAGGGTTGGAAGGGACCTCAGGAGGTCATCTAGTCCAACCCCCTGCTCAAAGCAGGACCAAACCCAACTAAATCATCCCACCCAGGGCTTTGTCAAGCCTGACCTTAAAAACCTCTAAGGAAGGAGATTCCACCACCTCCCTAGGTAACCCATTCCAGTGCTTCACCACCCTACTAGTGAAAAAGTTTTTCCTAATGTCCAACCTAAACCTCCCCCTCTGCAACTTGAGACCATTACTCCTTGTTCTGTCATCTTCTACCACTGAGAACAGTCTAGATCCATCCTCTTTGGAACCCCCTTTCAGGTAGTTGAAAGCAGCTATCAAACCCCCCCTCATTCTTCTCTTCTTCAGGCTAAACAATCTCAGTTCCCTCAGCCTCTCCTCATAAGTCATGTGCTCCAGCCCCCTAATCATTTTTGTTGCCCTCCGCTGGACTCTCTCCAATTTATCCACATCCTTCTTGTAGTGTGGGGCCCAAAACTGGACACAGTACTCCAAATGAGGCCTCACCAGTGCTGAATAGAGGGGAATGATCACATCCCCTCTATTCAAGTCATTGAATACCCGCCAAAGAAACCATCAGCGGGGGGAGGGTATGCTCGTAAGAAGTGGGTGCCACTCTATTCCAAGAACTAAGAAACAGCAGACTTACACCTGACCAGAAGGGGGTGCTCACGAGAGGCAGGTGCTGAGTCTGTTACCAGACTAAATAGAAGGCTGAGGCAGCTTTGGCTGAAGCCAGAGAGGAGCATCCTGGCTGGGGGTTTCTGAGGAAGCTCTCCCTACTGAGTATTGAAGGTGTAGTCATTTCAGCTGAGATAGGCAGTAGAGCCTTGGAGCAGACTAGGAAACTAGGGTCTGGAGATTGACTTGGCTATATTTTGAACTCCTGTCAACTGTGGACAACATACTATGAGTGGGGAAGAGAGAAGTGGTTAGTGCTACAATGCATTGGAAGTTATGACTATTGCCAAGACACCCTGAGGCTGGCAGTCTTACCTAATAGATATTGTTGCTTTATTAATTTACCCCTAAATAACTGACCCTGGCCCTTTTTGCTACCAATAATGCCTGACAGAAGGGTTATGCTAATACTGTTCATCCATGTTAATTTTACACTGCCTGATTCAGTATTGCCAACACCAGGCATTCAACAATCATGAGCCAGTTCCCAAAAAAATGAGAGATATTTTTATATATAATATATAATTAATATATATATTGTTTATCATTTGCCTTCAAGTTTTTGAGCCTTTAGGTTACACTCAGATCACATTTTCAAGCTTTTCTCCACAACCATGAGGGCTAGAATTTTATTTCTATTTTTTTTAATGAAAACAGATTCTCATGTAATCACCTGACTCCAGGATCTGGGGCTTTAAGAAAAATACTAGATATTGCGTGACGGGCTATAAAATCATAGGAGTTGGTAACATAGCATGATTGTCTACAACTCTGCTGGCACTGCCAAAACTCTTCAGCTTGTCTATAGTCTGTCCATGTCCTCCCCACTCAAAGCAGTGTTAACATATGCTGGAAGGCTTTATTCCTGGCCCTCCTAGGGGAAGCAGCACTCAGCCCCTCCTGGGGTGCATTAGCACTATTGCAAATAGGCAGGAAGAGGAAAACAAACAGTCTCGGGAGTGCTGGGGAAACAAGAGAAGTGAGTTCTGTAAGAACAGTGGGAAGATCAGAGCAATGCCAAAGGGAGGGGCAATTAAATCAGGCAGGGGTTGGAGAACAGGGGCAATACTAAAGAGGGATTGGAGAGCCCAATATTCCAGTGGCAACTCTGTCATAAGCAATATGCATTTGATGTGTTTTCTGCTGCTAGAAGTCGTATCTCTGAAATTCACCCTGGTATTCACAATGGTTCTCTGCTTTTGTGGAGGTGCGAGGAAGAAACTTTAGTTTGGTAATGGAGAAAAGAGTATAAACCGGAAAGCTTTAAAACCCAAGCAATATTCCAGGTGTAAGCGGGGGAATGGTCCCGCTATTGTGGGGAACTTTCCTGCCTTCTGCACTACCGCGGTGAAGTGGGCTAGCGAAAGGATCTGAGTCCTCGCTCCCACTTCCTTTACCCAGAGGCCTCTCTGCCCTCGAGGACTCCCCTTCCACTCTCCTGTCTGGCAGAGTCCTCGTAACCCCGACAAGGCTGGGCCCAGGATTCCTGGAGGGGCTCAACCCCCAACCCTGCTGTGGTCACCTAGGACAGGGGCTAGGGTGTCCCCACTCTGGGGTACTTTCTCTGCACTGGGCACCTCCCTGACCCACTGATCATTTCATACAATTTAAAGCAAATACAAGTTGTTTAATTAACAAATTAATTTAAAAAAAGAATAAGGAAAAATGGGAAAGGTTAAAGGAAAACACATCACCCTGCTCTGTGGCAGGGAACATTACAACATCTGGACATCAGGGCACGTCAGTTTGTTCCTTGTAGGTCCCTGGTCTCCTTCTCAGGCCCAGGCTGTGCTGCAGGGATGCTGCGGGTTGGACACTTGCTCTGGTGGTGGCCACACACCTCCGGGCTTTGGGTGGCGGGACCCTTCTTCCCAGCGCCCGCCCCCTGTCGGGTTAAGATCTCCCTCCCAGTCTGGCCTGCAAGGACCCTTGGCTTGGGGTGTCTTTCTGTGCTGGGCCCTTTGCCCAGGGTCCCCCCTTGGCTGGCCCCAGTTGCTCACCACACCTGGCTCTGTGGCTGCAGCTTTGCTCCCAGCACAGGATCTGCTCCCCCCAGGCTGTGTCTCTGGCTCTGTGGGTGCAGCTCTGCTCCCAGCACAGGATCTGCTCCCCCGGGCCCCTGCTTTCTCCTTAGCTGGGCCCCACTCTGTCTGACCCAGGCAATCCCAGCTCACACAGAGGATGGGACCCCCTGGCCTCCTGACTCCCTGATTAGCCTGCCCGCCTGTCAGTCAGGCTCAGAGGCTGAGGCTGACCTGGAGCATTGGCCGCTCCCCATTCTTTTAGTGCTGGGAGCTAGCCAACCAAAACATCCCCACTGAATGTCAGTAAGGGGGCAACAGTCCCCTTACACAAGGAAAAGGGGGTTCTTATTTTTCTCATCCATCCTGACTGCTCTCCCTCAAATTTTCCCCAAGTGATACCACTGTAACAAGCGGTTTGTGTCAAATCTTATTTCTACATCTGGGCGACAATTCTGTTTTGCAAGTATCTGTGTGACATTGAGCCAGCAGATCAGTGTGAACCAACGTTAGTCTATTCCCATGTGCCGGAGCTCTTAGCTAACTGCATTAGCAGTGTTCCTGCAGCAGGGAGACAATTGGAAACTTAACTTAGTTTAGTGTGTGGCCACAAACAATCATAGTAATACGGTTCAGCTGCCCGGAGCAGATGTTTGACCTGCCCATTGTTCAGAGGGGAGGTACAGCTACAACTGAACATGGCCTCAGTCACAGGCGATTAACATGCAGATCAATGGAATTGAGAAGATGAACCTCACCAGTCAGACAATGGAAGTGAATGGTTGTAGTCTTACTGGTGTGCTTTATGGTTACAGATTGCTCTGTGGGTCTGCATTAACTGCACACAGGCTCAGTCTATTAGAATTTAAATAGTGCTGTCTAGAGAGAATCCAAAATGATTTGGTTAATTCAGGATCACTGAACTTTGTGGTGTTTGGAAAGCCACAGAAAGTTGGGCATTTTACTACTCCCACAACACCTGCTCACTGGCAGTGTTGATAAATAGTCTGATTTGGCCCTGAAGAAGTTGGCAGGAAGAGGAGCTTTTTCTGCTTCTGTTGCTTGATTTCTGGTGCCCTGAAACAACCATCAGCCTTTTCTGTTTGCCTTTGCTGCAAAGACTAGCAATATCCCAGCTGTGGAGCTGGGCAGAAAACCAACTCAAATGCTTTGGAAAGACCAAGAGATTTGTTGAGAATGTGTGTTGCTGTTTAAACTTTTGGGCTAAGCAGTCAGGCCATAGGAACAGAAGAACTGCCATACCGGGTCAGAACAATGGTCCATCTAGCCCATTATCCTGTCTTCTGATAGTGGCGGGTCCTAAATGCTACAGAGGGAGTGAAAAGAACAGGGCAGTTTATCGAGTGATCCATTCACTGTCATCCAGTTTCAGTTTTTAGCGGTCAGAGGTTAGGGAAACATAGAGCATGGGGTTGTGTCCCTGACCATGTTGGCAAATAGCCATTAATGGGTCTATCCTCCATAAACACACCTAATTCTTTTTTGAACCCACTTATACTTTTGGCCTTCACAACATCTCCTGGCAGTGAGTTTGACAGATTGACTGTGTGTTGTGTGAAGTACTTCCACATGTTGGTTTTACAACTGCAGTCTGTTCAGGGCTGGCTCAGGCACCAGCGAAGGAAGCAGGTGCCTAGGGCGGACAATAGAAAGGGGCGGCACTCTGTCCGTTATTGGGGCGGCATGTCCAGGTCTTCGGCGGCACTTCAGCGGCAGCTCAAGTGCTCTGCTTTATTCTTCGGCAGCAATTCGGCGGCGGGTCCTTCACTCCGTCTCTTCCTCTTCAGCGGCACTTTGGCGGCAGCTCAATCGGGTTTTTCTTTGTTTGATTTTTCCATTTGGCGCTTGGGGCGGCAAAAAGGTTGGAGCCGGCTCTGTGTCTGTTAATGTCATTGGGTGACCCCTGTTCACTTTCTCCACACTCTTCATGATAATCTCTGTCATATTCCCCGCTTAGTCATCTCTTTACCAAGCAGAACAGTCCCATTCTTTTAAATCTCTCCTCATGTGGAAGCTTTCCATATCCCTTGTCATTTTTTTTGTTGCCCTTTTCTGTACCTTTTCCAATTCTAATATATCTGTTTTTCAGATGGGGCGACCAGTACTGCATGTAGTATTCAAGGTGTGGTTGTACCATGGATTTATATAGTGGCTTTATGATACTTGATGTCTTATTATCTATCCCTTTACTAATGGTTCCTAACATGGTTCGCTTTTCTGATTTCTGCTGCACATTTAGCAGATGTTTTCAGCGAACTATCCACGATGACTCCACTCTCTTTCTTGAGTGGTAACAGCTAATTTAGACCCCATCATTTTGTATGTATAGCTGGGATTATGATTTCCAGTTGCATTACTTTGCATTTATCAACATTGAATTTCATCTGCCAATTTTTTGCCTGTCACCCAGATTTGTGCGATCCCTTTGTAACTCTTTGCTTTGGACTTAACTACCTTGAGTAATTTCGTATCATCTGCAAACTTTGCCACCTCACTCTTTACCCACATTTATGAATATACTGTCCCTGTGGGACCTCACTATTTACCTCCCTCCACTATGAAAACTGACCATTTCTCCTACCCTTTGTTTCCTGTCTTTGAACCAGGCATTGATTCATGAGAGGACTTTCCTCTGTAAATCATGACTCCTTACTTTGCTTAAGAGTCTTTGGTGACCTTGTCAAAGGTTTTCTGAAAGTCTAAGTGCAATATTTCCACTGATCACCTTCTTCACATTTGTTTGACCCTGCCCCCCTCCCCAAAATAATTCTAATAGATTGAGGCATGATTTCCCTTTACAAAAAACATGTCGACTCTTCTCTGTGTTTGATAATTCTGTTCTTTAGTCTAGTTTAAAGCAATTTGTCTAGTATTGAAGTTAGGCTTACTGGCCTATAATTCCCAGGGTTGCCTCTGGAGCCTTTTTTAAAAAAAATCAGTGTCACGTTAACTAATGTTGCCAGTCTGCTGGTACAGAGAATGATCTGGTAGAGGTCGGTGCATTTGTGATGCATGAGCTCTTGCTGCCTCAAACCAGATATTGCTAAGAGAAGGAAATCAGCACAAATCAAATTACAAGTTACATAAAGTTATAGGTGTGTCTATATCGGAAACATCTGCACTTTTCCAGCTTAGTCCTCGTGTATGCTCAGGCCAGGACTCTTGGACCATCTAATTATTGTCTATCCTCACAAATTAGGGCAAATTTAATTGTTGTCATGACAGCATGTGTGTGTGTGTGTGTGTTTTAGCTTCTAGATCCCAGCAAAAACTTCACCTCCCTAGATGCACCAGCAACAGCTATAGGTGGCAGGAAAAGAGAATGAAGTCCAGAAATACCCATAGAATACATCACTTTCCAATTAACAAACCCTTCTCTAACATGCCATTGTAACCATGAGGGAAAATGCCCAAAGTTTTAGACTAGCAGGCTGAAAAGTTTAAACTGCCTGTGTACATTCTTAATTTGCATGTACACAAAGTGTGATTTCAGAATAACCTCCAAAGTCCTCCACGGTGTATCCCTGCCCTACTTAGCTATTCTTTATCTCATTGTCAGGCCAACTCCCCATTCACTCTTCCAAGGATGCCTGCCTCAGTTGCCCAGTTCTCCCAAAGGGACCTTTCTGCTTTCTCCTATACTGCCCCTGATGTCTGGGAAGAGCTCCCAATCAAAATCTATAAAGTGCCCATTGCATCTTCCATAAAGTGCCTCCTCAACACTCATCTCTGCCATAACAAATACAGAAAACTGCCTACTGATAATCATTAGGAAGGCTATGAGCTACTGATTGGCTAAGAATTGTGCACCCAGCTGATCAGTGCTAAAGCATATTAATTTTGCTACCCTATCTTTCTCTTCCCACTTTCCTTCCTACCTCTTTGAGTCATCCACTTGCTGTCTTGTCTATTTAGACTGTATAATCTTTGAGACAGGAATTTTCTCTTACTCTGGGTTCATACAGTTCCTAGCATAAGGGACCCTGATGGTTGAGATTTCTAGGTATTCCTGTAACACAAATAATGAAATCTCATGGCATGCATGTACTGTAAACTACTTTATAGTCTGAGTAACGGTATAGAAAAGAGGCAGTTACAAAGTTATTTCAAAGATCTGTTATAATCATGTAGATCAGCTGTTTTCTGGTGTCTTTTGTGTGGTTTGTAATTATTTTTCCATCAACTGAAGGCTTTTCCATTTAATCTATGTTGTCCAAGGAATGCTGGCTCCCTGTCAATTCAGAGGTACATCAGGAGCCAGAAGTACATAGGAAAGTGTAGCACAACCCACTTGGGGTAGGAGTGTGTGTGATATTGGGGGAAGGGAGAGGTTTGACCGGAACTGAATAAAAATAGAATCCTAATCTGCTTTCATTTGAGAGTAAATTGAAGCAGATAGTCGCCAAATTAAATCTTAAATATAAAACATAATCCAAGCTATCTGCAAACCATACCAGAATTAAAAATGAAATGTAATTAGCCATGAGGTACCTTTATATATTTCTGTCATCTTGCACATTATCTCATCCAAAGCAATATCAGAGCATTGGCACTAAACAAACATGTTGCTGTTTGTTTTTTGTTTGTTTTTCCCAGGTGGGTTTATTAAAAGACACCATTGTGAAATAGGGGAAACCGCTAACTGTCCCTAATGACTAGGGAGTGGCTGACTCATTTGAAGCCAGTGGGAACAGAGGACAACCCCTCTGCCCCATAAAATAACTATTTGCCTAGCCAGTAATGATGAAGAATCATATCAGGGGAAAAACCATTGTCCATTTAAAGAGAAATAACTATACCAGGACATGTAACAATTTAAATTAATGATGAATACTCTTAGAAATATCAATACTCTTCTGAGGGGCTCTGGGAGAAAACAATTAGCAACCCATCATGCATACACTGAATAAATACATTGCTATAGTAATATTCACTGCTGAAAAGAACTTTACATAGGGTGAAATCCTGGCCCTATTGAAGTCAACAGAAGTTTTGCCATTGTCTATGGAGCTGTATCTTGCAATAGCACTCATAATGTATATTTTAGCAGTAGCCAAGGTGCCTGTGACTTGCCAAAAATCTTTAAAACCATTTACCGCAAAGGAACTCTTGTATCACCTCCTAATACTCCAATATGCAAAGAAACATTATTTTATTAAACTAATTATCGAGATTGAAATCCCTCCCTCCCCCACAGCGTTGTAGTAAAAACCATCAAGTGAATTTGCTGAATGCAAATCAAAGCACAAATCAACATTATTTGTAAAATGCTCAGCTTGAAAAGCTAGGACCAATGTGCAACTGTAACTTGTTTGTAAACAGTGAGGGAATCTTTAAAGGCATATCCAAAGTAGTTTATTCTTCTATCATCAGGGGTGTGGGTGGGTGGCAAAATGTGCAACTCCTGTTAGTGCTAATGGAAGCTGTGGGTGTGATTTTTTTTTCTTCTTCTACATATTGACAAGAAACTAGAGTCTCATATGTCAGTAAAAGAAAATATAATGGTAGAACAGGAAGATGGCATTGCAATGTTAGTGTGGGAAAGCAAAAGGCACATGAGAAATCAAGCAAATGGTTCTTTTCTAGAATGATGGGGGCACATGCATTGTACTGACCCACCCTAAGTTCTTGTTCCCAGTTCTCGTTGCTTTCACTTCTGCTAGGAAAGCCATTGCTTGAAACTTTGCAACAATAATGAAAACGAATAGATGCGCTAATATCTATGCTAATTCAGCAACGAAGTCTGAGTCAAAGAATAAACAAATTAAAATTCTAACTCTCAGCAGTCAGTGAACATAGTTTTACCATTTGTGAACAGCACCTCTCACAGAAAACGCATCCTGTCTTGCAGAATGGTGTAAAAACAAAAATGCTAAACAATTCCCCAGCCTCATGCAGGCTGTAATGAAAACATAAAACACAACTTTCTCTACAACTTTTAATGCACCACATCCAGATGAGAAAACGCTCTTAATGTTATGCTCAGTTATATATACTGAATTCATTTTTGGAAGAGTTTGCGGCAATGCAATACATGTATACAATGTAAGGATCGGCCTGTGGTACACTATCAGTCATCGTACAGTATTAACACCCGAGATCTAGTATATCTTGAGCCATGGGCTGACGTAAGAATACATATACTGACAGATCACACATTACTGGATTTTTATTATGATTATTTTTACAAAATAAGGTGTTTTTATATGACACTAATTTCACATGGCACTTTACAACAATCTTTTATTATATAAAAAGACAGTAGCTCTGTCCCTTAGACCTTTATTGTCTAAAGAAAAGATACAGTTGAAGACTAAGGAATAGACGTATAGCAAAAAGGCGTGGCCTCCCTCAGAGATTGGTAGCGAGGGAGAGCCAGATGCCCCCTGGTTGGCAGAACCAGGAAGACCATGCTTACCACACCAGAAGCAGAGGGGCAGGACAGGAACTGGAGGTATAAAAGGCAGGCCCAATTGGGAGGCAGCTGCCAAAGGAGATGGACATGTTCTTCCCACTGCTGAGGGAGGAGGCCGCAGAAGACTTCAGTTACCCTGAGGACTCACCCAAGCTACCAAAGCCAACCAACGCTGAAGAGCTGCTGGGATTACCACCGGCAGTATACCCCGAGGAGACTGAGGATGAGCCCCGGGTTCAGGTACACCCTGAGGGGAGGGGAGGAAGGAGCCCAGGGATAGCCAACTGTAGTCAGGCTGCAGGGGCATCCAGAACATGGTCAGCATGTTGCGGTGGGATTCCCCACTGATCCAGTAGCAGACCACTCTGCCACTGTTAGGGCTTTGGGCTGGCCTGCATCCCCCCTACCCCTGACACCCCACCTCTGGGTGGCAGTACTCCCTGTCTTCAGGCTCTTCTCCATTATCTCAGACTGTCCTTACAGGGGCATGGCAGCAAGGAAGTGTGGCCTCCCTTGGAGATGGACAGCGAAGGGAGGGCCACACACGCCTACAAGACAGAATTCTGTTGTCATTGACACTTTGGTAAGGTTTATACAGTGGAGCTAACTCTCGAGTGTAGTTGCCCAGCAGTGTGGTGCATCATTCCTAGATCATCTGCCTCTCAGTCCTGTAGTAAATTTACCATGGGAACACCGTATTTTCAGATTAACTCCCCCACAATACGTATTTCTAGACTCAGAGGAGTCACTGATGTATAAAGTAAACTGAGGCAGGTGGAATAACATTGACCAGCCCAGCCAAATGGCAGGGTTCTTAAAAATTTGGCAGAGAAACTACCTGAACTTCGGAGAACTCATAGAGAACAAGTGAAATACCAGGAAAGCTGAGGATAAATGCAGAGTAAAGCAGCTGGGGCCGTATCCTGGCTGATCCCTGCATTGGTGAAGAGGGTAAAGCCCCCCCCATTCCTGGCCAACTGCTCAGGGGCTGGGCAGAATTCTGCTGGCAGTGGAGATGTCTGGGAATTTTTCTGTAAAAGGCTCTTCCACTGGAAAATATCAATTCACCGAAACCAAAACTTTTCACAGAAATGTGTCAGTTTTGATGGAACTTTTGTTGAAGGTGTCTCAGATCCAGGGTGAAATCTCTGGTCTAAAGGAGAGAGAGCTCTACCTAAAACGAGCCAATAGCCTAGTGGTTAGAGCACATGCCTGGGGTGTAGGAGACCCAGGTTTAGGTCCCTGCTAGAATCTGGGGGCTAGTCTACACTTACGAGCCGGGTCGACGCGGTGAGTTCGACTTCTCGGAGTTCGAACTATCGCGTCTAATCTGGACGCGATAGTTCGAACTCCAGAAGCGATAGTTCGAACTCCGGTACTCCACCACTGCAAAAGGCGGTGGCGGAGTCGACCTTGGAGCCGCGGACTTCGATTCCGCGGCGTCTGGACGGGTGAGTAGTTCGAACTAGGGTACTTCGAATTCAGCCACGCTATTCACGTAGCTGAATTTGCGTACCCTAGTTTGACCCCGCTTCTTAGTGTGGACCAGATCTGGGTCTCCGACATGTTTGGCAAGTTCCTTAATCGCCAGCCTCTAGAACTGGTATCTCTCAATATCTCCTGTTAGAGCTGATCCACTTTGTACAAATAACTAAATATTAGTTGGGCCAGAGAGAGAATCAAGCAGAGCAGGATCTTCAACCTGGGTTTCCCACATCCCAGGTAAGTGCCCTAACCAGCAGGCTGATCAGCTATTCTTGTGCCTCTCTCTTTGGTTTTTCACGGTTATTTAAAAGCTTTTTGTTTTTGTCCTGAGGCGGAATGAAAACAAATTTTGAAATCTTGGTTGGGTTTTTTTGGGTAAAATTGAATTCTTATTTTCCAGACAGCCCTGGATGGCAAGCCCACTCCTGGCTTCCTCTGAGCCTTAGCTCAGACCTTAGCTGTCAGAAAAGGTTAAGGGTGGTGAGGATAGGAGGCTGGTCCCACCTTTCCCTCTGTGTATGCTTTGGAGCAAGCCAGGCATGGAATGGAGAGTGTGTGATATTCTCCTTGTGGGGGGTGCTCCTCTCTCTTTAGTGAGTGCACACTAGAACCCCAGATAAAACTCTGGCAGAGGGTACAAGCTTGATCTAAGAAGGGAAAGGGCCAGTAAATGGTGTCTGAATTAGCTGGGGGTTCGTTCAAGCTTGGTATTGAGTGAGGAAAAGACAGGCAGGACCAGGGTAACACTGAAAAGCCAAGTGGCTGCGTTTATTTAGGGGATAATTACAACTTGGGCTGGGGGAGTAGGCAACTTTGGCTGGGATGGTATCAAAAGTACAAACACACCCCAAAACACAGTAATAATACACTTTATACTGCTCACCACACCACACCAAATAGGCAGACACACCAATCACACAGATAGGAATCGGGTTCGTCAGGGCGGTGCCCGGTGCAAACACAGAAAAGAGACCCACGGGCCACTGCCTCAGCCACCCTTGCTTTCACACAGAGGGTAAACCCAGAGTGTGGTGCGGCTGCAGCTGGGCAGATTCCACTCACTCAGACCGCGGGGACTGGACCCCCTTGGTCAGCTACCCTCTAAGTAGAGGCAGCTCCCCAGTTAAACACACACACACACTGGACACAGACAGAGCAGTGATTCAAACACATAAAGCAGTTGGCAATTAACAATTTAATAACAACTAGAACTATTATACAAGCTAGCTAAGCAATTGTGCAATTCTGAGCTCACTAATACAATCCTGATATCCTGAGTAGATATTTGGTACCAAGTTAGGGAGGGGAAAAAATAAGAGGCTAAATAAGCTAACTGTCAGATATCAAAAAGCAAATACCGCACTCCAGGCGCAGCTGACCAGCAGAACAGACACCAGAAGCATGACGAGCTGACAGGGATCGGGTCCAAACGACAACGAATCCAAACGATACGACACGAGTGCACTTTACCGGGAGGAGACCCTGGCCGAACGAGTGATCAGGTCCTTCAGCTAACACACGGATGCTCCACACAAATTTTGGGGGGAAATCTAGTTTTATAGAAAGGTCTCACTCCCTCGTGTCAGCATCTGATTGGCTCCCTGGTCCCTCCTCCCTTCAGGTTTCGAGCTGTTGCCACCCCACGTCGGAAGGCTTTGCACACGGCACACTGGAGTTGACGAGTAAACAAACCTGACCCTTAGATGACTGGGTCCAAAAAGAGCGGGAAAATGAGTCGCTGGGCAGAATTAAGTCTCTGTATACAGTACTCTGGAGTTGCTAGGCAGAACTAGCCTGACCTCCAGACGACCGACCCAAAAAAACAGGTTGCTGGGCAGAATCAGGCCTTCATACATAGAACTAGCCTGACCTTTAGATGGCCCAGCAACAGAAAAAGAAAAAAAACAAAAAACACAGGAGAGCACAACTGACTTGGTTGTGGATTCCACCTACTACAGCAGTTTTTACCAGAGGTTTTTGCCCTCTCATATACAACAAGAACCTGGTCCAAAATGGAGGCTGCCTTGTCCTTTTAGCAGGACAAGATGGCCGTGGACCGACAATTGGCCATACAGAGCCATAACTATGAATCGGATTGCGACAAATGGGAGGCTAAATATCCTGACTTCATTTCTTAATTGTGACAGTCATGGAGGGCTTTGTCCTTCAGCCCCCACAGAGAAGAATCATGATGCACACCTGCTTCTGTGCTATTGACTGGCCCACTCACTCAAAATGCTCAAGTCCTCTGTGTTATTGACACAAATGCATTTACAAGACACTATCTTTTAACGGTAGAATTTTTCAGTGCAACACCTAAATAGGACTGAAAATTACACAAACAAAATTAGAGCATTCTGTTTCCATTAGTAACGTGAGCAACAAAGACAGAGGACAGGTGTCTCTTAGGAGGTGTTAAAGATTAACAGGATTTTCCAGGATCGTGGATGACGCATTTTATTTTTCCATGCAGAATATAGGGAAGTTTTCAGTAGCTTTCACTGGCAGTGATGATAAGCCAGAGTCACTCCTGCTATAACTGTGTTGATTTTAAAGGAGTAACAGCAGAGGGGAATTTAACCCATTAATTTGTCCACATGAGTCCAAATTTTCTTCAGTGACACAACTGCAAACCCACTTCGCCAAGTTTTCTTCTTGTTTATATCAGCACAACTTCAGTAAAGTCAATGGAGTTGCACAGAGTATGTGAGAAGAGAATGTGGCTAATATAATACAGTGATCACTAGTTAAATTGATAAGGCAGGTGTGTGTGTACATATATATTCTGCAATAGAAATCCCCAAAACATTCGTGTTACGCCCTTAGTCATCTTCAAGGGTATAAATAGAATTTGTACATGTTTTGCAGTACAGAACCCCTCTCAGACTGGTATAAGTTTCAGACTCATAGGCCCATCCCTTACCCTCATAACCAATGTGTCTCAGAGGCTAGAAGTGTTACACAACCTTTTTGCTTTCAGTACAGTTTTTGTGTTTCACTGGTGTATATGTGGATTTCAGTAGATTGTGTGATGCCCGTATTCAAAAGAGTCCAACAGGTGGATCTACCTGCAGCCATAGTACCCACAAAGCTAGCCACCTGAGCACACAGACGACTGTGTCTGCACCCTGTTTTGCACATACAAGGCCCTGTCTCCATTTACAAATGTTGGATTTTGCAGGCACAGCGGAGGAATGCACATTATTGCAGGTGCACTCCTTGTACATTCCTTTGAAAATTTCCCCTTGTATCTTTGCAATTTTTTCCAATATATTTAATATGTACAATTACACTGCACATTTTCTGGTTATTTTTATTTATCAGGATCTAGTCGAAGCACACTTCCAATATTATGAATCTAATTCAGCATTGCACTTAAAACATGCCTAACGTTAAGCATGTGACTAGTCGCCACAAAGTCAAAGTTCAGCACGTGCTTTGGTGCTTTACTGAATCAGGGCCAAAGGCAGCAGCCGAAGACCTAACTGCATCACAGGTTAAAACCAATCAGTACATGTACTATTTATTGTTTATCTTCTGCTAATGGCAAACATAGGGCATCCCGGTAACATGTAAAAGATGGCATTTGAATTTCACTTTCAATAGTGAACAACATCAACAGGCTGCTTTTTCTGAGGAAGAGATCCCAAGACCATAAATATAGTAACAGTACAAAATGTATGTGACTCTCCCGGAATACACCTCTTCATAGTGTGTTCACCTTCTGTCCTGAATTATAGTGCGATAAACACAGTGCTTAAAATCTGATTTATTTTAGTCCAAGGACAAATACTTTTATCAAAAGTAGCTTCATCACAATGAATGTGACAGGCAGTGAGGATCCGTCGTACTGTTTCAGAGCTGGCTGTGTCACTTATGAAGGCAGGTGCTGTTACTTGTGCTGTATCCCTCCCCCACATCCCTTCCCGTTAAAGAGATAGTTATTGTACCACTGTGAAAAGAGCAGCTGCTCTCCCTGAATTTTCTTGTCAGCTATGGCTCCTAACGTTGGTATGGAATAAGGGCACAATGTTGGGCCTTAATTATCTCACAGCACCACCACTAGAACTGCCCCATTCTGGCACTCTTCCTCGGAAGCATGTGTTGAATGCATATTAATCTCTTTGCTGCTGCTCACTGGGAAACCGTTTTTTTAAAAGTGCTGCCTTTGTAGCATTCAAGAAACTCCTGGCTGAGTGCTAAGCAGTCAAATATAACCTCCTCTCTTGACCTCTAGAGATCAAGCTGTTTTCAAAATCCCATTATGATTTTTTTCCCCAACTAATTCTAGTTAGGCCCAATATTTCAAGCACATTTAAGCATGCACCTGTCTGAAAATCTGAGTCTACATTCTGAAGCAAGGAACACTTGACAGGTATTAATTGACTGTAGAAGGGCTCGGCCCTCTGCGGGGATGTGGGATATCCCACCACCTTGCAATATTTCGCTATGGGCCCAGGCTCTGGGTCAGGGCGGGGCAGCAAACACACAGTCAGGAGCTCAGGCTTCTGAGGGTTTGGTGCGAGGGGGAGGCTGCCACCCATGAGTGGGGTGGCAGGGGGGACGCAGGCCCACCCACTCCACTGCGTCCCAGCCAGGGGCCCTAGCAGAGGCAGGAGACTCGCTGCTGTCAGTGGGGATCCTGGCCGCAACACACGGACATGGGTTCTGGCAGAGCTGCGGCCAGACCAGGGTTGACTGCTCCCGGGCTACCTCTGGACTCCTCCTTGTGGGGTACCTGGGTCAGGGCAGTGTCCTCGGAGGTTTCCAGCAACATCGGTTCCTCCGGGTAACAAGCGAGGAAGGGTAGACTCGGCTGCTCCTCAGGGTAGCTGGCCAAGGGTAGGCTCGGCTGCTCCTCGGGGTAGCTGGCCAAGGGTAGGCTTGGCTGGCCCGGCCAGTCCTCGCGTCGGGCTCAGCCTGCCGGTGTGTCCCAACCAGGACCTAGGCCACTGGCCTCTGGCCTCTCCGGCGGGTGGCCTCCAAGTGAGCTCTGCAGTTGGGCTTTTCTACTTCCTGTCCTGCCCCCGGCCCTCTGGGGGGCGGGTGCAGGATCCACTGGCTCCGCCCACGTTGGTGCTAGGGGAGGCTCATCGCTCTGCAGGGCTGTGGGATAGCCCACCGCCTCGCTACATTAGCACTTTGGACTAAATTCTGCATGTGTGAATTTGGCCCATAATGTGTATTAGGCAGGAAAGGGAAGATTGAGTTCCATTATAAATAGGCATGAATTATTGCTACACAGTTCTCATACTAGTCTTACTGCAACAACCAAAGGTTATTTTAAAAAAAGGAAAAGCTCAGAAATTTGGAGCTATGAATATAATCAGTGCAGTGGACAAATTTCTTGGCAAAACGGTGAACATCTAAACAAGGCCCTGCTAGTTAGCACTCCCACTTCTTTGGATCCAACCAGATCACTACATCTTTCACTCTCTTGACCTTTAACCAAGCTGCCTTTTGCTGTGATCCTGGTAGATCTCATAAAACTAAGCAAAGTTGGGCCAAGTTAGGGTGACCAGATGTCCTGATTTTATAGGGACAGTCTCAATTTTGGGGGCTTTTTCTTATATAGGCATCTATTACTCCCCATCCCCTGTCCCGAGTTTTTTACACTTGCTATCTGGTCATCCTAGGCCAAGTTAGCCCTGGGACAGGAGATCTCTTGAAATACACTTCCTGAAGCACTTGGTTGTATTGTCCACTAGGTGGCAATCTTCCTTCTGAGTCAGGAGTAAACAGCCTTTATTCCTTGTGGGGCTGTATTTGGGATGGGATGTAAAAACAAAGCTCCTGACCCACTCTAGCCATTAAAACTCTCGTGGCATCCCAGTGTCCTCACTACTTTCCGAGGTGTGTAATTACATTCTACCTACCGAAGTCCCAACCAACCTCTCAGCCATACTCCCCCCACTCAACCCACAAAAATGGCCATAATGAATATGTAAAATACCTCAAGTCTTAAGAATTAGTGTTTTTCAGATTATGTCTGTGCCAGCTAATAGAAAGACGTTATAGTGGACTGGTGTTTGTGTTGCCTATAGCAAAGATGTGAACTTAGATCCTTTTTGGTGTGGAAATTGTGCCAAAATTAGGGCTCTCATACCTAATATTTTCTAGTTTGGGCTGTGTAGGAAATACGATGAGGAAAATGCCCTGCATGTGGTAGTTCAGGGTTTCCTAGATCAAAAGCAAGCGGTGAGGAGGAACAAAACCATGTAAATCACAAAATTTAAAAAGTGTCTAGAACTTTTCTGAGCCTCAGATAAATTCTGATTTTGTTTCATCGGATCCACTTTACTCGTCTCTGCCTCATTCCAGGTTGTTAATGAAGAAATGCAAATGTGTTACCCCAGGAGGAGAGAGACAAAAATTTCGATCTCATGTAAGTGTGTGCAAGTCCACTGATGTCAATGCAATTGGACCTGCTACCTTAGATATGAATTTGGCCCAGGATTAGACAATATAAGTGAATGATATTCTGTTGGCTTTCATCTCTGTTATGCAAATACAAGGGATGTCATTTAACTAGTTCTCTCAAAGGGATCAAACCTAAAATTGGATTTTCCTTTCTACTGAGACCATACCAGGCAGACGTCAATTTAAAAAAAAAAAATCCCAGTAAGAGCAGTGATGAGGTCTTGCCTCTGGATTATCAGTGAACTCTAAAATCACATCCTCCCTGGTTTTAGTGAGGGTAGCTGATAATAGACCATGGGAGTTGAGCTGAAATCCTATACTCCATTTTCAGTACACCAACAGTATAAATAATGCTGGAAGAATGATTAGAAACTATTGCTTTGCCGTACACGAAGAGAAAAATTTATTTATTTCAGAGTAAGGCAAACAACACCAAGAAAGAACAAATAGCAGGTCCCCATAAAGGGGGAGAAGCATAGTGACATACAGTGCGACATTCTGCATTTGAACTGAAACGAAAGTGTCAGGTGCCTCACAGCAGGGAGACATCAATTATTTATTTATTTGTATTACTGTAGTACCCAAGGTACCCAGACCAGGGTTCCATTGTGCTAGGCCCTGTACAAACAGAATGTAATTGATGCAGTAGATAGTAAACAGGCTGATAATGTTTCTTTCTACTTACAGAGATAACCTTTCACTGCTTCAGTGGTAGAGATTTCTTCTGCGGGTAGGTCTTGCCGTGGTGAGGTCTATGCACCTATTATACGTTTATGTAGATTTAATGCCCAGTGGGCCAAAGCCTGAGGTACTTAATGGTCCCCTGCCTGCAAAAGGACCAATTAAAAAACCAAGAGCCTGATCCACTGACTGAGCTATTGAGGCAATGGGCATTTTGCAATTATTTCAATGGGAGTAGAAGCCAGCCCTGAGTTAGGACCTCACAATTTGACTCCATACTTGTTACACATTAAAAATTACAGCTGCTACCCAGCTGTGTTTAATTGTTTGAAATGCAGGAATGCTGACTTGGAAACATTCCACTATCATATGGAAATATCCACAACTCAGCCTTGGATTAGATTATATCTGTTCAAGCATTACACTGTAACAGAACTCTTGGGGTTAAATTGGGGCACCAGAGAGGGAGGGGAGAATTAAGTCCCTATATATGTTCCCCCTCTAGTAACCTGACATGAATGATAAAATTCACTCTCCCCTCCATGTAACTGTTGCTGCGTGAAAGATTCTCACCACTGGAGAACAAGGAACATGGAATCAGCCTGGACTTTTTGGCAAAGGAAATTTTGAGAGGCATAAAAAATATTTTCTCATGAAAAGCTGCTGCTTAGTTATCAAAATGGGGATACCTTTGCAGGGCTGGGGGGGAGGGGAGAAATTTATAATAATTCATAATATTGCCCATTTTTCACTGCAAAAAACATCTCCGGTAAAGGAAATGGTGAGTGCTCTTCCTGGAGTCACATCTTAAATAGCAAACAATTGAGAAGAGGTCGGCTCTTCCCTGCCACTACCTTCCATTCCCCACTGGAAGCACCTGGGCTCGTGTAAAAGCTTTTACATCCTATGTTGTGTTATGTCCACATCTTCAGCATCATGAGAGTCAGGGGCCCCACGTCGGTGCTTGCTGAAGTTGGAAGTGTTGCCATTGACTTTAATGGGAGAAAGATGGCTCCCTACATTCTTTGTTCTGAAGTAAAATGCCCCTGAAGGTTTAAACTATTGATATACTACAGTACATGCTGCTATTTCCCTGCACATTTAGACTAAGAGGAATCCTGGGGAGAGAGAGAGAGAGAGAGTGTGTGTGTGTGTGTGTGTTCTGCTGCAGGCCTCATCGCCCTGCCACACCCTGCCCCAGAAAAGGGCAGTATAGAGAGTCCTCCAAGCTGCCTAGATTGGCAGCGTGGGACACTGCCAATCAGAGCCCAGCAGGCCATTATAAGAAGAGCTACAGGGCCAGAGGGAGTTCAGGTCCTTGCTAGAGCTGGGTGTTGTGCCTGGCTGGCTGAGGGAGCTACAGGACCCAGACAGAGCAGTGCTGGCTGAGGGGAAGGCGAAGGAGTTCTAGGCTGGCTGCTGGGATTCAGCCAGGATAAGGTAAGAGTGAAGAATGTGTTGGAGCCACAGTAGGGTTGCCAGGTGTTTGGTTTTTGACTGGAATGCCTGATTGAAAAGAGACCCTGGTGGCTCCGGTCAGTCTGGTTGGCGGCACAGGCAGGCTCCCTACCCAGCTCTGTGCAACTCCCAGAAAGCTGCCAGCATCTGCCTTTGGGTCCTAGAAGGAGGGACGGCTCCGGGGGTTCTGTGCGCTGCTCCCACTTCCAGCGCCAGCTCAGCAGTTCCATTTGGCCAGGAACTGCAGCCAGTGGGAGCTGAGGGGGCGGTGCCTGCAGGCACGGGCCACGCAGAGGCATGACCATGTGGCTCTAGGCGCTGGAGGGAGATGTTGCTGCTTCCCAGGAGCTGCCTGGGGTAAGCGCCACCTGGAGCCTGCACCCCCTCCTGTGCCCTAACCCCCTGAGCCCTCTCCTGCACCCCAAACCCTGGCCCCACTCCAGAGCCACACCCCCAGCTGGAGTCCTCACCCCCCTGCAACCATGCCCCAGTCCAGATCCCCTTCCTGCACCCTGAACCCCTCATTATTGGCCCCACCCCTGAGACCACACCCCCAGCCCAGAGCCTGTACACCCTCCTGTACCCCTACCCCAGCCTGGAGCCCTCTCCTGCACCCCAAACTCTTCATCTCCAGCCCCACCCCAGTGCCCACAACCCCAGCCGGGGCTCTCACCCTCTCCCATTCCCTAATCCCCAGCCCTCACCCCCTCTCGCACCCCAAACCCCTGCCGCAGCCTGGTGAAAGTGAGTGGTGGTGGGAGAGAGTGAGTGATGAAGGGAGGGGGGATGGAGTGAGCAGGTGGCATGGCCTTGGAGAAGGGGTGGGGCAGGGGGTGGGGCAAGGGTGTTTGGTTTTCTGCAAGTAGAAAGCTGGCAGCCCTAAGCCATGGGGAAGTGGCCTGGGGAACTGTAGCTGCAAGTTAAGTTTATTTAAAGGGATGTGATGGATGGCTGCTATCTATAGGGTCCCTGGGCTGGGACTCGGAGTAGACGGTGGGTCTGGGTCCCGCACAGCAGCCACTGGGAAAGTGGTCTGGACTCTGATATACCCCAGAAGAGGAACTGAACTCTCTTAGTGGCCCAGCTGAAGTGCTGGGGCCAGAAAGGCCCAGAGAGGTGAAAAGTCTCCAGGGGAGGATCCCAGCAGATGTGGCCCCACACCAGGGCCAGAACTGCTTGAACAGCAGGGACAATTCGAGGGAGCCCAGAAAGGGCTGAGAGACGGTTCAAAACAGGGTACTGCAATAGGCCCTGCTGGACTGACTAAGGAGTGAGCCCAGAAAAAGGGTTGCAGATAAGGGACTTTACAGAGGGCACTGTGACAGGCCCCCTGTTGGACTTATGTCCCGGAAGGAGTTTGTTTTGATATCACGTACAGACTGTGTGACAGACTCAGAGTCACCAAAGACCCACCGCAAACTGAGAGAGAGTGTGCAGGCACATGCACTCGCCAGGGGGCACTGACAGGAGGTGAGTGCACCCCACTAGTGTGTGTAGAAGTAATTCAGTAGTGAAATATCTATTTTCTGGTCATTTCCACACATGGGAGTTGGATTCAGACCCTCAAAGAATAGGAAGAGGCATTGGAATGTTCTATGAAGAACCTGCATAGCTCCATCTCTATCTACAACACATCCCTAGTCAGGGGTGGCTCTAGGTATTTTGCCGCCCCAAGCACGGCAGGCAGGCTGCCTTCGGCGGCTTGCCTGCGAGAGGTCCCCGGTCCCGCGGATTCGGCGGCGTACCTGTGGGAGGTCTGCCAAAGCTGCGGGACCAGCGGACCCTCCGCAGGCATGCCACCGAAGGCAACCTGCCTGCTGCCCTCGCAGCGACCGGCAGAGCGCCCCCCGTGGCTTGCCGCCCCAGGCACGCGCTTGGTGTGCTGGTGCCTGGAGCCGCCCCTGTCCCTAGTGCCCCTACTTCTTTGTTCATTAACTTGTCCGTTAATTTAGTTTGCCTTTGTGCTCCCATAAAACTCTCCATGTCTATTTTCATACTGCTCTCAAGCCTCCCTGACTGTGTAACCTTCCCCCTTCAAAACCCTCATGCTTCTGAAGTCATGAATAATGCAGTTATCTCACACATGCCAATAAAACTCTTTTATACCACACCATAGGGGTGTGTGTGTGTGAGAGAGAGAGAGATATGCTATATGCAAACACCTACATTGTTACTAATGATCGTATATATTGTGGGTGAAAATTCCTGATCTGTGCTATCCAAGTGTTAGCAGCAGGATCTATGGTTTGGTGTTATCTGAATCTTTTGTGGATAGTTCAGTATGTCTTTATCCTTAAGTAAGTCACGTTATACAAATCAATTGCTAATTCAATTAGTCATGAAAAACATGCAAAGGGACAGCCAAAGGAATTGATTTAGAGTAAGTTATGTACGGGTGACTGAGCAAAGAAAGTTAGTCTGGGTCAAAAGACTTTGATTTTTAATCCTTGATGTCACAGATTTCTCTTCTTTTGAACTAAAATCTGACTTACAATTTATTTTTTGGAGAGTACAGTTATATAGCTACATTGACATTGGCAAGTGTGGTCATGCATACAAAGTCCCTTTTATTATGCCTGACTAATAAGAGCTTTTATGGATGAACAAATCAATATAGGCTTAAGATCTATGAAGGTTGGCCTGGATGACGTTATCTCAAACAGTACACATTGCATCACATTTATTTCTAAAGTAGTTTATAGAGGCTAAATTATTTAATTTTAGTCTTTAGCGCTTGATTTATTTTGTTCCTGTGCATTTTGTAGGCTGATGCCTTCATCCCTGTGGCAGACAAACTTCCCGGTGATGTCCGGGGGAGTTTTTGGTACACCAGGAAGGCGGGATTTGACCCTTTGTATGAAATGTATATTAGAAACTTGATTGAAGGCAAACTGAATTTTTGTTTGTCTTGAGAACGTATGACCTGAGTGTGAGTTGGGCTGGGACTGGCCAGGCACGCAGTCTAATCTTGAATGTGTTCTTAGAGTCAGGGGCAGCAGCGCAGCAAGCGCGTTCCTGGGGCGGCAAGCCACGGGGGGTGGCCTGCTGGTCATTGTGAGGGTGGCACTCGGAGCCTTCAGCGGCGTTTCTGCGGGAGGTCCACCAGTCCCGTGGCTTTGGCGGCAATTCAGCGGCGGGTACGCTGAAGGCGAGGGACCGGCAGATCACCCATAGAACCGCCGCCGAATCCGCGTAACCGGTGGACCTCCTGCAGCAACGCTGCCGAAGGCTCCCTGACTGCCTTTCTTGGGGCGGCCAAAAACATAGAGCCACCCCTGCTTAGAGTGTATGAGGCTGGAGATGTAAAGCCCCAGTCTGCAACATGTCCCAGGTAGGTGGACCTCTGTGTCTGCATGGGTTTCCACTGGAATCCCCTTGGGGCCCACCATGGACACAGGAGTCCACCCACACAGAGCCAATTGCAAGATGTGGGCCTAACCTGGTAACGTGCATATTCAGTAAAGAAGAAAGCAAAACTAGGACATTTGATGCCATGACTGCTGTCTGAGGTAGTGTTACCGGAAAGGTATCAGTGCTGTACAGCTGAAGGCAGCTTTTAAACCAGCAAACTTGGGGTTATCAGTTTAGAGCCAGCCTGTGCCTGATCCCTGTGTGAATGGGTGGGGAGAACTGAAGGGAGCTTTACACGCCACACAAGGCGTGCTGCAGCTGCAGTCCTGACACTGCCCTGAGTGCAAAGACTGTTTCCTTCTAGACTCTGTCTCCCTAAGAGTGGCAGAGGAGCTAGGACTGTGGCTTTGCCCTTCCCTTCTCCTCAGCCAGTTCTCAATCCCCTGCTCTGCCACAGACATCCTATATGACCTTGGGCAAGTCACTTGGTGTCTCTGGGTCTCAGTTCCTTAGCTGTAAAATGGCGCCAATAGCACTGCCCTGCCTCAGAGGGATGTTGTGAAGAAAAATATATTCAAGATTGAGGTGTTCACATAATGTGGGGATGGGGGCCATGAAAGAGAGCCCCAAATACAGGCTGGTACTTCCTGGATGCAGTCTGGCCTTTAACAGAATCCCAACATCCCTGGCTGTCAAACCAAGATGACTGGGAGGATACCTGTGCTCAGGGAGGTCCCTGGTTTGAGAATAGGGTTTTCTTCCTGCAAAATCCAATATGTATTTAATGTAGTGGGTGGGTTATGGAGGCGAGTGCAGCATTGACACCTCATTGAACAGGCCTATACAGGACACATGATAATGTAATCCAGGTAATGATAGATTCTTTTACCACTCACCCAGCCAGAACCACTCAGATACGACGATGCCGAGCATCATACAAGTACCCAGAGAGATGATCAGAATACAAAGATAACCCCACAAGCAGAGCACTTGAAACTAATAAAGCTCTCCACAATTTATGATGTTTTTATTATGGCTGTTCACATAGCACCCATCACTGCAGAGCCTAGGAGCACTTTAGAGGGGTTTAGGTCATAGGCAAAACCATTTCCCACTTAGCAGATAGCTAATGACTCCTACAGTACTGCAACATTAAGGGAAAGAGAAGAATAAGAGCCTAATCCAAAGCCCACTGAAGTCAACAGAAGGACTCCCTTTGTCTTTGACTTAGGACTTAAATCCTTTCTGTAGACTAGACTAAAATTAATGGCCAAATCCTGTAGGTGCCTGTCAAGGCTGATTCCCCACTCTGGCACTTCGAGTGCAGAAGGTGGGGGCTGCAAGGATTCTAAAAATTAATACTGGCCACTCCAGGCTGGTATTAAACTCCAAAGGTTACAGCTTCTCTCTCCTCTTGGAGGGGTAGATGCTGCCACCACCCAAATGCAAAAAACAAACAAAAACCCTTTTGAGAACCCAGAAAGGTGCATTTGGGAATTCCTTCCCATGGGGTACCCTCAAGCACTTCTCTCTCCTCCTTCTCCCCTCTGGGAAGAGCTGAGAAAGAAAAACAAAGGAAATCAGCTATTGCCACCAGCTAATTAAACAACATATGCACAAACCTCTTAGAGATACAAAAATCCAATCCTGTTCTTAAAAAAGGTAAATTTTATTAAACAAAAAGAAAGAAAATACATCTGGAACTTTTTGCTAGATTAAAAAAAAACAATTACAAAAATTAAGCATCAAGATTGCTCTCTTGAGGTTCAACTTATAGGTTACAAGCAAAACGAAAGCACCTGAGGTTAACACAGAGGAGTCCATAAGCCAATAAGAAATAACCCTAATCGCGTCTTCCTAGACCTTCCCTGACTTACCTACGTATCTGAGGTTTTAGATAAGCAATCTCTAGGTATGATCTAGTGGTTTTTCATACCTATCTTAAAGCTTCTTACAGCATAGTTCCGTCCTGTTCCTGCTCTGCGTCTCCTCTCTCCAGAGAACAACAGACAGACAAAGGGAAAGTTTTTTGTTCCCCCACCCAATTTTAAAAAGTTCTACCCTCCCATTGGCTTTTTTGGTCAGGTGCCCACTCCCTTCTTTTTACCTATGGGCTTTTTTAACCCTTTACAGGTAAAGCTAGTAGAGAACAGCTACCAAGAGGGATTTTATAGCTAGCTGGCTGGCTGGGTGTTCATCAAAGGAAGCTACCGCAACCGCCGAATTTATCACAGTGCCTTTGAAAACCTCAGCCTAAGTGATGGGGTAATGGATCTGCAAAAAGCTGGAACATAAAAGTACATTTTACAGCTCTCTGAATTTGGCCAGGCTCAGGATTAGATATATTTCCAGTTGGAACAAGCTCCAGAAGTGAAGGGTCTGTTACCAAGAACACTCTGCCTCCTAGCTGCCTCTGGTCTTACCCTTGGGACAGAGAGCATAAGCATTTGAGATGAGTGCAGAAGGCTGAGAAGCAGACTCTGAGGAAGCCGAACGCTAGGCCTTTCAAAGCTCTGACTAGCTCTGAGAGTCGGCTGGCAGTCAGTGCAGAGTGTTGAACACAGGCATAATATCATTCAGAGGGCACCTGGCTCAGAAGATGGAGAGCTGCTCTCTAAACAAGCTGCAGCTTTTGAGTGGCCTGGTTGAATAACTGAAACACTTTTCAACAGAAGAAACTCTGGAGATGGGCACAGGCCTTTGTGAATGCCAGCAGTCAGGGACAGCTGGCACTGACAAAAATGTGTGTCATACAGATAGGTGAGGACAATGATTACTAGGATCCCTAGCTAGCAGGGACTCAAATTCACAAGTCAGCTTTTCTGTTCTTCATCCAGTCTGTTAGCTACTGCAGGGAATGGCAACAAAGGCATTGTTTGTCTGGTGTGATGAGCATGAAACGACGTCATGATCTTAGCTCCAATACGGCTCACAAACGGGACGTCTCAGCTAGAACCTGATCCAAAGCCCATTTAAGCTATTGGGAATCTTTCCATTGTTTTAAATGAGCTTTGGATCAGGCCCCTACTGCAAATTGCATCTGCCTGCCTACTTAATGAAGTTGATGATTCTCCTATTCAATTTTAGGTACAATAAAAGACTGATTTATAAAGCCCCATATTACTTGGGTCTGGGCTACCCAAGAGACTGCCTGTCTCCGTATTATTGAGATAGCTGAGATTAGTGTGAGGAAGGTTGCAAGCACAGTCTCTGGCTCTGCATGTTTTGAGGCTGGTGGCAGGGTGACTGTGGAGGGCTCTTGACTCTGGAATTCATCCGCACTGCTTGTCTGTCAAAGCTTGAGACTATTCTAGTTCAGGGCACTTTTCAGGATTGTCTGTTTTGCTCTGGGCTTGGCGTGAGTAGGCATGATGGTGAGCAGGGCCTGCTCTACTGTTTTTGCCGCCCCAAGCAGCGTGCCGAATTGCTGCCGCGGACGGTAGGGGCAGTCCGTGTGCCGTTAGGGCGGCACGTGCGGTTCTGCAGCGGCCGCAATTCGGCAGCAGCTTCTGTCTTCAGCCGGAAGACAGAAGCCACGAATTGCCACTGCAGACAGATGAACATAGAAGCTGCCACCGAATTGCCGCTGCCGCGGAAACGCGCGTGCCGCCCTAACGGCACACGGACAGCCCCGCCGTCTGCAGCAGCAATTTGGCATGCTGCTTGGGGGCAAAAACACACAGACTGATGCCCCTTGCAGATTGCCGCCCAAAGCACCTGCTTGGGATGCTGGTGCCTCGAGCCGGCCCTGATAGTGAGGGAGTGACTTTTACTGGGGTTTCGTTAGCTGATATGTCTGTGCATGAGTTCAAGAACTTGAAGATTGGGTGGATATTAAAATCAGAAAAGTAAATAAATATAAGATTGGAATAGACAAGCAAATATTTCCTCATGGAGCTTAGTGTAACCCTCCTTCACTCTAACAGCACTGCTGACCAAAAACCAAGTGCACAGGGCTGGCTCTAGCTTTCCTGCCACCCCAAGGGGCCAAAATAAAAAAGAGCGGCAGCTCAATCGCACTGCTTCTTCTGCAGCAGTTCGGTGGCGGGTCCTCCCTCTCTTCCTCTTCGGCAGCAATTCGGCGGCAGCTCAATGAGGAAGAGAGGGAATGAGGGACCCGCCGCTGAATTCCTGCTGAAGACCCAGATGTGCAACCCTGATACCAGCCGGAGTGCCATCCCTTTGAATTGGCCTCCACAAGCACCTGCTTCCTACGCTGGTGCCGGGAGCCGGCCCTGCAAGGGCACTTCTCTTTCTCTCTGATCGTTCTCTTGGCAATGTGTCTCTCTGGGAATCGGCTCATATAGGAGATTCTCCTTTTCAGCTCCCCCAGGTGCGGGCTAATGCACCCACAATAGACATTGATCTTTCATTAGACTCCATCCTGTTTGGTTAAAACCTATTTCCACTCTTAAGAGGTTACTCTGCTGGATGCTCGCTGAGTGTATAATTTTTAACCACTCTGTTTAGTGAATTTACAAAAGCAGTTATTGGAGGTGTTTGCGTGCAATAATTTATCCATAGGCATCTGAGAGCAGCAGAAAGATGATGAAGGCAGTCACTAACAGTGTTGTGACCCTTAAATCAGTTAGGAATTGCAATGCTGAGCAGAGCAACACCTAAATACCTTTTTAAATTGTCTATAGTAGACCAGCTGATTGATCCCAGGTCTCCCAGGTTCTAGGCTAACTACTGAACCATCCTGCTTCTCATTGGGTGCTTGAATAAATTATAAGGCATATTTTCTTTAATGTTGCCATACTTCCTGGGAGCAGTCATTTCTGAATTGGCATTCAAATAGGCTAGCTTGGCTTACAGGTGGCTGTGTTACATGCACTGAGTGTGGTGGTTCTCCACTCTAAGACAGACATAGTAATTTTTATCATTTGGAATTTTTATAATCTAGACAGATACATTCATTTATAGTAAAGAGTGATCCATGATTTATGGAAACACCTTTTGCTGACATGGTTTGTTTAAATTTATGTTCCAGTAAACTGGCATACAACTGAAGTCAACTGAAATCTTTAAATCAAGGCTGTGTCTCTCTATAAACAGTATATTCTAGTTTAATCACAGGTGATTAACCTCAGTTTGCTGCAGGAATTACTAGATGAAAATTCTTATGCAGGGAGAGTCACATGAGATGATTACAGTGGTCCCTTTTGGCCTTCAAATTTATGAATTGTTCCAGGGTTAATGCTCATTTTTACTCCCCCTTGACTTCAGTGGCAATACACCAATTCCCACCTGCTCAGGATTGGGCCCTCTAATGGATTTGCTGGCCAATTGACAAATAATTTATTTGCAAATAACTTTTTTCACTGTTTGTCTAACTTATAGTAACTTTTTTTTTAATATAGACTCATACTCTTTAAGGTCAGAAGGGACCATTATGATCCTCTAGTCTGACCTCCTGCACAATGCAGGCCACAGAATCTCACCCATCCACTTCTATAACAAACCCCTAACCTATGTCTGAGTTATTGAAGTCCTCAAATTGTGGTTTGAAGACCTCAAGCTTCAATACGACACCCCCCCCCTTTCACTAAAAGAGGATGTTCTGACTAAAGTGAAGTATATATTAGCATTAGGAATGCGTTTACAATGTCTATTTTTGGTTCTAAACTGATTACTGTTTCAGAAACTTTTTTTCCCCTGACTCCCCACATTAAAGACAGCATTTCTCCTTCAAGTCAATAATAAGCAGCAAAAGGCAAAGATGAATTCAGTGATTCATGCCAAACCATAGCAAAATGATTCATACCAACCACACTTAATATAATATATATCAATGAGGCACCACTATTTTCCCTTTTCCTGGGGCCTTGTGATATAGTCTTTGATGTATATTTTAGCCTTCAAGTCTCTGAGGACACAATTTTCTTTCACACTCTAAAGATGCAATGATTTGGACTGAACTTTTTAATAGGGGTGGTGTGGGCACAGAGCAGGAGAAAAGAACTCCTTTTAGCCTTTCTGATTAGGTTACTGCCGTTTGGCTGCAGAATGGATTCTGAAAATACAGCCACATCCTCATAGTCCGACTGTGGAATGAGTGGTTCTTTATCCTCTCATTGTACCTCCTATATCCCCTTCCAACAGGCTGCCCAAGAGGGGAGTCAGGGTGTCCCAATGACAATAATTTGCCTTCCTCCATGGAGCCCACAAAATGGATGCTGTGAGAGGGTGACAGCACTGTCGTATTCAACCTTGATCCTCCACAGGCCACTCTGGAGAATGGAAATCTCCCTGGAGGGAGCCCTGTTGATGATGGTCAAGACATGTTCATTCACAAAGACCCCCTCAGGCCTGTTTAAATCCCAGGCCATGTGTCACAAGATGACAGGGATGATGTGTAGGTTATGATGACTGCCCACCTAGAAGGGAGGATCAAGTTCCAAGCTTAACCTCCTGCTCTACCATCTCAAGCTTTCAGAGGAGGAGATGTTTTTTATGCAGTTTACAAATGCGGAAGTGGAAATAACGAATGTCCCTGGGAGCATTTGAGACTCTTTGCTCCCTACAGGACGACTTTGTTGCTAATGGGGCACAGGTGACTGGAACGGAAGAGAGTGAACTGGTGTTGGGCAGTAAAAGTCTCAGGGGAAAAACAAGAGCAAACACCCGAAACAGAGTATGTCCTCCATTTCCTCCAACCCCTCATCTTTGCTTAAATTCTCATTTTGCAAATAGCCACCGATAAGTGGCAAGCTGAGCATCTGCCTCTTCTCCTTACTGTCCCTTTGAGAACACTGAGAGGTCTTCCATCAGCTTCTCATTGCTAGAGGAAATGCCGCTGTACGATGATGATGAGGGGAACTAGACGAAGGAGGGAGCTAGGCCACAGAGTTGGAAATCAGATCTTGCATGGGAGATTTATATAATCGGCTCCTGAATCACAGTCATGGTCTATTCCTAAGATGCAGGAACCCATTTCAAATTTTCCAGTCAAAACTTCTTGGTTTTCCAAGGGAAATTTCTATGCAGATCGACACAAATGTTCATTGTGTTTTATTTTGAAATAACATTTTGAAACCAGACTTTTCACTTAGTTTCAAAACAAAATAAAAATGCTGTTTCATTTTCAGTATTTGGAAACAAAACGCATTTTGGATTTCTATTTTTCACTTTTGGGGCTTCCCACCCCTTCTCTCCCAATTCCCCCTTTTTTTCCCCTCACTGGAACCCACTTTTCTCTTTTCCAACTGGAAAAAATTGGAAAGCAGTAAGAAAGTAGGGAAAATCTTGCCTAAGGTAATACAGCAATTCTGTAGCAGAGCCAGAGATTGAACAAAGACCATCTCTTCCTCTTACTTATATGTGTAGATCTCCGTAGACTGACTTCTAACTTCCTTGGACTCAGTGGTTGAAAAGGCTTGTACTTGTTTCAGTCTAGATTATCTTGTTGGCCTTTCCATCCAAAATCCTAAATGGAGGGAGGGGGCTATGTAGTTTAAATGGCCTCCACCTCAGAAGAGGAACCAATCACCTCAGGAAAAAGTAGGCCAGAGTAGTCAGGATGCTGTTAAACTAATAACAAAAGGGGAGGGTAAAAAGAGGGAAGATGAGTGCTCATTTAGCACAGAATCAAGATGTTGAGAACAAAATGAATCAAGGAACCAAAGAATATGAAGAGAAGAAATTCCTTAATTGTCTAGACATCAACACAAGGAGCCTGGGTTATAAACTTGAGGAATTGGACTTGCTCACTTAACAGCATGAATTCAATTTATGTGGTTTTACTGAAACCTAATGGTATGATTCTCACAACTGGAATGTTAAAACTAACCTATTTAGGGAGGACTGAGTGGGCAAAAGAGGATGGGGAGTGTCCCTCTGTCAAAAATGGCATTACTTGTTTCAGAGTGACAACCTGGAGGAAACTGATCTTTGATCCATAAGCATTCATGGCATAACAGATAAAGCTCAATATGGGGTATTAGTTTGTGTCTGCTACAGACCACCAGATCACACTAAGGAACAAGATGACTGTCTCCTTACACACTTATCTATAATGTGTAGGGGGGGAAAAATGCTGAGTGATCATGGGGGACTTCAATTTGAGAGACACATGCTGGAGGGCTCATGCTGCCAGAATTAAAATATCGTTGGAATTTCTAAACAGTATAGATAACACTTTTTGAGTTTGGATTCCCCTCATTGGTTGGGACAATTTCCTATCTTAGCTCTCATCCTAAGAGAGGAACTGATGACAGAACTAAAAATTAATGTTAGCTGAGGTACAAGTGATCATGATTTGAACACATTTGTAATGTAGAAACAGAGTAAAATCCAAATGTTTGTGTATAAGGATAAGAGCCAAGATATAACTTTAGATAATGCTTTCCCAGCCAGAAGGCCACACACAAACACTTGTTGCTTTAAAAAGGGCCAAATTCACAAAGCTGAAAACAATTATGAGCTGGGAGGAAGAATTTAATTAGAAAAAAATGAATGATGGGTTGGGAATTGTTCAAAAACACGTTTCTAGAGGCCCAGAAGCTACGGTCCCACAATCAAGGAAGAAAGCCATGTTGGTTACTGATATGGTTTAGAAGGGAGATGAAGATAGCTATAATATATAGCTAAGTGTGCAATAAGTATTTCTCGTCTATATTTGGGGGAAAACATGGTGTAGTCTCACCATGTGATAACACTCTTTCCATTCCATTAGTATCTCAAGAGGATGTTAAATAGCAGCCACTAAAGACGGACATTTTAAAATCAGCATGACATTTCTATTCAACTAGAAAGATATAAAATTAACCTGGCACACGTTAAATGGCTAACTCACCGGCCTCAAAATGTAACTGTAAATGGGGAATCATCATCAAACTGATGGGTTCCTAGTGGGCTTCCATCAGGAATCTCTTCTTGGCCCTATGCTAGATAGCATTTTTATCAATGCTCTGGAAGAACACACAAAATCATCACTGATAATGTTTGCAGATAAAACAAAAATTGAGGAATGGTAAATAAAGAGGACAGGTCACTAATACAGATTGATCTGGGTTGCTTGGTAAACTAGGCACAAGCAAACAATATGTATTTTTAATATGGCTCAATGTGAGCTTATATAGGAACTAAGAATGTAGGCCATGCTTACAGGATAGGAGACTTTACCCTGGGAAGCAGTGACTCTGGAAAAAGATTTGTGGGTCCTGGTGGATAATCAGCTGAACATGAGCTCCCAGTGCAATGCTGTGGCAAAAAGACTTAATATGATCTTTGGATGCATAAACACAGGAATCTTGAGTAGGGACAGAGAAGTTATTTTCCCTCTATATGTGGCATTGGTTCAACTACTGCTAGAATACTGTGTCCAGTTCTGGTGTCCACAATTGAAAAATTGGGGAGGATTCCGAGAAGAACCACAAGAATGATTAAAGAATTAGAAAATCTACTTTATAGTGATAGCCGCAAGGAGCTCAATATATTTAGCTTAACAAAGAGAAGGGGTGACTTGATTACAGTCTGTAAGTACCTACATGGGAAACTATTGTTTAATAGTAGGGTCCTCAATCTAGCAGAGAAAGATATAACACGATCCAATGGCTGGAAGTTGAAGCAAGACACATTTAGACTGGCAATAAGACACCATTTTTTAATTACCCATTGGAACAATTTACCAAGGGTCATGGGTGGATTCTCCATCACTGACAATTTTTAAATCAAGTTTGGATGTTTTTCCTAAAAGATAGGCATTAAGTATTATTTGGGGGAAGTTCTGGGGCCTGTTTTGTAGGCGGTCAGACTAGATGATCAAAATGGTCCCTTCTGGCCTTGAAATCTTTGAATCTAATGAGGTTATTTAAAAAAACACCCCAAACAAGGTGCTCCTAGTTCAACTATAAATCAGTCTAATGAAGTTGTTTGTTGTGTATAAATGGTTTAGTTGTTTCAGAAAATAGCCGTGTCTAGAACTACGGGGACGTGTAGCCTATGTAGGGCCAGATGCCCAGCTGGTGTAATTCAGTATAGCTCCATTGCCTCCAGGAGAGGTACACTAGTTTATATCTGCTGAGGATTTGATCCATAGCCTAAGATAAAATGCCCCATAGGAACCTGAGCTTGCTCTATTAAAAGAAAAGGAATGATATTAAATGTCACTGTTATTGATGCTGTCTCCTCGCAGTTAACTTATCTTTCTTTCTAGCTTCTTTTCCCTCTCCTGCTGTTTATTGAAACTATTTGTATGCAAGAGAAAAATAAACCTGCCAAAGTCACTACAGTCCCTTCAGGTTTTTCCATTTTGTCAAAAGCTGTCAAGCTCCAGGTGCGAGGCAATGATGTAATTGCTATATTCAGTGCTGCTGACACTTTAAAGTATTAAAAATATATTTCTGCACAAGGAGACTAATACACACCACAAACTTGGGAAATGGAGAATGTCAGGACAGTTCTGCTTTGCAGAATTCTCTCTTTTTCTCCTTTAATATGCCTCTCCCAAACACATAACAGACTCAGTCTGCTAGATTTTCCTGATCTGTGTGAATAAACTTCCCCCAGATGCCATTCAGTTTTTGCTTAATGCTTATCACAACAGCCGTGGAAAGTGCATATGGGTGTCTTTGTCATGCAACCCTAGCCCAGAGCCTGTAAGAGGGTGGCAGACTCTTAACACCTGTTATAGGAATGCAGCTATGCTGAGTCACTCGAGGCTCTGGTTTATTAAGAGCATGATGATTTCTGCCGAGTCATGCCAGCAAGTGGCTCCAATTGGCTTTAACTAAGGCAATGAGAGTATCTTGTGGGGTCAGAGGGAGGCAGGTGCTGGAGGGAGATCCTAGGAGCAACCAAGCTTGGAGAGAAAGCTCAAAGTGAAGTTTATGCTGTGTTGCTTTTGTTTGTGTATGTTACCAGTAACACTGAATCTCTGGTGAAGGGGGAATCTGGACACTAATTCAGGGTCCATAGGCTCTGTTGAAGACAGTGTAGGGAGTCTGAGTGTCCTTGTCTTCTATTCAGTGGAAGTCGAGAGCAGAGGCTTGCATGATTTGGTGCTCCCAGATGTACATTTTTAAAATCTTTGTTAATCTAGCTGTGATCTACATGGCATGTTCTGTATTTGAAGAAATGGATGAGGGGATAAATGAATACTCCTGCATCAAATAGTCCTTTTTTTAATATAAAAATACATCACAGGGCTAAATTGGTACTCCATGCATGAACCCAATCTTCGCAACATAGATCTTGTCCAAGCGGTCTCAGCAATGCACTGCGGGGAAACAGCACTATGTTAACATGCACTAAGAAACTTTTAGTGCACACCAGCAGGGTCTACACAGGTCAGCTGGTGCACTTTAGAATTCACACCCATCTACTGTGCACTGCAGCAACCATGTACACAAGCCCTAAGAGCATAAAAAGAGACAAGAATTTTTTTTTCTTTGTTTGCTACTGAATTATTCTTATTGCTATTGTAAGGCTTAAGAACTAAAGTAAACAACCCCATGCTGAGGACACTAATGAGACAGAGTTTTCTTTTTGTTCTTGTTTTAATGGAACCTGGAGAGAATTTGTTTATAGATATTCTCTCACCAACCCCCTTATACAACTAACTGTGTGTCTCCAAAAATCTATAGTGAGTCCTGGCTTCACTTTGACATCTAATCTATTTTTGTTCTAGTGATTTATTCTAGAAGTAAATACAAAAACCTAGTTCTTCACATATACTTTAACGCTTAGCATTTGTGGCTGTCACTGGATTCCCTGTGCATCCTAATATTGTACACATACCCTAATAATGCTAACAACAAAGTTATTGTCTCCTTGAAGGACTACAAGGTTTCAATAGCCCTTATTATCCTATTTCCCTCTCCAGAGAACTGACAAAAAGAGAGGTAATTTATATTATGTCCGCAAAGGACTCGGGGATACTGATATTGCACAGTGCACCATTAATTGCAGGATTCTATTTTTACCATATAATATTGATTTCTCCAGATAACCAGATATCATTAGTTTGATTAATGCCAGCATAGCTTGGGCTAACAGGCTGGAAAGTTCAAGCTGGGGCATTTGTTAGCAGAAGAGAGAAGTACAGCTTGTACTTAGTTCTCTTCATATATTCCTGAAAATTGATGGTCGGACCTGTTTGGAGTATCACTTGACTTACTGATATCAAACACACGGGATCTGAGAACAAGGAAATGAAGTTATAAGTGGAATAGCACCACCTGGCCTATCTGATGCTACATCTGCTCAGCCAAGCTAAGGTGCCACAAGTACTCCTTGTTGTTTTTGCTAACACTTGTGGGGTTTTTTTATCCCCAGAAATCCAGGTTTCTTTACAACTGTAACAATCTTTGTTTAGAAAGTTTGTGGGACACATAGACTGTCCCACAGTCAACAGTTGACATATATATGCTGTTGTGTGGGAAGAAAGCTATGATACTAAGAATATAAGAATGGCCATACTGGGTCAGACCAATGGTCCATCTAGTCCAGTATCCTGTCTTCCAACAGTGGCCAATGCCAGATGCTTCAGAAGGAATTAACCGAACAGGGAATCATTGAGTGATCCATCCCATCATCCAGTCCCAGTTTCTAGCAGTTTGATTCTAGGGACACCCAGAGCATGGGGCTGCATCCCTGACTATCTTGGCTAAGCTATTGATGGACCTATCCTCCATGAACTTACCTAGTTCTTTCTTTTTTGAACCCTGTTATAATTTTGGCCTTCAAAAAATCCGCTAGCAATGAGTTCCACAGGCTGACTTTGCATTGTGTGAGGAAGTATTTCCTTTTGTTTGTTTGAAACTTGCTGACCATTTAATTTCATTGGGTGACCACTGGTTCTTGTGTTATGTGAAGGAGTCAATAACACTTCCTTATTCACTTTCTCCACACGAGTCATGAGTTTATAGACCTCTTATCATATCCCTTCTTAGTTGTCTCTTTTCCAAGCTGAAATGTCCCAGTCTTTTTAATCTCTCCTCATATGGAAGCTGTTCCATACCCCTAATCATTTTTGTTGCCATTCTCTGTACCTTTTCCAATTCCAAAATATCTTTTTTTTGAGACGGGGCAACCAGAACTGCATGCAATATTCCAGGTGTGGGCATACCATGGATTTATATAGTAGCATTATGATATTTTCTCTCATTATCTATCCCTTTCCTAATGGTTCTTAACCTTCTGTTAGCTTTTTTGGCTGCTGCTGCATATCTTGGTATTCAAACCCTTTGAGCTAGTTAGAGTGATACATATGTGGGAATTCTCAGCATCTGGCCCAGGAGACGAGTATTGCTTAGGAAGGAAGTGCACCACTTGGGGACTGAGTGTTTGGGTTGCAACACGGAAGGAAACTGCTTGACTCTTAGTTGCTGTATTAGGGCAGCAGCTGCTGCTGCCCTTCTCCCTTTTTTCCTGCTCTGAAAAGAAAAGGCTGCCCAGAATAATAGCGATCTGCCTCATGATTTTCCCTGAGGCTAGTTCACTCAGTAAGAAATAGGGACGCTCAAAAAGAGTGCTTGTTTCTTCAAAATAGTGAGGAGAACACAAGGCCCCATCCTGCAAACACTGCCAAGAGTAGTGTTTACTGGGTAGTAAGCACTGACCAGGTCTTTGGTTAGCTATCTCCTCCATCTACCTGAGTTTGTCAATCAACCAGAGAATAACACAGAACAGGTAAGCCTCCTGGGATCTGTGGGCTAAAACTACCCTCCATTTACTATAAGCGGTAAATATTACATCAGAAGTATTAGCACGATCAGTCTTGTGCACTCTAAGCCTGAAATAAAGACAGAGGGAATAAATCAGTTTGGTGTAAAAGTCCTTTGTACTGCGCAGCCCAAGAAATGGAGAAGAGAGAGAAATCTTTCTTTTTCCAGTAGCCCTGGAGACTTCAGGTAACAGTTAACATCAGTGATGTGTGCCTATGGTTTACGGGCCAAAAAAAAAAAAGAGTAGTGACAAGGGGCATCTTACCTCTGGCAAGAATTGTCTCTGTTCCTAAATGTAAAAAATCTTAAGTCTCAATTCCTACCGCCCTTAGTCCTGCTGTGTAGTGCGTTACTCGGAGAATAAGGAAACCAATAGGACTACTCTCCGAGAAAGGTACTACAAAGGGTGGCAGAATTAGGCCCTTAATGATTATCAAGCTGCAAATGTACAAACTTCATCTGATTGGGGGCAGCAGAGCATGTGGCGTCTCCTTCAGTCCAATCAGACCAAACCAGATGTGCTGATCAGTTGGTGGACTGGCATCAATTTTTGGCTGTGGTCATTACCCATTGCACAATGGCCTTGTCTATGAATGAAGAGACACGGTAACCAGCTTCATCCAAAACAAGACAAAATGATGCCACTCCGTCATGTGCAAAGCTTGCAAGCTGTCTGCCATGTAGGACACATTTGGCCTGTGATGTCCTTGAGTTGAGTTGACTCCCTTGTTAGTTCTTGGATTAGAAACATGGGACAAATTCTGTCCTGACATACACAGAGCACTGTGCCATTAATTTTTATGGTATAGCCTGGGATAAACCAGAGCAGGTTTCTTCTACACTGTCAAGCAGAACTGAGCAAATAATTTGCAATCAATAACTTATTCAAATTAGGGCTCTTTCTTTTCACAAGCTACCCATGAGCAGATGACAACATCCTTGCATGCTATTTTCTTTGGCCTGCTTGCAAATATTTAGAATTTGAGCTATATTGCTTTGTTTTGATTGGCCAGATAAGTCACATGATATTGTTTCTGTTCCCTAATTGCATGGCTATAAAAGCACTGCTGACATAAATACTTGAGAACGTGAATTTAAAATTTACTCTCTCGAAATACTTTTAGTCTCTTTCTGCAAACACTATTGCCAGTAAAACTCAATCGTCAACCGAATGAAAGGGCGTGACCATCCGTGTAAACAAATTCATCTCTAAATCAAAATTGAGCTAATTTTTGTTTTATGTTCTTCCCCTGCCTTCCCACTCTGCATCTGAGCCAGCCCTATAGTCCCACATTTAGCATCCATGACCTTGAGAAATTTTCCTCAACCACAACTGGCTGTGACCAACACCTTTTATTTACTATCTTTAAAAAGTCTGTATGGCTTCCCTGCCAGCTGTCGTAAAGTCTATTGACACACACTGTTGTTCCTTCTACTAGGCAACCACACAGCCTCCATGTTTATTGGCATGTAGAGAGGGAGATGACATGATAAAAAGTACACAAGTTGTATTTGCAGGCCTGATTGAGGATATATCAGGATTTCACACACACACACACACACACACACACACACACACACACACACACACACACACACACACACACACACACACACACACACACACACACACACACACACACACACACACACACACACACACACACACAAAGTGTGGAAGTTTAGGGTTCTGTTTTTGAGAGACAAATGAAAGCTCGAAAGATCCACCACCCCCAGAAGAGAAGGCGACTCTCCCTAACTCCTTGCTAACCTTCAAACCAGAAATCTTTGAGAAACTCCAAAATGGAGAGATGTTGAGGTGAGAGATATTTAACACCCACCTTTAATAATTTGAAGCTGTCAAAGATTAATATTCTTGCAGTTAGGTTGAATGTAAGGAAAAACGCTTAATAAGAAAGACAACTGTTTATCTATTCAGCACAAACGGTTACCCGAATCAATAAATTACTAGACTTGGGGAAAAAACTGTGGCTGAATTGCTTCTTTGGAGAATCAAATCCAGTTTTAAAATTCATGTGAGTTTAGAAGGATTCAGAGTGGGGGAGAATATAGGTACTGTACACATAATAGAAGAAAGTAAAAAGAGAAAATAAAAGGAAAATGTAGCACTGTTACATTTACTTTATATTCTGTTCAGGTTCTTATACCCTGCCAGCCTCATTGTATCTGAATGCAAAGGCTAAGATTTTTCACAAATGACTTGGGACTTTCAGGGTGTCCAGCTTGTGATGCCTTAAAGGGCATGATTTTCAGAAGCTGCTGAATAGCCACCCTCTGAAAATTGGGGCCCTTTAGGGTGTCTTCTAATGGCCACCCAGAATTACAGTTGCTTCTGAAAATGTTAGCCTTAGAGAATTATTGATGCCAATCAAAGGAAGAGCCCTGGGAACCTCTTGTCTTACATCCTGTGTTTGTATGTATAAAAATTATTCCTGTAGGCCTCAGGAGCACTGCCAGGTAAAAAGTTCTGTATATGATGAGTTGGCTTATGGTCTCATTCATTTAAAGAAACAAATTGTCATTTATTTGGATTCCAAGATGAAGGTGATGATGATGGGGGCCAGTGGGACTTGTGCTAAGGAAAGGCTTTTACGGCGGGGGAGTGGGAAATGGAGATTTGTCTCAAGTGATGAGCAGATTTGAAAATGACAATAGTACACATTGGATCTCGGCACATCTGATATCATCCAGATGAAGTATATATAGTTTGTGCAGCTGTTCATTCTTGCAACCTAGACAATGATGTGCACATTAAAAATAAATACAATATTGATGTGGTTGGCTTGTGGTGGTTTTGAAGATTAAGTGACTTGTCTAAGGTCATGGCAAGTCTATGCCAGGAATTTAACCCACACATCCTGATTGCCTGTGATTTAACCAAAAGATCTTCCATGTATCAACTACTGGCTTGAGTTTGTGAGCTCTCAGTTTAAAGATCATGAATAAATGTATGGACAGAATAGAAAGAAAATGACTCCTATTAGCTGGATTGCTAATTACATTATTCTCAACCAGACATGGTTCAAAATCCAAACAATGAATGTGAAACCCCCTGAACTCCAGTTGTTCCAATCAAATCATACCTAGTTTGGGTTTAGGGTTGCAGATCAAAACCCTAACTCAGATGGCTATGGAAAACAAAACTACTCCAATTTCCCCCCGTTTCTTTTGAACTATAGATCGGCTAAAGCGGAACCATTTATCCAGTACCCTGTCCCGAACACTGGGGACTCTAATAAATGGGAACCAAATCCCAGTCACCTCCGGCTTTGTTGTCAAAAACCAAAATCTGACAAGCAAGGTTTTGGCAAAACCAAGCCCACTCGCAGTTTTGCCCATTGCTATTCGCAGCAAGATCACACATGCCCACACTCACAAAGAGTTGATTCCTGGACCCTCTTGTGGTTAACTCACTTGCTATCAGGAGATGTGGGTTCAAATCGTGGCTTTACTGCAGATTTGCCATGGCTTGGAAAGTCACTGCCTCTCGCTGTGTCTCAATTTTCCATTTACAGTTGAACCCTGTTATCTCGACGGCCTAGGGGTTTGCCAAAAGCCGTCGAGATAACCAATGATCGAGATAAACCCCTATCCACCCCCCGACCCCCTCCCTGCCCCCTTACCGCGCTGCCTGCACGTGGCTGGATCCGGCAAAGCGGAGCCGGGCGGACGGGCGGGCGGCGAAGCGGAGCCGGCGGGCGGGCGGCAGGCGAAGCCGGGACCAGGTATGTGGGGCGGGGACAGGCAGGGACCGGGTATGCGGGGGCGGGCGGGCGGGGAAGCGGAGCCGGCGGGCGGGCGGCAGGCGAAGCCGGGACCAGGTAGGTGGGGCGGGGACGGGCAGGGACCAGGAATGCGGGGCCCGGCGGGCGGGCGGGGACAGGCAGGGACCGGTTATGCGGGGCCGGCGGGCGGGGAAGCGGAGCCGGGCGGGCGGCGAAGCGGAGCCGGCGGGCGGGCGGCAGGCGAAGCCGGGACCAGGTATGTGGGGCGGGGACGGGCAGGGACCAGGTATGCGGGGCCGGGCGGGCGGGCGGGGACAGGCAGGGACCGGGTATGCGGGGGCGGGCGGGCGGGGACCGGCGGGGCCGGGCGCTACGGCGGCGGGCGGGGAAGCGGAGCCGGGCGGACGGGCGGGCGGGGAAGCGGAGCCGGGCGGACGGGCGGGCGGCGAAGCGGAGCCGGGCGGACGGGCGGGCGGCAGGCGAAGCCGGGACCAGGTATGTGGGGCGGGGACGGGCAGGGACCAGGTATGCGGGGCCGGGCGGGCGGGGACAGGCAGGGACCGGGTATGCGGGGGCGGGCGGCGAAGCGGAGCCGGCGGGCGGGTACGCGGGGAACCGCGGGGCTGGGGAGCCGGGGAGCGGGCGGCTGGGGACACGGTGGGTCGGGGACGCGGGGAGCCAGGCGGCTGGGGACGCGGGAAGCGGGTGGCTGGGGAACCGCGCCGCTGGAGAGCCGGGGAGCAGGCGGCTGGGGACACGGTGGGTCGGGGACGGGCTCGAGATATTAGGGTTCGGCGAATCCACATAACGGATGAGAAACCCATAAGACAAAGAGGGAGTTTGGCCGTTCCACTTGTAAACCGTCGACTTAATAGGATTGGCAAGTTAACCGAGGTCGACATAAATGGGTTCGACTGTATATATTGGGGATAACACTTCCTTTCTCCCACCCTTTATCTAGACCATAAGCTCGTCAGGACAAGGCCCGTCTCACCTAACATACATTTGTACAGCGTCATGCACAATGGGTCCCTGATCTTGGGTTGGAGCTGTAGTGACTGCGGTAATATAAACAGTGTTTTCTGAACAATATTTGACTAGATCTAGTGCTAGACATTTTCTATCTCGATTTAATAAAGCATATGTGCCTATTGGCCTGATGGGATTTCAGTTCCATCAGCATCATTTGTGTTAATTGGGATCAGAGGATAAGCCACATCCCATGTCTGTAGCTGGATCTGATATACACAGCCAGCCACTTCCAGATGCAGATGATAAATTATTTTGTTTTATGTGGTAGATACAAGACAACTACAAGCCTAAGTGATGGCACGTCTTCACATAACAAAGCCTTTTGTTAGAAGGGGCATCAAAAGAAGAACATAAATATTCAGAACAATGTGAGACAAGGGGAAACAGCAACTCAGAACAGATTTGGCTCTAGGAAAGCGATCAGGGTGAGCCCTGGTTCTGCACTTGCTGGCTATTTCATTCCAGATTCCTTCACCTACCACCCAGCTACTCGCTACCTCCAGTGCTCTCAATGGTTCTGTTTGTTTTCAATCATCCTGACACTTTTGCTCTGCTTTGGGATTACATTGTAGTTTTCCGCTTCCTGGATGAGGCGGCTTATTGATGCAGATTTGAAGCCAGACGCTTTGACATTTCCCAGATGCAGACCGAAAGCAGTCCCAGCTGGATGAGTAAGAGACAGCAATATGAGACAGCACAGTCTCATCACTGAGCAAAATTCATGCTCCCCACTCACTAACATGTGGCTCCTAGTTCTCAGTCAAGTGTAGCCCTAGAGTTAGTGCTCCATCCAGCTCCCTTTCCACCTGTGACCAAGCAACCTGACTTCCATGTATGGACAACACTCTGCACCCCTGCTCCAAACCCCCTCAGGGCTTTTTGTGAGTCCCTGGGGTGGGGGAGCAAGAGAGAGGAGAGTGAGGGAGTACATTTGTCCCTCTCTTCCTGAGATAAGATGTGATTATATTAAAGCTGGCTGCTGCTGCAGACCGGAGGAAATGGACATTGAAACCCGCAGATCAGGGGAGAACTTGGCTTGATATTTGACAATGGAACCGGGACACTACAACTAAATTGCTTTTCAGGGAGGCAGAAGGCGCAGGAGACCCACTTTGTGTGTTAGAGGCATTGAACTAACTCATGTAAGCTGTTCAGGCCTTGTCATCATCACCACTGCCGTCAGAATGCAATTCTGCCATCCACTGCGTGTTCTCCTACGCTCTAACTCCTGGCATTCTGACCACTACCAGCCTGCCCTTGATGACACTGACAGCACCAGCACAAAGCTAGCCAGCTGGCTTGTGCAGCTTGGCAGCTGTGTGCTCTTGCCTGTTGCTCAGCAATGCCTGTGAATTACTCACTCATGGACTGTGCAGGCCACTTACACCACCAAGGGCTGCAGCTTGAATGGACCTTCCCAAGCAGACAACTGGAGAAGGTGGAAGGAAGGAGAGAATGCGAACTTTGCTGCAGCCTATTAGTGCTGGAGTCAAATGGGCCCACAGATACGGAATCAAGGACAGCATCCTGTTAGTGGGTTGGGTGTGCAGAATATCAAGGCTATAGGTTGCTACCGCAGCCTACAGCTACCATTAGTCAAAGTCTGACTAGTGATTTGCCCATCCCACCAAGCCTAACTTCCACTCTCCTTCTGGACAGAAACCAAAATCATAATCCATATCATGATTGTGACGGTCTCCTTTTTACCTTGTGCTTGCCCCATCTGTGGCCATACCCACCTGCTGCCTCTCATCTTAGAGTGCACAGTCTTCAAGGCAGGGACCAGCTCTGATAGGTGTTTGTAAAGTGCCTAGCACAATGAGGCTGGCCTCTCTGGGTGCTACCACAGTGCACGCTAATTATAATAGCAAAACCTTGCACAGCCTGGCTTCAAACACGAGATTGAAGTGGCCAGAGAGTCCACTGTGGTGTAGCACCAGTCATTGCCAATGGTGTTACCACCTGGGATGACTCTTCCCCAATATTACACATTGTTTGGTTAGCTTGTCGTTTCCTCTCATTATTCAATGCAAATAGCAAGACCTCTGAGCAGTTTACAAGGTAGCTTTTGTTGTAATTTGCAATAAAGCATCGGTGTAGACCTGGAAATCTATCTGTAGCACCAGGAGATCTGAGTTCAAGGCTCAAGTCTTTTGGCTTTCGGGCCGGCAGGGACTGGGAATGCTGTGGAAACATCGGGATGGGAAAGCGTCTCTTGCTAATGCAGCAGTAGCATTGATGGGCTTTGGGGATGAAGTATACACCGCTATTCATCTCAAAGGAAATTACCGTAACACTGGGATTCTCCTAGCTACTGGCTCTTGTTCTCTTCACTCTTGGCGGGTGACCATGCCCTGGCTCCTCTCCAAGAGTCAGCTGGAGGGAGATTTGTACAGCGCTTGAAGGGAGATTTGGAGCTCTGTAAATTTTCAAGCCCAGACTGTTCCAGTTGATTAGTGGCTGTGTGCATTGTGTGGCCCGATATCAAAGTGATGAATGTTGTGCTGACTTAAGCACCAAGTGCCTGTGGACTGAATATTATGTGCTGGAAGTAAATAAGGGCAGATGAGCAAATATGGCTATGATGCCATTTCAGTGTCCATAATGGATCCATCCACAAAATGCAGTGGGCATGTATCATTTTAGCAGTAGAAACAGATAAGCCATCAATGATCTTTTTTTCTGGGAGATCAAAACAAGAGAATTATTAGAGGAGGAATAGATAGGCAGTGGGTGATCCAGGGTGATGAGTCATCCTTGCCACAAATAAAGCCAGAGATGAGGAATACTAATAATTGGGCAACATATTTCAAAAGGTTAGTTCCCTCCCCCTTCTCCAAATTATGCCTCGGGGGCCTTTCTGATTGACAGTGTCTGCAAGAGGAGGTGAAGCCTGGAAAATCCACTAGGAAAAAGGACCAAATAGTAAAGAATTACCAAAACTCAGCTGTAAAACTTCTCTGATAGTCCTGAGTGCCCCCACTGCAGTAAGTTAACATGATTTTAGGTGTGCTAAATAGAACGAACCCAATAGGAGATAGGGATAAAGCAGTGGTCCCTCGCTCCAGTCCCTCAGCTATACTCAGTAGACCTCCGCCTCCCTTTTTGCCATGGTACTTAATTTCTTACACTTGAGTGTTCACCTTGCTTCATTCTCATACCATCCAGTGGGTAAAACAAGTCTAATTCCAGTCCCAATAGCATAATACAGAACTTGGAAGACACAGGTTCATGTTTTGCACTTCAGTATGCCAAATATTTTCCCAGAAGTGACACAATTCAAAGCCCATAAAAAAGCCTGTGCTTAAACTGGGATTGCCGTGGGTGGAAAAGTAGAGAGGGAACGGAGTATGAAAATTCAGCTTCAGGCCTGGATTTCTAATTGCTGAAAGTTCTGGGTTTTTCGAGTACAGATTCCAAACCCTTCCTCCCCCTAAAAATTGTGCAGGTGGGAGATACAGGGCTTTGCTAAGTGCTAACGAATTTTCCAGGAAAATAAGCCACAACTTTTACTTCTCTGACCATCAAGAGACACCCTTTTCAACTATGATAGTCACAAATACGCTAAATCAAAGACCAGCATTTCTTGCCTATGTTAAACAGATTCTAGTTACTGAGAGTGACCTTGGCCAAGTCAGGGCACTGCTCTGTGCCTCAGTTTCCCCATCTGTAAAATGGGGATAATGATACTACTCTCCATTGTACAGCACTTTGAGGCCTGTTGATGAAAAGGTGCAATGTAAGAGCTAGGTATTTATTACTACTTGACTGGAACTGGCCTTAAACCATGCCACGTCAAGTTGTACCGATGGTCCTAAAAACTATTTCCCTTAAACTGCAATCGCTTGCAATACCAGCCTTCCCAGCATCCATATTCCATTCTCTCATTCACTATATGATGAGGCCCTTTTGAAAATCCCTGATTCCGCTGGTCTGGCTCCAAACACTGATCTGACAAATGTTACAGATGACAAACCTTTAGCTACAGAAGATGCACACCACCACTGCAATCCATGTGCATTTAGCTATCACAGCATGGTAGCAGAATGATTAGGATAGTCATTAGAAGGTAAATTAGAAACTCCCAGCAGTTTCCTGAGTGAAGATGCTAACTTACAGGCATATTTTTCACAGTATTACTAAAAAATGCCATTAGTCATACCTGTAAATACATGCTAGATTTAAACCCCTGGTGAGTATTTTTATTAACATATGAATATGTTAGGGCTCTTATGCTGCTTAAAATGTAATTAACCATCTTCTGAAGATTAAGGGTGCATAATCATAAAAGAATTTGAATCTTGTGCATTTAATTCTTCTAATCTGCCTTGTGTTAGTGCCAAGGAATAATTGCCTGTTTGCTTTAACAGTTTGGGTTTGTGCTGTAGGCAGCAGAGCAAGTCACTGGATGCATTTTTAAACTTCAGATTCGGTGGGTTTGAATTGATGGGAAAAGAGAAACCACAGAGGCTGAGTAGGAAAACTTGTGTCTCTTTCTGTTCCTGTTGCAAATGCCATGCAGATGTAAAGATCCCTTTCAGACAGTTTAATTAAGCAGACAGAGCAGGCACCAAATATATTGGGAACTTGAGCACCCAGTGAACACCAAAGATAAGAGCAATAGACTTTAATCTCTTTCAACACTAATCAAAATCCATATTGTGTTGACAAAGTCATGTTTGACCATCTTATTTAAGATAGGTAAGGAAACTAGGCAGGCAGCATGTGGCTTGGCTGAAGCCACTATTTATGAACCGGTTTGGAGGGTTATGGTACAGAAGCCAAGCCCATGAAGCACACTCTACAGAACAGGTTAATGATCTTTTTAGTCTATTTGAATGAAAGTATCGGGAAGACTTCCCTCCCAACGTTGTTGCATGCACAGTTCCATGGCCATTCAATCTCATTTAAGGAAAAGTGGAAACTGTCAGGGGCACTCCATTGCTGCACAGGGGCCTGTCCTTCTTAGCAACATGATCAATGAAGCCATTAGATAATTCTGAGGACTTCAGAGAAATCATCTATTTTTTTCCCCCTCCCTCCTAGCTTGACTCCTTACAAACTAGGAACAGATAACCGAAAAGCGTCAGACTCTGGGCTAAGGTCATTCGCAGAAGGTCACTATCACATGAATTCACGTTAAAGGCGTGCAGTAACTCTACTACTGAAACTATTTCATGGAAAGTAAACAGGGCAGGCCATTGAATGAAAAATTATGGCAGATTCTCGACCCTAGTCCGCTCCCTCATGGAATAGAAAGGGAATGAAGACTGGCTGAAACTCTCTAGAGCAACAGTTCCCAAACTGTGCATTGCGACCATCAGCAAATAAGGTCTTGCCAATCCCTAGTTTGTGGAGGACGCCATTTTGCGCCGCAGAGCAAGACCTAGCATGTACAGTGCATGCGAGGTCATGATGCTTGGAGGATACCATTTTGCTCTACAAAATGATACCTTCCACGCAGCGTGACCTCACATGCACCATATGTACAAAGTGACACTGTGCAGAGGTTGTCATTTTGCTTTTCAAAATGGCATCCTCCATGATGTCCTGGGTCCCATGAGGAAATAATTAATTAAAATGGGGTTGTGTCACCAAAACGGTCAGGAATCCCTGCTGTAGAGGCCCACAGAGTTGGCAGTCTGGTCCTATGTTTCCCCACCCCATTGACTTTGGTGCAGGGGGTTTGTGTCAGGTGCTGGAAGTGCAAGAATGCAATGATATAAATCAATGGGAGCTGTAGATCTGATAGGAAAATGCAAATTTTTGTTTTAAAAAATTGCAAAAAAAATTGTCCTTTTAATGTTTTGGACCAATTTTAGGTTTGTTTTAAGTGTGGTTGGCACTTAGCACGCCTGATAAATAAGCTTATGTAGGCTAACTAGAGCCTATTTGTGAGTGCCGTGGTAAAATGAGGCCACATCTCACTTCTCATTAAATAACCTTGTTACTGTAATGTTGGGAGTCACCACATGGCGTTGCGATACCTAATCTTACAAGTTATTTTCTTAAGGTAAGAGCAAATGTCCATTTTTGGAAGATATGCTGTGTTCATACTTTTGTGATTTAGTGTCTTTTTGAGGGAGCTGTGGCAAGCAGCAAGGGAGTTTGTTCTCTGCCTTCGTGTCTCTGGAAATGGCTATTGGTGTTTTTGGCTCAGATTCCTGAAAGAGGAGAGTGCCTGCGTGCTATTTATTACCACCCATGGACAAGGACTGGTGTATATAGTTGCACTAAAAATATTTCCAGGTTATGTGTCACTGTTTTCATCTATAATGGGAAGCTGACCTGTAAGGCCCTGACATCTGCTGCTACTTGGTGATGCTGTCCTCATGTGACCTGCTCCAAAGCCCGTTAAAGTCATGAGGCAACTTTGAATCAGACTCTCATATTTTGATGTTACACAAAGAACCTTCTGAATTTCAAGTCTCTGGAACAAAAATAGCCAACAAAAATGTCCAGGTTCATGAAAGACTGACTGTTTTTTGGATAAGTCTGACAATTCTTCACAAGCTAACATTCGTTGGTACATCTTTGCTAGTAGTTTTAAATATGAATTGCATGTAGGTTTTTCCACATCACATAAGAATGAAGACAAGGTCACCTTCAACCATGAGCGATGAAAGCCAGTGTCAGACTTGATTAGACCTCACACCTGTGCTCATCATTGCTCAGGTCTGGGATTTTCAAAGAAGCCTGGATAAGTTCAGTATGGATGGATAACTCCTTTCATACGTGCCTTTGAGAATCCCAACCTAAGAATGCAATGCAGAGTCATTCCAACTAAAGCAGTGTTTATGTGCTATACTATCAATAACGGTGTAAATTTTAGCCAACTTCAGAGCCCTGTAAATTCTTCCTGCCATTCAATCCAATGCTGGATAAGATATGAAACTCCAGTGTGAAGCCAGTTAGCATCCCTTCTTGTGTTCTAGTCATTCACTGTCAACCCAGAACAATAAAATATTAATATTTTTAATTCATATTACAGACAAATAGGAAATAAGAGCTGTATTATGTGTCGCATGCATCACTAGCTCAGTAATGCTAATATGATGATCTCATTGAACTTTTGTGCTGTAGCTTAAGGGTAGCATTGTCTTGCTTAGGCACACTGAGCACAGGAAATCGGAAGAGTAGCTAGACAATGTATGATAGCCCACATTAGCAGTTTTACCCCACAATATTTGTTCACAATCCTTCTTTAAACTTGTAGAGATCGGAGGTTCTAATCTTCCTTGTTTGTTAAAAATTACCCCAGAGTCAATGCTGAGAGGCAGAAATATGGGACTGGAGGAGCAAACAAAATAATAAATATCCCAATTTCCACTCTTACACCCAGTCACAAGGGCATTTTCGTGTTTGCATCATCTTGGTCAGCCTTAACTTTAGATAGTAGCCAAGTGACATCCTAAATTGTGGGACCTGTTCATCTGTGCCAGCCAGTGCTCCGGAGCCCTGGTACTCTACATGTGGTGTGTCAGAATTGGTAGTGGCTGTAGAACTCATGAAAGTGGCTGATGTGAGGTGATGAGTCACCCCTGCACACATGCAAGGATGAGTCATTCCCGTTGCACTCCAGCCAATCCACAAGCCAGGAGCTGGTCTGGTGACACTCCAGAACAGGTATCTGAGTTGCTCTTTCTCCAGGGAGACTTAGTCTGCTCACTGTCGCTTCATGGCTTGGAACTCTTCTCTTCCTGATAGAGATGACAGCCTCCACGGGCCTCAGACTCCTCCAGCCCTGCTCTTACTCTGGTCTTGTCCCTAGTCCTGTTCCAGACTTGATCTGGCTCCAACCTAGCTCTGAGCCCTATTCTTGCCTTGTTCCAACTCTGATCTTTACTCCTGATTCCGGCTCTGACCCTTGGCACTGACTTTGCCCAGGCCTGACCACCTCTGCTCTGACCCCTAGGCCTGACCAGCCTTGCCTTAATTTCTGACAGCTGTGCTGAGAGAGACCAAAGATATTTGGCATGGGTAACCGAAGGTGGAAGTAGGGGAAGGGGCAGAAACAGGGGAAGTTTCTTTAACAGATGTTGAGGAGGAGGGGACTGCTCAGAATGATTATCATGGAGAGGTTGGGATACAATTGGAGGGTGTCATAGTTGGAAGGACAGTTATGCAAATTACTCCTATTAAATCAGCTGCTTTGTTAGCAGCATTTGAATTCTAAACAAACCCACAGGTCTCAGCCTGCATCAGGCTGTCATTTTGTTGTTTCAGCTGGTGTAAATCAGTTAGGCTGGGATTTGCAAAAGGGGCTGAGTTAGGTACGCAACTCCCATTGAGCTTCAGTGGGAACTGGACATCTTTCCCGTAGGTTCCTTTGATTGTCTGTCATCTGCATCCCTTCTCTTGTGCTTTTTACTCTTTACACAACAAAAATCACAAACAGGCAAAGGTGGGTCCCAAATAACTATGTTTACAATCAGGGCTTTGGAGCGGAACCCGCAGCTGGAGCACAGAGCAGCTCCAGAGCAGTGGAGCTGCAGGTTTTTGCCTGGAGCTGGAGCAGAGCCAGAGCACAGCTCCAAAGCCCTGTTTACAATCTATACACAAACTTGCAAGGCCTGGCTACATACAGACTGCTGCTCCATCTAGTTTCTGGTGGCTTCTGAAACACAGGACACAATAATCACCACTAGAGGGCTCACAAACTATTGAATGGGATACTCCCTATTTCAATATACACCTCTACCTTCATATAACGCTGTCCTCGGGAGCCAAAAACTCATACTGCGTTATAGGTGAAACCGCGTTATATCGAACTTGCTTTGATCCGCCAGAGTGCGCAGCCCCGCTCCCCCAGAGCGCTGCTTTACCGCGTTATATCCGAATTCGTGTTATATTGGGTCGCGTTATATTGAGGTAGAGGTGTACTTCACCTTTCCAGTATCTGCTTTCAGCTTATTATTCCTGGGCACGCATGCCTTGGAAGGGCCAAGTTTCTAGTCTCTGACTGCAGTAACACACTATTAACCTCTGAACAGAATTTCCATGCTAGGAGTCTTTCAGCACCCGCCTCACTTAATTAAAGAGCAGAAGGGAGAGAGGAGTCAAAAAGCTCAGCTATATGTAGTTTATTCTTAGAGTCTACAGGCAAATATTGCAACACAGCTGGAACAGCTAAGAATAGTCCTAGAAAGAATAAGAAGGCAGCGTGCAAATCCATATAAATGTGCGGAGTCTTTGTATGGAGTGTTTGGGGATCTGTGGATATAAATCCATTTTTAAAAATGTCTTTTCCTCCCTGAACAATTACATCACATTTTATATTTCTCCTTAACTGTTTTATAAGGAAGCACCATTTTTTTTCTCTCTCTCTTTTTAAAGTTCACTTTAAAAAGTGAAATTTCATCTTTTGTCTTAAATTATTGGGTATTATTTGCATGTTGCTGGGAGGTTTGCTAACGTGAAGATAGTTAGCATATTACTGAAACACGTCATTAACATGTAAAGGTCTTATTCTCTTACTTGCTTTTATGTGCCATAGGAATATATGATATTTACAAACAACGTTGTTGTTTTCTGAACCCCAGCAAAATGTCTGGTCATTTCCAATCTTATTCATGCTGCTTTCTTTAGAGAATAATAATTAGACTCAAGTGAACAATTTTTCCAAAATAATTTACTTGACAAATTTAAGCTCTTTCTCTGCATGCAGAAATGGCTTCAAGCAGATCACAATTTCCTTGAATTTATTCATTTTTGAATGTTCTCAGCATGTCTTAGGTTGAGTTTTTACCACTCTATGGATTGATCGTGGACAGTTCACTGTGAGCATTTGATACTGGCTATCTGAAATTTGAGCTGTGATGTGACTAATCAATAGTAGCTCAGGACAATGTGTCATCCATGTTTCATCTAGTGGCCTTGTCAAGACCCCACCAAGATTTCTTATTTATCTGCTTACTTATATGGCTTCCATCAGAGTCCTGTTCCCTCCTTCTACCCACTCAATTTATAATCCGTCTCTAATTATAGGTTAGCTAGTCATGATCTTCCTTAGGTGATTTCATGCCATTGTCAATCTCCCTATGTGATGTTTATTCTCATAAACATTTGTTTTTTCCCCATTTCAGAAGGTCCAGTTAACAGGTTTATATAGTGTATCCTCCCCCAAGATACTTTCAAAAATAAAGTTTCAAAATTTAGTTTCTTTCAGTGCTAAGGTATTTTTCCTTCTTCCCTGAGAGCTTTTAAAATATGTCTATTGCTTTCTTTACATTTCTGCACTGGAGCTTATCTGGCTGTAAAGCCTTCATAATCAACAGTAAATCTAATTTGTGTATGTGTGAGAGAGAGAGAGAATGAATTCCTTCAACATCCTCCTTTTCTTCTCCTAATAAAACCTGTTTCAGTGCCTGCTCCAGCACCTCATACTTCCTTGCAAATATTTGAAGGATATGACTGTCACATTCTGGGGTGAAATCCAGACCAGTGAGTGGTTGTGTCACCACCTGACCTGCAACCTGCGGTGTCTCACAATGCTTTGCTGTTGTACCTCCCACCTTGGCCACTCACAAACAGCCAAACAGCATGCACGCCACATTCTGCGTATCTGTGTACAGTTACGGCCCTGGTCCAACAACTTTGACCCTATTAGCCTGTCGGCAACACACTGGTCACACTCTGGTTTTCCCCCAGCCTTAGTTACTACTTGTAGGGTGACCCCAACACACTCCCAGTCCTGCATTTTCTCATTGGTTTCATTGGGCACTAGACTGAACCTCTGTGACCTTCCCCATCACCTTCGCACCTTTTATTATGCTCACCCATGTTCAATGTCAGTAGTCACAGAACTCAGCAGTAAATAGTGATTTGCCAAACTGGGGCTTGTTGACTGACTGTATTTTGGCCCTTTGAAACCTGCTGCAGCTGGTGCATCCTACTCCGTATCTGCCGTATTCTCACATAGAGAAACTTAACAGCAGGAAGGTGCAGGATACCACAATTAATGCAGACCGTATTCTTGCCTCTTTCAGAGTATTTAAAATCTCCTAGATAGTCATCCTGGGTAGAATTAAATTCCTGATAAAATTAAAGAGTTTGGCAAAACTATAAGTAGCTGGAAAGCAAATGACTCATTTACAAGTTTTATGTAATATGTAATAAAAATGTAGTCATAAACTATGCACAGTAAAAAAAAATACTTCATATAACTAAACATAAAAAATAACCTGTAGAAAATTTTATTAAAAGTACAATAAAACAATATAGTAATTAACTATATGATATACTAAAACAGATACTTTGAATTCTGTATGGTACAGTTCTGGTCACCCCCTCTCAAAAAAGATGTCTTAGATGAGCATAATTTGTTCCAATTTTATGTGTCTGACAATTCTGTTCTTTATTATAGTTTCAAACAGTTTACCCGGTACTGAAGTCAGGCTCACTGACCTGTAATTGCTGGGATCACCTCTGGAGCCCTTTTTAAAAATTGGCGTCACATTAACTATTCTCCAGTCATTTGGTACTGAAGATTTAATGATTTAAATGATAGGTTATGAATGAAAGGCAACACTTTCAGCTAAGGCTACAATTCTCTTATGGTATTTTTAATAAAAGTCACTGACAGGTCATGGGCAGTAAATAAAAATTCATGGAGGCCTTTGACCTGTCCCTGACTTTCACTAAAAATCCCCTGGAGGTGGCAGGGGGAGAACAGAATACTGCTGGGGTTTGCATCTGCACCAGCCCTGCTGCTGTCCTGTGGCAGGGGCTCACTACTGCTCATCCAGCCCCATTGAGGCTGACCCAACCCCAGCTGCTGCTCCGGTGGATCTGGGGCTGGCCGCTGGTCAGCTGTTCTGTTGGGCCTGAGGCTGGCCCCTGCTCCAGCCCTGCCCCAGAAGAAGTCATGGAGGTCTCAGAAAATTATGGAATCCGTGACCTCCATGACAGAATCCTAGCCTTGCTTATAACCAATCCTGTAATTAACTAGAGATTTGTTCCTTTGGAAAAAGAAATGAGGGTTATTGTAATGTTAAAGCAGGCAAACAGATATGCACAAATGAGTTACAATCTCTGGCTTTCAAAGGTGACAGAGTAGTAATCTGTCAGCTCTGAATGCCTTGTAGGGCTAACCCAGGTTGACCCTGGGGATCTCTGCTTCTCTTTCATAGCACCAGGCCAGTGAGAGTACAGACAGCCAACAAGAGATGAAAAATGTTCTTTCTTTCAGAATTCAAGCTGATGGGACAAGCCTCTTGCACGTTGCCTCTTCATGGGTGTGAAGGGGCAGTTAACAAAGTTTTTGTGTTCTGATGTCCCACAGTGACCCATTTAGTTTTGATCGGCCTTCTTAGTGGTTAGGAGATGCTTCCTCCTGACTGGGTTCACCATTCCAGAGCAAATATTTTTTATAGTCATAAAGCAAAAACTTAAGTGTTATCTTATAGCATGTCATTTTATAAGTGAGATTAATGCATGCAGCAACTTACAAGCATTTCATTAAGTCTAAACACGTTATAAGTTCAATACCCATCTTAACCACAAAGGTGAACCAGATTGAATTTATCAGTGCTCAGCCGAGGCCTAAAGCCTTGGCAAGGGCTGGCACCTTGTCTGCTAGCATCACAGCATTATGTATTAGTATTATTATTCAAATGTATATACTGCATATGGCACCTATTAAATGCTTTTAGGCTACCCCACTAGTGCATGCAGTTAGCGTCCTACATTGGGGTTTGTGTTACCTTTCCATTTTAAAGTTATGTTGTATGTGCTCTGGATTATCTGTACTTGTAATAACGCAAATGTATGCAAATTATGTATGTTTGTATATCACAAGAGGGTGGTGGATATGGGAATTGCAGGTTGACACAGACTCATGATGTCATCTTACATCAAAGGATGCTCTGTCTGATGGTTTGAGGTAGTATTTGGGGTCAGAGGTGCCAAACAGTGGGCTCATCATATTCCTACTCTAATGTTTATAGGGATGTCATGTTTTCTCTGCAAATAACATGTTAAAATTACCTGTGGGCTAGTTCCTTTGATGATGTAATTCAATAACTAATTAAGAACTGAGAAATGAATGCAAATATATGTGACTAGACAGCAGTCGGATTAATACATTTCTGTATTTGGGGCATTTTTGGACAGGCATGAATTATCCGTTGGCGAGTTGAGTCTACAACAACTTACTTGCATTCGTTATAATATGCTTTGTTGGCAGCTCTTTCTTATTACCATTAAATTCATGGCATAAAATGTTATAATTTTACAATATTTAACTCCTCTTTGCTGTAACCGAAAAATTGAATCTTGGCCCAGATCCCCAGCTATATCCAGGGAGTGCACAGTGCAGTTCAGGAGGATCTTTATGCTTGTGGATCCCGGGACAGCTGTATGCTAAGCTGGTTCCTTTGTGTAATGTAGAGCAGTCCAGAGGCTACTCAAAATTTTCACTGGTTGCCAATGACCGTTAAGGGGCTGATATAACAGCGGGGGATCACCTGGGCTTTAAGGAATCTTTTATTCCACCCATGCCTAATTGTTCATGCACAAATCCATGAATAAGTGGCCAGTTAGATTGCATTAATGGACTTGATTCTAAAAGCTCTTCTGTGGCTACTCCCCCATGAAGGCTTCATGAGCCTCTGAGGGTCTGCAACCACAGTCGTTCATTTCCCCCTCCAAAATGGGTAATGAAAGCCCTCCAAGAAGCCAGCTGCTCATAATGTTGGAGACAAGCGCTTCGCCCAGTTGACAGATGTCTGCTAACCAGGGAAACATTGCAAAGAGGCTGCATGTCTGAGATCTCTCTCCATGCGTGGCAGCTCAGAAGCTGAACTCAGCTAGGGAGAAGAAATGTAGGCCAATGGCTGCAGATTTTTTTTTTTCCTGCTTCAAAAACTCACCCACTAGACTTGTAATTTAATGAGGGAGCTGGAGACAGCCCTTACACGAACTAGTGAATCCAGAGGCTGCAAACATTTTCATTTGTATTGGTTTCTAACTGTACAGAGTAGGCAGGCGTACAGTTTCCCTTTCTTTTCCATACCCCAATGGTGCTCCCCGTTCATAGGTGCACAGTTTGATGTACTTTCCTATGTAACTTTCTATTTCCCTGAGTCATCTGCCTCACCCAGAGAAAGTGTTGTTTGTCGCCATGCCGGTCCCAGGATATTAGAGACAAGGTGGATGAGGTAATAGCTTTTATTGGACCAACTTCTGTTTGGTGAGAGAGAGGAGCTCTGTGTAGCTTGGAAGCTTGTCCGTCTTTCCAATAGAACTTGGACCGGTAAAAGATATTACTTCACCCACCTTGTCTCACTAACAGAGGAAAATAATTAAGTGATGGCATACTTTTGATAGTATAGCATTTTGGGGAGAATGCCTGAGTTGGGAATCATGCTGCCCCCTAATGAACAGAAGTGAAATAGCAGGGAAGTTGTTCCGGTCATTCAGTTTTAATTTTAGTTTAGTGTGTGCATGTTTCTATATACAGCTTTCTCTCTTATATCACTCTTATAGTGACTGAAAGCAATGCAGATGTGCGTGTTAGAGTAGGGTGCAGAAACAGAACAATAATTTTGCCCATTGTATTATCTTGCACTAGTACAAATGACAAACAAAAATGGCATGGCCTGTTGCCACACAATCACGTCTGCACTGTTAACATGATAGTGCATTCATGCTGTGCTCTGTTTCCTGGGCCATGTGCTTTCACTTGTGAACACAGTTGGTAGAAAGATTATGTAAGCCTTTGCCCCTGTGTTGGGTACCAATGAACTGTACATATCTCACAAACTGTATTCCAGCTGTGAACATGTGGTTAATCATTTTATAAGATAAAGGATTGTTTCCATGTGCCCTTTGATATTGCTGCACTAACACGTGTCTGTATGTTTGCCTTGAACTCATGTACATTCCATCATATGCTGAAAGGAGAAAAGAACGCTTAAAAACTCCTCTTTAAACTGATCATGAGTGCCCTCAATGTAGTTTCTGTAGAAGATTTTGAAGACAAGTCACCTGTTTAGTGATGCAAGAACTTTCACCCATCTCACTGTGAGTGAAATGAAAGAAACATACAGATTTTTTATTTAAAAAGCCTTAAACTAAGAAGAATAATCACTGATTAAACATCCCCAGCATCTTTCCCCATGCACACAGCCCCACCTAATGGACTGGCTGAAAGATACTCACTATACCTACAAAGTGTGGTGTATTCACTTTTTCTTGTGTAAAACAAATTACCCTGAAAACAGGACCCCAGAGCACATTACACTGTTAATTAGGGGTGCAAGCGGCATTTTCCAGGGAATTAAAAAGGTCTGCAAAATGGCCCTGGTCTCTAGGAGGTGATTCATAGCAGCAAAATGTGTCTTAGTGGCAGTGACTCTCTTATCTGAAGTGTTCAGTGTTCTCTCAGCAAGGATTAACTACAGCATGGGATTTCCATGTTTCTTAGTCATATTATCATTATGCCACTGATTCTGGAATGTCATAATCATACAGAGCAGCATAGCCCTGAGGGAAAACACCGGGAAATCATGGCGAGAAGAAATATATCGGATAATCCAGGCCTCATTTTCTATTGTGTATTTGAGCTTTAAAAAAGCACCAAAACACTTGAGGTTTGGGTTCCACAGAAAGCCCCAAGTGCCTGGGCCTGCATAGTTCACGTCTGATGAAAGGCCACTTGTACGGCTGTCTATTTTACATGCTCCTGTTACATTAATTTGAATAAGCCTGTCTGAAAAATTATCATCCCAATATTATGCTGATGTTATTAGCGGATAACACCCTTTCATGTCTAATGCCTGAAAACCTGTGGATTTAACTAAATACCAAAACACAATGATTAACTATCAACAGCACGCTTCAAGGAGCTCGGTCAAGAGATTAGGGCCTGATCCAACACCCTACTAAAAGCAAGAGAAGATTCCTATTGACTTCTCTGGGCATGGGACTGCACCCGTCAATCTGAAATGATTATCTGCTCTCAGAGCATCTTTCGGGTTTATAAATGTCTATGGTGCCATTCTGAACTTTAAACAAAATGGCTAGCATTATAGTAGGACTCCTATGAAAGCAATGTTTAATGCTACCTTTGCTTATTCCTGGAGAAGTGGTCAACTAAACCAAAAAAGCAGTCAAAGAAACTAAATCTGGATGTCAAGTATCAGAGGGGTAGCCGTGTTAGTCTGGTTCTGTAGAAGCAGCAAAGATTTAGGCCCAGGTTTCTAAAGGCATATAGGCGTTGTTCCACTCAGTGTTGCAAGACCTAAGACTCACAGAAAACCAATAGGTATTATGCTCCAAAGTGCCTAAATCACTTTTGAAAATGATACATGTGCTGCTAAATCACTTAGGATAAGGCCTTCAAAGGTGTTTAGGCACCTAAAGATGCCCGTAGATGTGGTGGGATTTTCAAGAGTTTCTAAGCACTTAACTTTCACTGATTTCAATGGTAGTTAAGTGCCTAGAAACTCTTGAAAATCCTGATAGGCACCTAACTGCCGTAAAAATCTGACCCTTGGTATCCTGCCTGCACAGGAGAGATTATTTTCTGTAGTGAATTTTCCACTGCTTTGTCCAGTTCATTTAAATCTCTCAGGCAATGAGGCTTCCACAACCTCTGCTGGGAGACTTGCCTACTTAAAAGTGATGGCCCTTTTGTAAATGAAAATCTGGTACCAAAACTAAATAATTCTTCCACATCTTAAGGGATGTCAGTTTGGGGAAGTCGATCCTGATATTTAGCTTACATTTAATCTTCTTTCTAATGTGCTAGTTGTACCCACTGGTATTGTGTTTGATATGAAAAATGTTTATATGACGAAGGGAGCTTAGTATCATACAGCAGTCATTTTAAACAGTGTTGTTGGCACTCTCAGAACTGTAATGTTTGTTTTATTTACATTAACAACATCATCAGATAAAGCATTCTGTACAACAGTATTATTCATATGGGAGAGAGAACTTCAGCAGAAACATATGCTATATATGATTTCCTGTCCTGCCTTTGATCACTCTTGACTACCTTCTGAAGCGTTGGAATGACAGTATGAAAGTCATTATCTTTTGGCTGCATGAATATTTCAGTGACCATAGACGTCCTCTTAAAGGGGAATGCTGACCAGGTGCCAGATTCTCATCTCAGTGATGTTACATCTTGGTGTTATACAAAATATTCACATTCAAAGATTTTCACACTTCAATATGAAACCAAAAAATAAGTCCACTTTTGTTAAAAGCTTTGCTCCAGGACACACATTTGTCAGAAACAGGTCCATTCTCTAGTCCAAAATTTGCCATTTTTTTAAAAACAACATCAGGTTTCCTATTTGTCATATGGGTAATCACAGTGTGTCTTAGTAAGAAGAGTTTATTAAAGAAAATTGCTGATATAAAAACAAATAGGCTTCTACACAGTTTGAGTTTCAGCTTTGTCTCATTTGTTTACCAGAGGGAGAGTACTCTGTCTGGAACTCTAATCAGAAAACAGTAATCTAGAGGCTGAATAATATAATGCAAGTAAACATTATTATACCATTAAAAATAGGCAAAAGTTTGAATTTGCACTCCCCCCTCTGCAAATTTAAAAATAACTGGGTTAATTTAAAAGTATTGAAAGGAGAGAAATGAAATAACAGCCCCTAATACATTTTCAGACTTTCAGAAATGTCATTTATTTCCCAACAAACATTTTTCAAGACTCTATAGTGCATTATTTATTTTAATTAATCAGTTATGAAATACATTTAGTGCTGGTTTTAACCTCAGCTGTTGGTCTAGGGTGCAAGACTTATAGCACTGGAAATTAAAATCTTAACCACAGCTAGCAATAGTACGACCTTACCACACTGGCTGTTGCACAGTAGCCATGAGTTGGAGGGAGCATCTATTATACAGCAAGGAGTGAGAGGGTAATTTAATCTTCAGGCTGTATAAATCCTTGGCCTCTCTGCAGTGCAACTAAAAGATTGCCACTTGGTCCCCACTGTGATGATGATTTTAGTAACTAGACTGAGCTCATCAATTGCTATGAAGTGGTAATCGCCAGCACTAGGCAAATTGAATATTCAATTCTCTGATTATCAGCACTTTTCAGCTAGCTAGATCTGGAATATCACTCAGGCCACTGGAGCCCTATTCAACTTACAAATATCCCCCCATGCATCCCCGAGTCAGGATCAAGAAAGAGAAGCTGGCTCTGAGCTGTTTTCAGTTCCTCTGGTGCTGGCCTTGATTTCTCTGCACTGCACTGTCAGAATATGTCTACACTGCAACGTAAACCCATGCTTGAGCCAAGGCTCAAGTCTGATCCCCTTTTCATCTACACTGCAATTGTGCTAACCCAGGGCTTGGACCCAGTATCTCAGGACCCTGAAGCACTGGAGGGTCTGAGATCAAGTTAAGCCAGGTCCCAGGATCTGAGCCCTATTTCTCTGCAGTGTAGATGTATCCTTGCTTGACTCAGGTCCCGGGAGTCAGCCGGAAGTATTCCACAATTCCATGGAACAACTTCCTTAGTCCTCTCTATACCAACAATTTGCAATCCACTCTATGGAAAAGTGAAGCCCTTCCCCCTTGCTGAATGGCAGCAGCTCAGGTCAATGTTCACACATTCTGTTCTGATCAACAATTTGCAAACACGCTATCAGAGACCCTCCTGGGTTTCAGTAGAGATTTAAGCCTTTTGCAAAGCAAGTTGCTTCCTAGTAAAGCACAGGGTGGGCAGTAAAGTTTTCCTACAGTGCACCATGGTCTTTGGGCTAGAGTGGCTACATTTTGGCAGCCGGAAGGGATAGCAGGGACTCCGGGATATGGTTACTTTGACTTGGGTCTGAGCACTGCAGTGTGGACACAGGAGCCCTAGGTTCAAGCATGGGTTAGCAAAGTCTTCATGTAGGGTTAAAATACAGTGTAGACGCTCAAGCCCAGGGTTCCGTGATGTAGGTCAGCTGACTTGAGTCCCACTAACCCTGGGCTTACATTGCAGTGTAAACATACACTCAGCAGCAAGGAGCCGTGAGAGATAAGGAAAAGACAAAGAACTGCAGCAGCCTACCCCACTGCTTGACAGTGGAGATAGTGCCCAATGGCACCACTTGGCTTTCCCCTCCAGGGAGGAAGGTCCCACTCCCCTCACAGGACGTTCTACCTCCAGAGGGTCTGAAGGAAGATAATCTGATAGCAGGTGAATCTAGGGCATGGGGTTCAGATAATCCTATTTGGGGATATGTGATGGGGTGTACAGACCCCACACTGGGCAAAAAGGGGCTAAGGCACTACTTTGGACCCACTAGCCCCGCCCACCATACCTGTAGGAAATGCTCCAACTGGAGGAGGAGGAGTTAAAAAGTAGTGGAACAGCTCATTTCGTGGCAGACTAGGGAAGAGAGCAGACCAGAGTGACCAGACGTCCCGATTTTATAGGGACAGTCCCGATTTTGGGGTCTTTTTCTTATATAGGCTCCTATTACTCCCTACCCCCATCCTGATTTTTCACGTTTGCTGTCTGGTCACCCTAGAGCAGACCTGTGACCTGCAGCTCCAGCAGAGGAGGGCAGAATTGCCCAAAGGTCCCTCCTTGAGAAAAGGGAGGACCTGCCATAGAGTCAGCCTGAGAGGGAAACGTTCCCCTCTCCCCCCATATGAACTCTAGACGTTGGTAATTCCCTTTATTTTTTGGTTTGGACTACCCCAGCAGGGGAAGGCCCTTGGACCGAACTGGCCAAACCATGGGAGGAAGCAGTTGCCCTGGAGGAAGAGAGCTACTATGTTGCATGCCGCCACCAGAAGGTGCCTTGTGGTGAGCAGGTATCCTTCACGCTGCCTTAACCCAGACGGTGGCCTAGGGACAATCACGGGGTGGGAGATAGGAAGTGGCCCTGCGAGGGCAGCCGCAGCTGTCAGAGCACTCATAGCCCTCAAAGGGCCCTGGATCAGAGACCGGTGGAATAAGAGGACCCAGGCTCCCATCCCAACAACCCCCCTACGGGTCACAGGTCTTAGCCCTGACCACTTGAGCAGGGGGTTGGACTAGATGACCTCCTGAGCTCTCTTCCAACCCTAATAGTCTATGATTCTAGGCAATACTACCGACCAAGCAACGCTGAGTGAGGACCGTCACAGGCTATGAATATCATCATCTATTTGTACACTAGTTGCACCTGTGCACGCCAATCAGTGAGAAGGCCCCTGTTGTATGAGGTACCGTACAAAGACATAACAAAAAGACAGCCCCTGCCCCTAGGAATTTACAATCTGTCTAAATACAAGGATCTGCCTATATGAATAGCCAATAATGAGCCAGTCACACAACAGTAGCAATGTCTTTCAATCCCTGTTGACCTGGGGGCAACTGGAGGTGAAAGGTGGAGGAGACCTCTGTGACACCGGCAGGGCAGGTAGGCCCAAGAAGGTGGGGTTCAGATGATTTGCATTTCCCTAGGTCCAAATATTCCTATGGACCAGACCTGAGGCATCTGGGGGCTGGGTTGTGGTGGGGAACCTTACACTGCCAGTTCTTATATTCAGCTTGTTCTGTGGCTAAACAGAGGGCTCTTCAGAACTGTCAGTCCTTTAACAAATGCAAAATTCTTTCTTGTATAAAGAAAAAAACAAACCAAAAATGAATGCTGAATGCTAATTAGGCTGCTGTTATGCAACTCATACATAAAAGCCAAGGCAGATGATACTACCAGCAAGGCAAGCAGCCAGCACACTGTTATTTTATATTACCTCAGAAGTGTATTGTGGGGAGAACAAGACTCACACAACTCTGTGGTTTTTCTTGCTTGGGTCAGCTTGACTTGCTTACAGTACATGTCATTTTCAGAGGAATAAATGTACATTTTGGGCAACACTGGGTCTGTCAAGTAAACTCTAATGGCTCCATTCTTTAGACAAGTTTACTCTTCTCACACATATGACACTGCTTGTACTGATAAGATGAAATGAGGGGAAGCGACATTGGGGGGAGTAGAGTCAGCACTTAACTAACAAAGATCTCCCTGTGCTAGTCATGTTTCTGTACCATGTTCATCTCTGAGTGACAGAGGGAGCTATGCGAAATTCAAGCCTTTAGTATTATGGAACTGCACATGCCCAGGTCTGCTGTCTTGTTTCAGGTGATTGCAGCGCCACCCTTTTGTGCGCAAACATTCAATGCACAATGCTATTGAAAAGCTCATTCTTGGATAGGATGCTGATCGGGATATATAACTACTCAGATACAGGGTTTTGCTACACAAGCTTCTAGCAGGATGGCTATTTGATCAGATAGGAGACAGCGCAGCAGAACTCAGCAATAGGCTGTTTATATTTGAACTGGGATGCTTTTCTCTAGAGAGCAAGGATAAGCTGGAGGTGCTGGATTGTGACTCAGGATACATGAGTTCAATTCCTGCCTATGCCAGAGACCTTGGGCCAATCAGTTAATTTCTGTGCCTCAGTTCCTTGCCTGTAAATGAGGACAGTACCTGCTTTTGGTCTGTCTTATCCGTAGGGCCCTACCAATTTCACGGCCGTGAAATAAGCCCTTCCCCGTAAATCTGATCTCGCTTTTACTGCTGGGAGTGCCCCAGTCACGAGGCTTCTAGCTGCAAGTCCCGGCTGGGCTGGGGAGGGAGAGGACTTGTCCTTCCTCTGCATGGCCGTTCTCGCTCTCGGATAGATCAGACCTACCTCAGAGTGCCTCCCCCTGCTGCAGGAAGCTCCAGCACCAGAGGTTCCTGCAGCTGGAGGAGACTTGTGGAGGTGGGTCCGATCTTCCCCTGCTCCTGGAAGTGCCCGAGCCACGGAGCTCCTAGCGGAGAGTCCCTGCTGGGCTGGAGAGGGACAGGACTTGTCCTTCCCTTACATGGCAGCTCTGGGGGGCAGGGGAGGAGGGAAGTGGGGAGATCAGATCCATTTCCGGGTACCTTTTGGATTGGGACCCCCACGGTTGCAACACCATGAAATTTCAGATGTAAACAGCTGAAAATGTGGAATTGACCAGTTTTTAAACCCTCTTGCCGTGAAATTGATCAAAATGGACCATGAATTTGGTAGGCTCCTACTTAACCACTTAGGTTGTAAACACTTTGTAGCAGGGCCTGTCTCTTACTATGTTGTTTGTACAGTACCTAGCACAACAGGAAACTGATTTGGCTAAGGCCTCTAGTTGCTATCATGGTACAAGTAACACTTTCACCAAGATAGCTTATATCAAATATTGCCTGTGTGAAGCTTTTGCCCTCCTGACAACAACAGTCATCACCTTGGATTGATTTCATTTAAAAAATGAGCACTGTTAGAGGGGTAAGTCAGCTCTTCATTTAAAATCTATTTCCTATTAATGATAAACACAACTTTTAGAGAATTGCAATATTTTCAAATGCATATAGGGCTGAGTTTTTGTTTTGGCTTTTCCCTGACATGTCGCTTTCATTGGAGCTAATAGACGGGGTAGTTCTTGTTTAGTGAAAATCTATTCCAATCTGTTGAGCTGATGCAAAATACTTTATGCCACTTTAAAGCAGGATGGATAAGTGCTGTATGGGGGAAACTATTGGCTGAGAATTGATTTGTCTCAGTCGGGCATCATGACCTGACCCATTGGTTTAGAGGACTGAACCAACTTCCATCCTGATAATTTTCTATATGTGAGATTAGTGCTTGGGAAAGGTGTCTGTCAGGCCTCTATTTATTTGTCTATCCATCCATAGGATAAATGTGCAGCATTAGCAGTGCAATATTTCTCCTCACTGGCTATACCGATGTGCCTCAATCCTGACGCTGAGGGGCCACCTCTAGGGGTCCATCACAGGGTGACAGGCCCCTTTAAGAGTGAGTGGGGTCTTGTCCACCTGTGACTTGTCAGCTGTCTCCTAATTGGGTTTTAAGAGAGAGCACCTGGGCCATATAAAAGGGAGAACCTGAGAACAAAGTGGGTCAGTCAGGAGATTAGCAGGTACTCAGGAGACTGGAGGAGGTTGCTGAGGAAAGATGCAGAGAGCAGAAAGCTCTCTGAAGGCCCTCCTGGGGAATAGGGAGAAATTGTCAGAAAGCCATTGGAGGGGCTGGCCTGCTGACCTTCCTGAGGCAGAGAACCATGGCTGGAGAGGGCTGAAGGCTAAGAGCAGCACATGTCTGTTGGCTCTTTGGGCCAGAGAGCTGATGCTAGAGAGCCACCTGAGGTCTGAAGGCTGGGGCTGAGGCATGGTGAGAAACACTGGGGCTGTACTTGGTGGACTTTTGGGACTTGAAGATTGACTGTGCTGAGGAATTCTGGATTATGGCCGTGGGACTTTCATTATGGTTTATGTGCACAGGGTTTTCTCAGGCTATAAATTTAACCCTGCAAGGGCAATATCTATACACTTGTTAAGACTTCGTGGAGTCTTTCTGGGAATTGCTGAAGGGGAAATTGAGGCAGGCACATCTGTCATGCTGTGGCCTGCTGCAGGAGGGTCCTTCGGGTGGGGGCAGTCTTCTCACAGGTTCTTTCTGTGCCCATTTGGTCCTGGCCTCTCTGCTGAGATTGTTGACACACTTGATAGATTATTCTGGTTTTTGAGTTATGTGGGTATAATTTTTAAGCAGATAAAAATAATTCTAAATCATCCCAGGCAGGGCATTGTTCTGTGTTTGCACAATACCTAGCACAATGGAGTTCTGGTTCATGACTGGCATTCCTAGTTGCTACTGCAATACAAATATAAATATTAATAATCCAGAGAGATACAGGCAAAGAATTACCTTTACTAGTGATACATTTGGCATCTAAAAATACTAGATCACTAACAGCTGGTTGGGAAATTACTTGATTTCTTCAAAATCAAACATTCAGATTGACAGAACTAGGAAGGACATCTGCAACCATGCCACCTAGTGACAACAAGTGACATTACAATCTGTTGCTAGGATGTGATGACAGATATCTGGAACTGCTTGAAATAGAATCTGCAGCAAAAGCATAAACTTTTCCTTGGTGGTGTTTTGAACATTTTGAACTATTATTTTATCTGCAAACTAAATAACACTCTAATTTAACCTACTTCTGAGTTTTGTTTAGGTGATGTTGAAAGCACTCATATACTACAATGGCAACTGGCCTTATAAAAACCTAGATTGTTGAGGATTTTTTGAATAGTTTTTATGGACAAGTTTTCCACCAAGGCATCTTAATTAAAAAGCTTCTGCTCTACACCCTTTTGTAGGAAGTGTATGTATTCAGAACCTCTCAGGATCAGGGCCATAGCCAAACAATTGATCTTACTTTGATATTTGTGTGCTCTCAAAGGACCAAGTCCTCCCATTGAAGTCAATAGGGGTCTTGCCATTGACTTCAGTGGAAACAGAACTGGGACCGTAAGAACATAGGAATGGCCATACTGGGTCAGACCAAGGGTCCATCTAGCCCAGTATCCTGTCTTTTGACAGTGGCAGGTGCCAGAGGCTTCAAAGGAAATGAACAGAACAGGGCATTTATCGAGTTATCCATCCCCAGTCATCCACTCCCAGTTCTAGCAGTCTGAGGTTTCGGAACACACAGCCCAAGGGGTTTTGTCTCTGACCGTCTTGGCTAATAGCCATTAATGGACCTATCCTCCAAGTAATTCTTTCTTGAACCCAGTTATGCTTTTGGCCTTCACAACATCCCCTGGAAAGGAGTTGAAAAGGGAGAATGTGCACTGTATGAAGAAGTACTTCCTCATGGTATGTTTTAAAGCTGCTGCTTATTCATTTCATTGGGTGACCCTTGGTTCTTGTGCTATGTGAAGGGGTAAATAACACTTCCTTATTCACTTTTTCCACACCAGTCATGATTTTATAGACCTTTATCATATCCCCACTTAGTCATCTATTTTCTAAGCTAAACAGTCCCAGTCTTTTTAATCTCTCCTCATATGGAAGCAGTTCTGTACCTCTCATCATTTTTTGGTTCCCCTCGCTGTACTTTTTCCAACTAATATATCTTTATTGAGATGGAGCAACTAGAACTGCACACAGTATTCAAGGTGTGGGTGTACAATGGATTCAGGGCCGCCCAGAGGATTCCGGGGGCCCGGGGTCTTTGGCGGCGGGGGGGCCCTTCCGTTCTGGGACCCGCTGCCAAAGTGCCCCGAAGACCCGCGGCGGGAGCCCCCCGCCGCCGAATTACCGCCAAAGCGGGACCGCCGCTGAAGCGCAGCCCGGTCTTCGGCGGTAATTCGGTGGCGGGGGGGGTCCCCGCCGCAGGCCTTCCGGGCACTTAGGCGGCGGGTCCCGGAACAGAAGGGGCCCCCCGCCGCCGAAGACCGGGCTGCGCTTCGGTGGCGGCGGCGGCGGGTCCCGCTTCCCCCCCGCGCCCCGGCCCCGCCCCTGGCGGGTCCCGCTCCCCCCCCCCGCCCCCGGACCCACCCCCGGCCCCGACGGGTCCCGCTCCTCCCCCCCGCCCCCAGTCCCGCCCCCGCCCCGGTCCCGGCCCCAGCCTCTTACCGAGCACGTCTCTGGCGGGGCCTGAGCTCCGTCCCTCTCAGAGCCGCGTGGTGAGGGAGCGGGGCTGTGAGCTCCACGCCGAGCGGAGGCAGCTGCCCCGCCCCCTCCCCACGCCGCTCTGAGCGGGGCGGGGCTCAGGCCCCGTTGGAGCTCCCAGCCCCGCCCCGCTCACCACGCGTCTCTGAGCGGGACGGAGCTCAGGCCCCACCGGAGACGTGCTCGGTAAGAGGCTGGGGCCGGGGCGGGGGCGGGACCGTCTCTGAGCGGGGCGGGGCTCAGGGGGCCCCGCCGGAGACGCTGAGGCTCCAGGAGAGGGGCGGAGGCAGGATCCTCCACTCTTCTCTTGGGGGCCCCTGCGGAGCCCGGGCCCCGGGGCAAATTGCCCCCTTTGCCCCCCCCTCTGGGCGGCCCTGAATGGATTAATATAGTGGCATTATGAAATGTACTGCCTTATTATCTATCCCTTTCTTAATGGATCTTAAATATCTGGTTTTTTGACTGCTGCTGCTGCAGATTGAGTGGATGTTTTCAGAGAACTATCCACAATGACTCCGAGAGCTCTTTCTCAAGTGGTAACAAGCTAATTTAGACCCCATCATTTTGTATGTATAGTTGGGAATATATTTTCACATGTTCATTATTTTGCATTTATCAACATTGAATTTCATCTGCCATTTTCTTGCTCAGTCACCCAGTTTTGTGAGATCCCTTTGTAACTCTTTGCTTTGAACTTAACTATAGTGAGTCATTTTGTATCATCTGCAAACTTTGCCACCTCACTGTTTTACCCCCTTTCCCGATCATTTATAAATATGCTGAACAGCACTGGTCCCAGTACTTATCTTTGGGGGACTGTGCTATTTACCACTCTTCACTTTGAAAACTGGCCATTTATTCCTACCCTTTGTTTCCTATCTTTTAACCTAGTTAAAAGATTCATGAGAGAACTTTTCTCTTACCCTAGGACTGCTTACTTTGCTTAAGAGCCTTTGATGTGCGACCTTGTCAAAGACTTTCCAATTTAATATTTCAGATTTAGGACGTTTATTCCCTTCTAGAGTTTCTTTCATTTGTTTCACTTTTCAGGTCCTTGATAATAAAGGCTGCAGCTATTTGTGATGTGCTAAGGTCTCTGACCAATTTCATCCTAGGAAACTGTTCCTTGGATCACTGCCTTCTGTTGCTCAGCAGATATTCTCTGTGACTGTGACAGGAGAGGGGAGATGAGGATAGTTGCATGAGGACTCACATTAAAAATCCCTGATTTGAAACAGTAGCCTGTGGAACCTCATGTTCCCTCCTCACCCTTAAAGAGAAATGTATCACACTTCAGTAATGGAGAAACAAAGGAGAAGGAAATTGGACTCCAGTGAGGAGGGAGGATGAGGGAGAGATTTACAGATTTGTGTTTTTAAAAGGCAGTTTTTATTGCTGGCTGTTTGCTTTTTAAACTGAAATGAGAATGAGAGAGGAGGCCGCAATCTTTCAGCAGGGGAGGAGTTTATACTCCTCTGAGTGATCAGCATGCAGCTTGTTGTACAGCTTCCAGAGAGGAAAGATGGTATTGTGGTAGAACTGGGTGATTTATTTATTTTTTATAAAAAGGCACATTCAGTAACACTGAAACACTTGGAGAATTAATGTGGGGTTTGCCAAATTGTTTCAGTCCAAAAAAAATTCCTAAAAAATCAAAATGTTTTGTTTTGACATTTTGAAAGGAAACATTTTGATTATTTGGTGGTCAAAACAGCTTATCACTCCAAAATTTCCTTTAATTTTATTTTTTTAAACAAATGTTTTAAAGTGGTTGAAATCGAAACAACTCATTTCAGTTTTGTCAAAACAAAACATTCAGCTCAACTCCCAATTTTTTATTTTATTTTATTTTATTTTATTTTTTGAGTTAAACAAAAACAAACAAAAATGGGGTTCCAATTCAACCCCATTACCCCCCCCCCCTTTTAATTTAAATTGGCAGTGAACTGGAATAATCTGTCATTCATACAGCTCAATCTTGTGGTTCAGCCATTTGCCAGGAGCTCCCGAGATTCATAGATTTTAGGGCCAGAAGGGAGAGCTGTGATCAGCTGATCTTCTGCATAACAAAGGGCATAGGATTTCCACCTGTAATTTCTGCCTCAGGCTCATAAATTCTGTTTGACTTGCAGCATATCTTTTAGAAAGACCTTCACTCTTCATTTAAACAGAGATCGGAGTTCAGTTCCTGCTTCTGCCACAAATTCTGTCAAGTCATTTAATCTCTCTGTGCCTAAATTCCCCATCTGTAAAATGGGGATAATAATACTGAATTTCCACCACCCTGCATCTATCTTGTTTATTTCAACTGTAATCTCTTTGGGGTGTAGCCTGCCTCTAACTATGTGTTTGTACAGCTGAGGAATCTTGATGCCACTGTATTACTACTAGCTTGATTCTGAACAATTAGTCCAACATCTGGATTTCTCCCAATCTGATACTAAACAATGCTGGTGGGGTATTAAGAAACCTTTGATGTGAATTATTCCTAAAGAAGGACACACCTGAGGGGGAGGAAGCAGTTATGCCTTGGGGTAAGATTTTAAAGTTGTATACAACAGGTATGTGAAAACCAAAGCTTCTTGCCTAGAGATGTTTGCTATGTTCTTTTGTTCCTCTCTTGTGATACTTTAGTAGTGTCAAGCCATCATATTCTGTACATGGGGAAAAGAGAGATGTATATATGCAGATAATTAATAGAGTGAGATTTGCTGGCACATAAGAGTATGTAGTATTGTTCAGAAGTGAGTAGGTTCAATAAAGTTGTTGTTACACATTGCAAATGGCTTCCTGTATTCAGCTATTAACATTCTGTACAGTGACTTAGCATATGTAATGAGGGCTTTGCATTTGGGTCAGAAAGATTCTCCAGCACAAATACTGTGAAGTCCTAGTGGTTTCCCAGCAATCCTAGAGAAGAACTGAAGTAACTTGTAGGCATCAGTGTGACATGCAAGTTATTGTAAATTTCTCCTCACATGAGACATTTACCAGCACTTTGCTCATGCTACTGCAAACTCGCATCTCTTACTGACAAATTCCCTTTCCTCTGTGCCATGGGGCTTAATCTTGGTCTCTGTACTTCCTTGCTGCATTTAATCAGGCTAGGCATGTTAACTACAACATTCTTGTAAGGATTTTAAACACTTGGGTCTCTCATTTGCAACTTAACCAAGTTTTTCGCTTGTAAAGCCACTGAGAGGTATGAATATTTGTTCCGTTCCCCAGTCAATATGGCACTGAAATAAGTGGGGTGTGTTTCCCAGGCTTATTGTGTATCTCTATCTATTTAAATGTCCCCGCATTGCTTTAGTATGTGAGCATCGTACAGAGAACTAATGAATTGATCCTTACAATTCTCCTTTGAGGTAGAGAAGTATTAATAACTTCACTTTACAGAAGGGGAATCGAGGCACAGGGAGATTAAGTGACCGGTCCAAAGTGACACAAGAGATCTGTGGCAGAGCTAGGAATTGAATGCAGATCTTCCCAGTCTCACTGTAGTGTCTTATTTACAAGAGCATGATTATAGAAAATCTCCTTCACTGCTGGAGTGCCCATCACTTCTTATCATGATGGGCATTGCTTTCTTAGGCACTGGGTTGATATTCTCTTTGTTTTCTGGTGGCCTCTCCTTTACCACAAATGAAACGTATATCTGTAATCATGGGGACACGTTTTCAAAAGAGGGTGCAATGGGTGCACTCGCAAAAATGCAAGAGCACCCACATTTGCTCATGCAAGTGAGTAACAAGGTGAATAACTGCCTCATTTGCACAAACAATTGCATCAGGTATAAATACCTGGCCCAGGTATTTTAAAACCTAGCCCAGAATATACACATATGTACATTTAAACTACACATTTGAAAATCCATAGTGGCCTAAATTTTCAAAGTGATTAGTTACTTGGACACCCCAATATTGTGATGCCCTAACTTGAGAATCTTGAAAGGGCCCTGTCTACAGAGAACAATTGCTCAGTGATTTCTGAAAGCCTGACTGCATTAAGATATCTCAATTGGGGGGATGGGGAGTTTTATGGCCTCTGTTATACAGCAAATCAGACAAGACGATCACAGTGGTTCCTTCTGGCCTTGGAAGCTATGAATCTCAGCTGGCAGGGGCGGCTCTATGGTTTTTGCCACCTCAAGCATGGCAGTCAGGTGGCTTTCGGCGGCTTGCCTGTGGGCTGTCCCCTGGTCACGCAGATTCGGCGGCATGCCCGCGGGAGGTCCAACGGTGTCTCGCCACCAAATTACCGCCGAAGCCGCGGGACCGGCGGACCTCCCACAGGCATGCCACCAAAGGCAGCCTGACTGCTGCCTTCACAGTGACTGGCTTGCCACCCCCCGCAGCTTGCCGCTGCAGGCACTCGCTGCGCTGGTGCCTGGAGCCGCCCCTGTCAATTGGGCACCCAAAATCACTGTCCATTTTTGAAGATGTAGCTCATTCTCGTATACTGACCCACCAATACCTAATTTCAGGACTCCCTGGCTGCAGATGGTTACACTGATAATACCTAAAACAAAAGATTGGCTAAATTGTCCCATCTAGGCACAGCCCTGCATTGGGAGCTGTGCAGAGCCACTCCAACCTCAAAGGGAGCTTGGGGAAAAATTGTGCATCAGACGAGCACAATCTCTCCATAAATTCCCTGGGCCGGGGGTGGAGGGGGAGTTGCACAGTTTTGTCCCGTCCTTTATGATGGGTACTTCAGTCTATCAGAGAACAGCTGATCCATAACAACACAACTCCCTGTCATTGTTGTGTATATATATAAACTGACTAAAATGGTTTCATGGAGTCAGAAGACTTTAAACAAGGATTAATCTGCCAGGAATCAGACTGGCTGCTGCAGCAACTGGCTCATATATTCCCAAGAGTATTGTAGGCTGTTGGACCAAAAAAAGTTGCTAATTTCCATACTGGGTCTGCAGCAATATGTAGGTTACTGAACATGCTTATCTACAGATCTACATTGACTCCGGTTTGTTTTCTTGGTATGTTGCTTTTAAAAAAATATATTTATGCATTTGCATTAAACTTTGGTTTTTGGGAGGGCGAGTGGTAATCATAGGCTAAACGTGTCTCTGTGATGGACATTCACGTTATTATCATTGAAGTTTTGTCTCTTTAAATTAAGAAGCAATAAATAACTTGTTTAGCACCATGGGCTGATTAAAATCATTTTGACACTGGTTCATAAAAAGCACTCCATCTTAGGCACTTTGGCAAAGCAGTTGAAACCCATCAGTGGTTCTGTTTTGTGAGAGCTGTCTCAGGGAGGATGGGAATAAACTGCTTTACGCTCTCTGAGAATACCGTCTGCTATCAGGCTGAAGCCGCAAAGGCAATGTTATCCCAATTATTTTATATATTTCATATCTTTATAACAGTAGTTTCATTTGTCCATATCAGAAAATATTTGTTGTTGCTAACCAGAGTTCTGAGGAGAAGAACCAGGGCTTAGTAGTAAAGGCATGGTCTTAGGAGCCAGGAGATCAGGGCATTTCTAATCCCAGCTCTGCTGCACATTTGTTATGTGATGGTGTTCAAATGTCTTTATCCCTGCCTCAGTTTCCCCCTTTGTAAAATGTGAATAATACAGTTTCCTCCACTAGGGCACTGAGGGGCTTAATTCTTTAGCGTAGATACAATTTTGAGCCCATCAGGTAGAAGGTACTGCAGAAGAGCCTGAGGTCTTTGGAGCATTAACTATGTTTGCCTGTGTTTGCGCAGTGCCTAGTCCTAAATGATACACTGTAACAGCAGGAGTGGATTTCCAGGGCACAAGGAACCCCTGGCCAAGCTCCCTTTTTCCTCTTGTCACCCCCTGCATGAGCCACTGGGCTGGAGCTGCTATACTGTCTTTGTGTTAGTGGATGATACCCCTTCAATGTGGTACTCCCTGTGTGGCCAGCTATTAGGGTCACTTCCTGCCAGCAGAGAGGCAAAAACCAGCACAGACATAGAGGGAGAAACTAGGCCATTGTTCCTGGTGAAAGCTCCACCGGAGTATCACACAAGGGTAGGGAATGAGGAAGCAATGAACAACAGAAAACTTGGGCAGGCTAGAAAGGCACGGAGCTCTTTCTTTTGAATGTGTCATCTCAGGGGGATCGTTCCTTCTTCTGTACATCCAGGGTCTGGACTCTGTCCTGTAAGGTGCTGAGCACTCTGGCACATGACTCATAAGCATGCGCTGAAGTACTTTGCTGGATCAGGGCCAGAGTGTCCAGCGCCATAAAGGATGGATCCCTCTGAAAGCATCCCTGCGGTTGAGGGCAAACAGATCCCAGTTCAGGGAAGCATCTCTGTTCAGAACAGCGCTTATAGCACACGCTATGGGGTTGGCCTTAATGCACATAGTTCCGTGCTGTCCTGAATTGGAGCATTCTCAATCAGGAGCCAGAGAGAAGATCCAAGAGGGACGGGCAGTTCTGAGGTTGATGTAGAAACTCCAAGGAAATGAGGAGAAATCAAAGGCTGGTTATGTGTTGGAGCACGGTCTGGGGAGGAAGGGAGGCCAGTGTTAGCTCTGAAGGTCCTGGGGTCCTGTGAGCCTGACATGACATGACAGAGCTGTATACAGATACAACGGGGCGTTACATGCATGGCAGACAGAGGTATATTCTTTCCTGATAAGCTGCCTGCCAGGATGAGAGCTGTGAATGGGGTTTGGGGTTTTTTTTAGTTCAGCGCTTGTGGATATAATTATGACAATCTTCATAAAAACCAAGGCCCTGTTATGATTTAATGCAGCTTGGCGTACGGATTCTGCCGTGATTAGCATGTCAGAGAGGTGCAGTCAGATCTGTAGCTGGAACTCTAATTACAAACTGAGAGGACGTGTAGGACACCAGCCATTTAGCTGAAGGGCTGCTTGTAGGATGGTATAGGCAGCCCAGCACTTTCGGTCCCCGCATGCCTAAAGTTAGGCTCTTAAATCCGCCTTTAGGCACCTAGGTAAAAGTGGGCTAGTTTTCAGTGTTTGAGCTCCAAGCTCCCATTCAGGTCTCAGCCTCTCTGAAAATCTGGCTATCTACTTAGGTGCCCACATGGGAGCTGCTAAGTGCTTTTGAAAATCTGGCCATAAATGTAAATTTAGGAGCCTAAGCAGGCTTGGAAATGTTAGCGTTAGAGCTTTTATTATACTTGTATCCAAGGTGACCATAAAAGCTCCTTATCTGCCAAGATAGGCATTCAGTTTTCTGTAAATCTCCTCTCCATGGCAAGTATCACTAAGTGGTGAACCACAAATGGAGTCTGATCCTGTGAGATCACTGACTGCAGTAGGCACTGAAGACATTCAGCATCTCTCAGGATCAACCCTTCTGTTAGGAGTAACTATATGACTGAGCCCAAATTTTCCTGCTCCTTTAGGATTGAGAAACTAGGCTTGAAGTCTAACAAGAATCGACCTTTGCAAAAGCTGTCAAGCCTTCCCTAGATTCCAGGAGGTTAGAAACTTCTTGCAAATTGTTTTTGTTAACAGATTTCAGCTTTTCTCCAACTGGTAGAAAACAGGCAGTGTCAGAGGGCTGGAATGCTGGTTCATTTCCGTTTGGAATGAAAGTTCATGGTCCAGGGTTCTATTATCCAAAGTCGATCACAATCACAACCATAATATACAACACAGAGTTCTGTATTTTAATCAGACTGTAATTGACATAGTGGGTGCTCAACACCTCTGGGGGGGGGGGGAAACAGAGCACTTTTATTTAGATGCCTAAACATGAAATTAAGGGTCCAACTCTCAGCACCCAACTTTGAAAATATTGGGCTATATTCCTGGCAACACACTGTCATGCTAATGCATAATTCAGTGAGCCCATCTCTCACGTAACATGCACAGCCCTACCGCCCACACAAAGTTCTACAGGGAAATTATGTAACTCCTTTCTTTGTCATTGAAATAGTGCCTTAGGTCTGGAAAGTGTTGTATGCGGTACCAAACTTTTTCTTGCCTAAAAAGATCTTGCTTTGATAATATATAAATTGAGTTTCCTGAATAAATCAGTGCTTTTTTTCCCAAAGCCGTATTGTAGCAGCACCACTCAAAAATTGTAGCATTCATATTTGTAAATCTTCCGGAACTAGTCATGAAGAACCAAACTTTCTGTTGTCAGGTCACATTAATTCCAGAGTTCCTTACAGGCAAATTATATCTTGAATACTCTGCACAATTCACCAAAAAAGGGGCCTTTTATTCTATGTAAAGCATCAGCTCCCATTAAGCAGGAGAAACAAGTCACCACATGCAAAAGATAGAAGCATCCAGATAGGCTGAGCAAGCTTAGAAAAATAAGTTCAGACCGTGGCGAGCAATTACAATTCACTCAAATTAGCACCACAGTCCATCCAAAACCAAGGTAAACAGTCTTCCCTCAGCATTTGGGAAAAGGGGAGAGATCACAGCTCACAGTTGAGTGGTAGGTTAGACGAGTGCTCCTGAGTTCTGGTTTAAACATTAGTCATTTCACCTGGCTCCTGACATCTAGATACCGTCAGAAACATTCGAGCACAGCCAGGAAGATAGACCAGATCAGTACTTCTCAGCCTTCTTATAGCTAGCCCCAAAAGGATGGCTGTGGTTTCTTGCCATAACCCCAAATCCCACAATCCCTTGCAGCTACAAAACTGCAGTTTCAAAGGAGAAGGGGTGCACAACATAAAACTGCAGCTGGGTTTTGGGTACTGGGTGGGGGAGTGATAGATGGGGGTTGCTGAGTATAGCACTACTTCCTCTTCCTCTCATCAATGCCACACAACATTCTGAGGGAAGTGCCTGTCTATCATCCCACTGTACAGTGCTGTATTTTGAAGTGGTGCTTCCCCCCAGTGAACCAAGCCTGGTGCAGACAAGAAGGGGAGAGGAGCAGCAAGTGGTGACAGAGCAGCAGTAGCAGCAAGAAACTGGGTGTTTCCAGTGATTAATTTGTGCCAGGGTTGAGCCCTGGCATCTCTAGGCTTGGCGGTTCATAACCCTGGCACCTCTCGGCTTACTGCATCAGTTGTGAAAGTAAAAAAATTGCTTGAGCCCTGGCACTTCTTTCATTACAAATTAAGCACTGGGTGTTTCTCTTTCTGTCCCTCCTTCAATCCCACTGGGTCTGAACATACACCAAATAACTGTTGTTTGTGTTGTGATCCATGGACTGTGACCCTGTGGTCACCTCTTTACAAGTGAGGGATGCAAAACAATCTAAGAGACACTGGGCTACGGGAGCACCCAGGTCTTATTGTCTCTGGTCTCTGGGATTCTATGAGGAAATTTTCATAAAATCACAGAAGAGAAGGTGACTCATCCTATGCAGTGAGGTTCTTCAAGATAATTTTCCCTTTGGGTGCTTCACTTTAAAGTTGTTGGGATGTCGAAGGCTGGGACGGGGGCTGTTGTCGTCTTGTGGGTCTCTGTTTCCATCTTTACGGGTCCTTTTGTCTCTGAGGTTGTGTATAAGGCACAGACCGGAATCTTTGCACTGAGTAGTACTTGCCCTGTTTTTTCTTATTTGTAGGCATGTATATGCCTAAGGAATTCAGCGTCGGTCTGGATCCTCGACCATTGATTGTACCTCTTTGGGAAACCCAGAGAGATGGAACAAGGGCACATGTCACATGACTACAGACGTGTCGCCATGTCTGAGTTCAGTGAGGGTTGCAAGGCTCTTTGAGTGAGAAGATGGCCCTCCGAGGTGGTCGTCCTGAACTATTCCTTCTTTCCTTCAGGCAGAACCTCAAAAAAATCTGATAATTTTGAGTAGTTTGTATAATTGTACTTAGCCATTAACACCTCATAGTTGGTGATCCTAAATTGTAGGGTTGACAATGAGTAGGCCTTACAACCATAAAGGTCTAGTTTCTTCCAGTCCCTGTCACACGGGGTAGTTCTTGAATGGTGGTGTCTACTCCATTCATTCACTGCTTCCACCACCAGGGAGTTTGATTGTGGGGATGTGAAAAAAGGAATTCTATTCCCTTAAAGGTCACACAATACTTTTCATCTACCCTTTTGCAGGTGGATGGGACTGTTGCTGGGGTTTTGGCTGTGTCCAAGAGGGCATCATTGGTTGGTAGGGCAATTTTGGAGGAAGTTGATGTGTTGACTCAAGCACTTCCTCTAGTGGAATGTCCAAGGAATCTGCCACTCTCTTAAAGAGTTCCTGAAACTGTTTCAAATCATCCCCCATGGTGGGAGGTAGGGGCATGATGGCTTCATCCAGGGAAGAGGAGGAGAAGTTGGCTGCTGGTGCAGCTTCCTGGTCTGAAGCCTCCTCCAGTTCCTTGACCACCTCTTCTGGGGGAGGGTCCTGGTACCGAGGGTGAAGGGGAATGTCTTGACCTCATCCTGCTCTAACTTTTTTGCCAACCCAAGCAAACAAAAAGAGCCCCCGTCCCCCCCCGAGCACGCCGTGCAAGCCCCTGCCCCACCGATCGGGCTGCACCGCCCGAAGCCCCCGCCCCCCTCCGAGCACCACCCGGCCGAAACAAACAAACAAACAAAAAAAAACCCTCCAGCGCTGCCCTGCTGAACCAAAAAAAAACAAAAAAACCCGAGCGCCGCCCCGCCCCAAGGTGCCGCCCCAAGCACGTGCTTGGTGGGCTGGTGCCTGGAGCCGGCCCTGCATCCTGGCTGGACTGGGAGACTTGTGGTGTTGTGCTTGGTACGCTGCCCATGGGTCCCAGTAAGGCCAGTGTAGTGGGAAAGGCATGGGTGATGGCATCCAGGGGTGTCCTTACCAGCTCTGAGTTTGAGATCCCGGGTGATAATCCCTTTTTTGTGATGGACCTGGTCTGGCAGATGTGTCTGGGGAGGCAAAGAGTGATGGGAGGATTAGATTTCCCCATCATCCTCAGGGTCAAATACAATAGATAATAAAAATGCTGCTAAGGAAGTGTCCTACACTAAGTGAATTTGATTCAATGGCAAATACAGCTAACTTTCTCCATGTGGTCAAACTACATAGAATTGTTGCTTGCGTTACGTTCTCCCTTTCTATCAGATGTGTTTTCATGTCCATTCCTTGGATAGATAAGTGTGTGAGCAAACGATCCCTTTCTGTATCACAAAAATGTGAGGAAAGGCAATTACACTATGAATTGTAAAAATCCTCCTTTGGACTTTTTTAATGGTAGATCACAGCAAACTGTAATGGAGCTAAAACATAAGATATTATAAATATCTTTATTATGGGAGTCTTGGATTTATGAGATCAGTTTATCTGGGTAGTTTTAGTGACAAATGCGAAGTGGTAATTTCTTTTGTACTCTACATAAACTGTTAGATTAAAATCTGATGTAAAGTTGTTACCTCTTCCTGCTTGTCAAATGCAAATAGATGATATTGCACAGAGCATGTTGTTAGTAAACACTGCTGTCATTTCCTTGTTAGCCAAGATAGCCCCAGATCCAATCCCAATGGATTTATCTGGCTTTAAATGACCGCAGAATTATTTAAATCCCCAAACACCAGCTGAATTGGAAGTCAGTGAGCCCATTAATGTTTCGTGGAACTAAAATACTGGAAGAATGGGGATTGCACTCTACAGAGGCATAGGGAAACTAATGTACATTGTACTGGTAGCTGCCATCCCAGGATCCACATACAATGAACTCCTAGTCTCATTGAAGTAAATGGCAAAACTCCCATTGGCTTCAGGTTGGCCAGGATTTCACCCAAAGGTCCTGCCAGACCGAGTGAGGGTGCATTCTGTTCCTCTGCTGCTCGGCCCACCTGACGCTGACTTAACAAGCAGTGGGACTGAACACGGGTACTTTTTAAGCCCTAATCCAGACCTGCACAACTCGTAAAGCAGCGAGGGCCATATTACTCCAAAGAAAACAGTTGAGGGCCGAACCCTGCCCCGGCTCTGCCGAACCCCCCTCCCACCCCAGCGCCGCCACCCCCCCCCCGAAACACTCCCCCCCCGAGCACTGCCCGTCCCGCGGAAACAAACCCTCCTTCCCCAGCGCTGCCCCACCGAAACAGCGGTATTGAACCTCGCTAATATGTTATAGCGGGCCCCTAAGGTAGTATAATTAAGGTAAAAGAGAAATGTCTTTTTCCTAGAAGTAGAATAAGATCTCCCCCCTGCCACTTTGTAATCAATTGCCCTAGAATCATAGAATCATAGAATCTCAGGGTTGGAAGGGACCTCAGGAGGTCATCTAGTCCAACCCCCTGCTCAAAGCAGGACCAAACCCAACTAAATCATCCCAGCCAGGGCTTTGTCAAGCCTGACCTTAAAAGCCTCTAAGGAAGGAGATTCCACTACCTCCCTAGGTAACCCATTCCAGTTCTTCACCACCCTACTAGTGAAAAAGTTTTTCCTAATATCCAACCTAAACCTCCCCCTCTGCAACTTGAGACCATTACTCCTTGTTCTGTCATCTTCTACCACTGAGAACAGTCTAGATCCATCCTCTTTGGAACCCCCTTTCAGGTAGTTGAAAGCAGCTATCAAATCCCCCCTCATTCTTCTCTTCTGCAGACTAAACAATCCCAGTTCCCTCAGCCTCTCCTCATAAGTCATGTGCTCCAGCCCCCTAATCATTTTTGTTGCCCTCCGCTGGACTCTCTCCAATTTATCCACATCCTTCTTGTAGTGTGGGGCCCAAAACTGGACACAGTACTCCAAATGAGGCCTCACCAGTGCTGAGTAGAGGGGGATGATCACATCCCTTGATCTGCTGGAAATGCCCCTACTTATACAACCCAAAATGCCATTAGCCTTCTTGGCAACAAGGGCACACTGTTGACTCATATTCAGCTTTTCGTCCACCGTAACCCCTAGGTCCTTTTCTGCAGAACTGCTGCCCAGCCATTCGGTCCCTAGTCTGTAGCAGTGCATGGGATTCTTCCGTCCTAAGTGCAGGACTCTGCACTTGTCCTTGTTGAACCTCATCAGATTTCTTTTATGTTGAATGAATGAGGTGTGACGGAGGAAGGCGTGGAAGGCAGCACCTCCAGACAGCTGCAACTCGTGGAGAGGGGATGGGAGCCAGACCAGATCAGTAGAACAGGTCAGCCACCGACTCCCTCGGCTCACCTACTCACCCCCCACCACTGCTCGCCCACTCGCCTCCTCAGCCCCCCACACCCCTGGCTCGCCTACTCAGTCTCAGCCACTGCCAGCCCGCTCGCTCGCCGCCACTGCCCCCTGGCTCGCCTCCTCAGCCCCCCACCCCCCAGCTCGCCTTCTCACCCCCCGCCACTGCCCGCCCGCCTCTTCAGCCCCCCTCCCTCACCCGCCGCTTGCCTACTCATCCCCCACGGGCCGCACAGTGAGCCCACCTACTCATCCCCCGCGGGCCGCATGCAGCCCCCGGGCCGCATGCTGTGCAGGCCTGCCCTAATCCAAAGACAAAGGCTCCCCTTGACTTCAATGGGATTTGAATTGCGTCCTTACCTGGTTTATATTTCTGATCACCAAAATACAGCCACATGCCAGACCAGGCTAGCTGTACCTTACCCTTTGAGCTCATCAAATCTATTGCTGATTTAGGGACATAGCAAAGAAGTCAAGTACCCTGTACTCATTTACTTTTGTAAGACATCATAGTTGAACACTTAGTTCCTTCCTGACTCCATAGACTGAATTTATCTCTGACATTCGTAGCCTTGCATCAGGGATGTGTCTGATCCCCTAAATCTGTAACCCTGGTTATGCATGCACTATCTGACACCTATATTTCAGGGTGTGGGATGATTATCTCTTGCCTGTATGTAGACAAGACAACTTGTGTTCTCATTGTGATGGACCACCTAATGATTAAGTCTCAAAAAGTTGGGCAGTATCAGTTATACTTGTAACACTGTCACACAGAATGCTTGTCAGGTTGGATGTAAATATTTTATTGGCTTGAACGTGTTCCAGGCATGGTCTTATGACTTCGGATGTAATAAGCTAAGAAGGACAATACACCTTCTGGTTGCTATTAATCCAAGAAGAGAAAAAGATGGTTTAATGTATAAAAGCGCGTTGGGCTAGATGCACAAGGGGACTTAGATGCCTAAATCTGACATTTAGGTGCCACTGGTGTTCCCAGAATCCCCACTCAGCCACCAGATATCCCTGTAGGTGCCTACAGTCCCTAGGTCTCCAAGTTTCTGTCATTCATGTCCCAAAGGTGCCTGACCCTGCCTAGCACCTTACCCAACCCTAAGTCCCAGCAGGTTTCACAAACTAATCATTCCCCTGCCTATTTTGCCTTCGGGGCCCAATACAGTAGGTGTGCTTACCGGGCTATAGCGTATTCTGGGGCAAGTCTGTCTCACTCTATCCTGAAACTGTTCCATTGTGTATAAATACTTCAATAGTCATGGGACCAGAGAGTGAGTGAGAATGAATCGCTAGGCAGGTGATTAAGGGCACTCATTTGTGAGGAAGACCCACATTCAAATGTCTGCTCCACATCAGGCAGAGGGGGGAAGTGAACCCAGGTCTTCCACATCTTGGGTGAGAGGCTAAAACCACTGGGCTAAAAGTCACAAGGAGGGTGGTATCACTGCCACCTTTTTGGCTGACCTAACTTAAGCACCAAACTTCAGAAGTGGGTTCAGAGCTGTGACTCATGAGTGGAACTTCATCCGAGGGGGTAGGACTTAGAACACACTCTTCTCCTTGCATTTCCTATTGGTTAGCTTATGCCATTCCCCACTCAGTCTGCTGGCATTTGTGAATCCTTTTCTTAGGTACCTAACGCTCCCCAAGTGTTGCATAGGAAGACTTGGCACCCAATTTAGGGCTGTGAATTCCATCTGGTGGCAGGGCACTGAGCGTGGTAGTACCAATGTTCTGTTTGTGAATCTATCCCTTAGTTTCTGTCTGAGAACAAATAAATCTTGACAGTGCCAGTGATCCACTATATGTAGCCATAAACTTCTCATTCCACTCCCAGGGAAACCAATGTTGGCATCAAAATTCAGTGCCAGGCAATTCCTTTAAACCATTTCAATGAACTTTAATGTACTTCCAAAAAGAAGCATTCTCCTGGCATGATGGGTAGATGTTGTGTGTTGTAATGAATAAGGCCAGGAACAGGGACACGCAGAGGAACAAATCAGCAATGGTGCATGACAGAAATTAGTGACGCAGCAGTTTAAAGATGTTCCACAGGCTTCCTGAAGAATATAAATGCACATTCTCCATGAACCAGAGCTGGATGACTAATTCACAACATAATTTATTCAACAAATTTTGCCTCTTTTAAGGGTGAGCAAATTTCCCACGAACAGACACATTCTTCTTGAACTTCTCCCCATCCTCAATTATTTGCTGAATTAGGCCCAATCCTGCAAACATTTACACACATGCTTACCTTTACTATCCTGATTTTAATGGGAATACTCACGGTAGTAAAGTTAAGCTTGTGTGTAAGTGATTGCAGGATTGGGGCCTTAGTTTAGAAATAATTATTTGGGCTGTAGATTGTTGAGGAGCAGCTTGTTGTGGGTATTCACTTTTTGTGCTGTTTTGATTAGACCCAGAGCGTAAGGAATGCCAGGAAGCTGTGGTTGGAAAGGAATTTTTAAAATAATTCAAAAAGACAATCTTTAAAATGTATCAGAATCTTCAGGTTATCTGCAGGTTGCTAACCTAAGTAACAATTTCTTCCCTCCTCTTGTTACACTTGTGTTGCATCCTACCGTATATTAGATGGTAAGTTCTTGGGGACAGGGATGGTGCCTTCTTGTGTGTCGTTACAGCATCTAGTACAAAGAAGCCACACTTCGTATTATCACAAGAGTACTGTAATTACAGTGTAGTTACATTGCAATCACATTTGTAATTACACTTTTTGATTCTTATAGTTACTACTAGTTTATATAAACCAGGAAGTTTACTACATGACTGAGAATAATTATAGTGTAAATACAATGTAGTTAACAATATATGTAGTAAGAACAACACCAAAGGGGAGATAATGTTAATACTGCAGTTAATCTTCAAGTTATAAGAATGCTAATTACATGTTGGAAAGCAAAAACACAGCATGATTGCATTGTTATTGTGAGGCTCTTATTATAAAATATGACCTGATTCAGGTTGGGTCCTCAGTACAAAATTAATAATAAAGTAAATAATAATAATATACTCTGTGCTTTCTGGTGAGTATGTTAGGAATGTCCATACAGCAGGTCTGGAAGAAGAATCAGAGCCTGAGCTCCTTTGCTCTTGGGCTCAGTTTCAGCACTGTGGGATACACTGACTTTTTATTCTACTTACAGAGAAGCTAAAGCACCGACTACGGATAACAAATATATCATGTTGTCTTCTAACGATCTCAGAAGCACAAAATTAAAGTGAACTTCAACACGTTCTAGCATGAGAGAGGCAACACCGTACTGTAATATACTCTGCTGTCAGTAGGAATGGGGGAAGAGGGGATTCCCACAGAGCAGTTATAATACTAACTTGCTTCCAGATCTGAAACAATAAAACTCAGGCCTTTTCCATGTGTGAACTCTGCAACCCAGGAGAACATATCTTACAGATAAACAATTTCATTATCTTGCAAAAAGTACTTGCGGTCTGTGTTATAAGCCAATCCAGGGAGAAGTTATTGGGCTCCCAAATTTAATTTGAGCAGCAATCAGTCAGTGAATACATTGAAATTAACACGGATTTTGTACATCCACATTGTTTTTACATCCTGTAATAAATGTGCTGTAGAGGAGCAATGCAAGTCAGTACTGACAGCAAATACTCCATAATATAGAGCCCCAGCTGGTATAGGAAGAAAAAACACACCCATAAATCAGTGTCTCATGGGTATCAAGATTATTTTCTGCCCACGCCAGTGCCATGTATCAAACAAAAAGATAATAAATATTGTAATACTAATAGCAATGCATCAGGATATGTGGAGTTATGTTGGTTTTTTTCCTGGTTTGTAGTATCACCATAACACAAATTTAGCCCACTGCAGATGCAGCATCTGACTTTTTCAGTGACATCCTTTACCTAACTTTTTAGTTGCTCATCTGTCTGTCATTCAAACAGAATTCTGTGACTCCCAGTGGCTCATGCTTACCAGAGATTGGTAGAACCTGCGGTTAAATTGAACCAGCTTCACAAGTTGGTATAATTTTATGAGAAAGTTTCTGTAGCACAAGATGACAAAGCTTTCGTTTTTAAAAGCGTTTGTAGCCTTCATGGTTGGGAAGATAAACTCTGTTCACAACATGGAGGTTAACTGATAAAGCGATATCTAGCTGAATCAGAAGACAGCCTGAAACATCTGAAATGTCTTAACTGGCCCCATCACCTCAATCAGATGTTGACTCTGAAGCCTAATAATGATGGCATGAATGCCAACATGAACCATTTCAGTGCTGGTCAAATCGCACAAGAAAAACAAGGGAAGATCACATTAGGAGAATCTGCTGTAACTGGTGTCTCATTTGGCCATCTCCTTTTGGATACTCAAGCGGGTGGGACTGGGTTTGTGGGTAAAGCTTCCATTACCATTTTTTCTTTCAGTTTTGGCCCCTAGATATTCCTGTTCAAGGCTGCTAATATTGTGGCTTCATTACAGATTTAATTAGAAATTATAAAATATAACTGCTCCCCAACTTGCACCCCCCCCAAAAAAAACTCTACACAACAGGACATAGTAAGTGATGGATCTGTGATATTTTTCTCCCCATCTCTGCTCAGAAAGATTAAAATGAAACATTTAATTTCTCTGTAATGCCAAATATAAACTCTGGATACAATGAATTAATTTCAACATGTTTCACATTTTATATTCCAGGTGCTTATATAAGGCCACCTCAGTTACCTCCATGGACTAAAATTGGGTCCCTGGAACATTTACATTCCTTCACACCTATGGTACCTGCAATGACAATGCTCATCCATCTTTTGAAATATCTAGCTGCATTTTTGATATTTATAACTGTAATATTTCTCTAACCTTATGCACATTGGACCAGAATATCATGGGGCTTGACCATTCTCTAGGCAGGAAAAAATATATAGGGAGTTGGAAATGCAGTGATTTCCCATGAGTGGAATTTCCATCGAATTCTCCCATTACAGAGTTGGGAATTTGACCTATATAGAATGAGCAAAAACATTTCTGCCCTGAAATCTGCAGATCCCATCAAGATCTCTAGAGAGCAGAGCCTAAATTCTGGATCTCTTCCCCTCCATGGCAATGCAGCTCCCCCAAGGAGCTGGGAAGAGAGGAAGGAGTGGATTTTTTTTTCCAGGTGAGAGGTCGCTGAAAATGGTGTCAGTCTCTAGGAGTGAATTTCACTCTTTCTGCAGTGATACAGAATCATATTTTGCAGTTTGGGGACTTAGATGATTGCACAGAATAGATCTAAACAGTTCATTCCTTGTCACCAGTTAAATATTCTATCAGGGTTGCCAGGGGAGAATATTCAATTGCTTTTTAATCTGGAAGCTGAATAACAAGCAGTTCTTCCTGGAAGCAACCTAAGTTACGATTTTGTTTTGTAGAAGACAGCATTCTTTATTCTGCTTTTTGCATTGCTGAACTTCTCTGCTGGCTCCTCTAAATTTAAACATGACAAAAGGAAGAGCAAATGATTTGAACTTTCCCCTACTTAATTTCAAAGCAAACAGAGTGAATCTGCGTATAAAAATGGGTATTTAAAAAATGTAACAAGGAAACTGATTCAGTGCAGTGGCTCATTTTGAGTGTATCCTTGCAATTAACTGAGAGAGAAGCCAGTGATCACCATACTTATTTTGAATAGATGTATCCTTCAGAGTGTGGCTGCTATTTATAGTCAAAATGAGTCTAAACATCCCTGGTGTAAGCCTCAGTTACCCCAGTAGTGACTTTGGCCCAGTGTTCTATGACGATCACAAGTCTCATCAAGGATCTAAAAGGAATCAATGGTGTAGTGGTTTAAAAAAAAAGTGAGTGAATTAACCTGAATTAAATTCCATATTCCTCAAAGGAGAAGTCGGTAAACTCAGTCAGATGGGTTTATCCTTGACTAAACTGCTGAAAAAGAATGATGATTCTGTATAAGCAAGCTGTGATGGAATGAATAGAAAGGATGCTTTATGGAGTTTAGCACAGTTGTTGGGTACCCAGTTTGGAAAACATTGAGAAACAGTGTCCTCTACTTTGAGCTCACAGGAACACGGACTATCTTTGTTTAACTCATTTGGACAATGCCTAGTTTTGTGGGGCCTGGATTTGGGCCTGCTGGTGCTACCACAATATAAATAGGTAAATAAATACATCGTTGGTCCAATCTCTTTGAATTAGAACTGAGCTGAAATGTGGTATCTGTATTGGATTTGGACAAAATTTCAGATTCAAGAAAACATTTGTATATCTTTAAAAAAAATGTTTTTGTTCAACTTTGTGTAACTGGGCTCCATTTAAGACAGGCAGGGTCTTATTCTGCTCTCACACCAGTTTTACACTACTGTGAGTCCATGTTTTTCACTTGAGCTACTTCTGATTTATGCTGGTGTAACTGAGATCAGAATCAGGCTCAAAGTTCAGACATATTTGAAATGTGACTATGCCCAAAATAAGACCAAGAAAACTTGTGTGAGAGAAATACAAGAGAAATGAGTAATATGGGTGACTTGAAACAAAGTTCTTCCCTCTTACTCAATGTAATGTAAATCCCAAGAGTTCTCCCTTCCTTGTACAAGTTTGGCCCAGCTGAACAGTCATCCTCCATGTCATAGGGACACTCTGGGGCTCTCTATGCAATATAAATTGCACTGGGTAACTCTGGGACCTTTTTTTTTACTACTGCAGAAGTCCTTTCTTCTGGCAGGATCTCTCTGCAACATTTGATACTGCTGACCAGAGAATCCTGCTCTCCCACATTAGAGACAGGCATAGCAGGGGTTAGAGGGACTGCACTGTTCCTGTCCGACCTCACCCAGGGAGTCATGATGGGCATGTGCTCCTTCCTAACCCTAACCTCTAGAATGCTCACCTGAGGTATGCCTCAGGGATGCATCTTGTTTAACTTCCATTTGCAGCTTCTGGGGAGATTGGACTGTCAGAAAGCCTTTGACAAGGTCCCTCGCTAAAGGCTCTTAAGCAAACTAAGCAGTAATGGGCTAAGAGGGAAGGTCCTCTCGTGGATCAGTGACTGGTTAAAAGGCAGGAAACAAGGGGTAGGACAGTTTTGACTGGTAAATAGCAGTGTTCCCCCAGGGGTCTGTACTGGGACCAGTGTTGTTCAACATTCATACATGGTCTGGAAAAAGGGGTAAAGAGTGAGGTGGTAACGTTTGCAGATGATACAAAATGACTCACGATAGTTAAGTCCAAAGCAGAGTGTGACGAGTTAAAAAGGGGTCTCACAAAGCTGGGTGACTGGGCAATAAAATGGCAGATGAAATGTGTATTGGAAAACATAATCCCAAAAATACATACAAAATGTTGGGTCTAAATTAGCTGTTACTACTCAAGAAAGATATTGAAGTCATTGGGGCTAGTTCTCTGAAACATCCACTCAGTATGGCCATTCTTGTCTTCTTCTTATGTGTCAAGTCTGCTCAAAGTAAAGGTCTCTTGCTTTGAACATGGCTTATCCCAGAGTTTGTTAAAATTCCAACAGGCCCCAGGTCTCTGCTCACCTCACAGCAATTCTGTAAAGGAGAGGGGAGTCAGACGACAGAGGGGATCACAGAGCAGGCGAGGTTGTTGCAGTGGGGTCAGAGCATGGAAAGTGGAGCGTGAATAAGAAGGGGCTCCTTAAACAAAGGTTTAGCTTGGTTTGGATTCAGTTCTGCTTAGGAGCTGAGGGAAGGTTTGAGAGGGTTCTTATTTCTCCAAAATCAGGTCACTAGTTTATGATGACATGGTTCTGCCCCTGCTACTGTTTGTGGGACAAATGTTCCATGGTGCAATAGCGGATAGGTTACTATTCACTTGTTCTCCAAGGCTTAGTGGACCACAGAGGTCAGTTCATGAGCACCAGTGTTGGCCAGAAAAGGTTCATGATGCCAGTGTGCGCAAGAGGCTGGGTTGTACTTGAAAGAGGAAGAATGGACTTTATGGTGTTTCTGTGTTGTTATTTTGGGGAACCCCCACATATCTACTCCTAATATGGCTCATGAAGCTGTACCCCAATATTGCCAAGCCAAGAGAAAGGGAATTCAACTACAGGCTCAGTAGCTGGGGCTTGGTGGTGAGTGCACCTTTGGGTAGCTCAAAGCTCACTGGAAAGGTCTGCGGACCCATGTGGATGGCAGTGTGGCCAACAGGGTTTGTGTAATTATGGCGTGCTGTGCTTTGCACAAAATATCGGAGTCTAAAGAGGACTACTTCAGGAGTGAGTGGGCACTGGACAAATCTGGTTTGTCAACCCTATACAGCCAGCTGGGTCCCACCCCATGTTCACACTGCTCCTTGTTCCTCGTGGGCAAGGGAAATTTGTGATGCTATGTGCTTGCACATCATGGAACAGTGGGGAGCCAGAAGGTGAAGGACACTATGTGCTACTATGGTGCTTCTCGAAAAGCTCAACAGACCATTGCTACACAGTTGTGTTGCACCATATCTGCATGGGTTTCGATCCCTGGCAGCTGACACGAATGTTCTAACTGAAAGCAGACAGTTGTGTGAGGGCCCCTCCACAAGGCTCACACGTTGGGCTGTGGTTTTGTGATGCAGAGGGGTATATGCAATTTCATGCAAGCATTGAGCAAAGTTTATATATATGAACAGCTCTGTGTAAGGATGCTTTAGGGAGATCACTTCAGTCATTGTTAAAGTACTTTTGAAAAACAGTTCAGTAAAGTTTTGGGAGGGGTTTCACATAATCCTTCTTCAGTCTTTTCTGGCCATGGTCCTGCTCCCTCTGGGCATACTCCCATTCCCTGTGGCATGACTGCATTTCAAGGAGCCGGTTCATGAGTGCCTCATCCTGCCTAAGGAGCCCAATCCTCCCTTGTTCTAAGGAACTTGAACTGCTCCTTGAGCAGGTCCTCCAGGGTCCTTTTCCCTCTGCCTCTGCTGTCCCTGGGGTGCTGCTCCTACCCTTCTGCAGAATAGTTTCCCTGTCAGCCACACAATGTCCTGCTGAGACAAAGAAAAAGGAGCCATATTTCATTTCTCCTTTGAAGGAACCCAACCAAACCTCCATGTAACATAACTGCTGACAAAGGCCACAATATCGATACTTTTTTTCAGCATCTCAAGAATGCAACTGTTAGTTTCCTTCCTTCTCAGACAACTTTTGCAGCCCACAAGGAAAGAGCTGGGTAATAAGGGTAAGATCTGCAGTCCTGTTGTTAAAATGTTGTAATGTTTACAGTGCATAAAGGGGTTGGTTGGGGTGGGGTTTGGTTCCTTTCAGGGGCAATGTTACCAGTTACCCGTTTGTTCTTTAAAGGCTGGCTATCATCTGGGCAACATAACAGGAAGAGAGCAGTATCGTTCCAGTCCTGTGGGGAGGAGATCTGCCCTCCCATGCCAAAGAGATGTTTCTGCTAATGGTCACCACTCTTCCCATGACTGAGTGGAGGAGTTAGGTGAGTTACACAGGTGGACCAAGCACATTTGCCTAGCCATTAAACCAGAACAACCAGCTTAATGCCAAAACTATGCTGAGTCCTGCTTACAGGACTGGGAGGCAATCTGAGAGGAAATTGACTGAATTCTAAGCCAGCAGACCGAGTTCCTGGGGAAGAGAACAGAGACTCACAATGAACATTCACCCAGCTCCTAAAACCCCTCTGTATGGCCAGCAGGTCCAGCGTACAGCATTGAAAGGAGCAGGGAAACAGACCGTCTGACTGCAAGTGGATTTTCTTCCCTGAACTATTAACACTGCAAGCCTGTCACTTTCCACTGATAAGGCACATCACATGGAGTTGTATTTGCAACCACCAGAGTGGATCCTTCACCCATCCCCGCTTCTCCTGGCTTCTGCAGTGCAGGGAGAGTCCAGACACCAGGGAGTGGGATGGGAGAATGGACTGCTCTGACACTCCTCAGACAACTAAATTGTTCCTTCCTTCCTGGGCCTAAGCAGGCCCTCACTCAAGCCAGCAACCACCCTCTTCTGTATGACATGCATTTCTAAGAAGGAAAGACAGAGTGGGGAGGGTGGGGGGAAGGGTGATTTGAGATTTTTGAACAACCATTAGGGTGACCGGGTGTCCTGATTTTATAGGGACAGTCCTGATATTTGGGGCTTTTTTATATATAGGCTCCTATTACCACCCCCCACCCCCTGTCCCAATTTTTCACACTTGATATCTGGTCACCCTAACAACCATAAATGTCATGAAACAGTTCTTTCCCTACCTGGCCCTTTTCCAAATCTGCCCCCTTCCTCCTTGGTCCATGCAGCCCAGGGGCTATTGCTACCAAAGTGCTGGCAGAGAAATGCACAGACACAGAGGCACAGTGATTGCTCATTAGTGATTTTGTTACAGCTTCCACTACGTGCATTACAATAGTTCAATGGATTTTAATACAATCACCGATTTACAGCTGTGTGTTGCTCAGGGGTCATGGAAGGGTGGTGGGGAGGGGGGGCGCCGGCGGGGCGGGAGGCAGGCTGAGGTAACACTTAACAGCCTCAGATTCTGGTTCCTGCAGGGGCTCTGGGTCCTCCTCAGACTTCTTGTTGTGGGGCTTCCTCAACCGAATCCACTGGGTAGCAGAGGTGCGTACATACTCCCACCCCCTCATGCGTGCTAGTTTCTTTATTGTGCACTGTCCTTCAGTGGTGTGCTTCAGATGTGGGGTCCTCGCACAACAACGCACATGTAACTACATATAGGCACCCGTGTACATGTAGCCAGAGATGACTGGACCGCTTCACACCTTTCAGAGCCTTCTATGCTACAGGTAGGTGTGGAGAGGAGCCCTTTCCTTCCATCATCCCTCCTGGTTAAAGGATCCCGTTTTTCAGTGCTCTAAAATCCACATGCTATGATGGATATTCTTTAAATTTGCTATGTGTCATGGGAGGGCAGGGTAGGGTTAGTGACCCAAATTAGGGGTCATTTTGAGCCAGGGTTTGTAGAGTTATGTCCCCCACCCTCCAAAAAGAACCCCAGTCATTTTTCAAAAAAAGTTTCTGTGTGTGTGTATGTTTCACCCACAGAGCTAGGATCAAACTATTGGTGTGATGTGAGTCAAAGTGGTCTCAGTCGGCCAAGTTTTACCCAAGAGAGTGCCTGCCACCTACTAAGTATTTGGCAGACTCAAATTGTGAATGGTATTTAAGAACATGTTCACTTCTTTGCTTGAGTAGATGTGACGTCTGGGAGGATTACAGTGTGCATGCACCAAGAAAGAAAAAAAACGTGAGAGGGTTTCTATTCAGCCATGGGTAGTTTGAGCAGATGTGCTGATGCCATTGCCCGTGGTGAACTCCCCCCCAGCCCCCTGACATTTCTAGTCCAAACCTTTGTACACCTGCACAATACAGATTCTAAGGCCAGAAGGTACCATTTTGATCATCTAGTCTGATCTCCTGTGTATAACACAGACCATAGAACTTCTCCAAAATAATTCCTAGAGCAGATCTTTTAGAAAAACCTCTTGATTTAAAAATTGTCAGTGATGGAGAATCCACCATCACTCTTAGTAAATTGTTCCAAGGTTACTGTTAAAAATTTACACCTTGTTTCCAGTCTCAGTTTGTTTAGCTTCAACTTCCAGCCATTGGATTGTGTTGTACCTTTCTCTGCTAGATTGAAGAGTCTATTATTAAATATTTGTTCCCCATGTAGGTACATATGGACTGTAATCAAGGTCCCCTCCTTAACCTTCTCTTAAGCTACATAAATTGAACTCCTTGAGTCTATCACTATAAAGCATGTTTTCCAATCCTTTAATTATTCTCATGACTCTCCTCTGACCCCTCTCCTATTTATCAACATCTGTTTTGAATTGTGGACATCAGAACTGGCCACAGTATTCCAACCGCTAGTTGCACCAGTGTCAGATACAGAGCTGCTGTTTTGCAGGTGTTAAGTCCGTGTCTTCCTGATAGCCTATCAGATGGCGATTCTAGCTGAGGTGGTGGGAAATGTCACTCTTTTCCAAGCTGGGTATAATAACAGCACCTCTCAGTCTTTGTGTGAATCATGACTTGCTGATTTGGGTTGAATTTTTATTCTTAGACAGGTTGTGTACTTCTGATGGATTTGACTGAAATAATCAGCACATGCTCTATACCGCTGATCCTAATGCTAGCAACAGATGCTCATATGCTCACAATTTCCTGGCAGATGGATCCCATCCACCATCTTTCACTTATCCAATTTCAGGCTCAAAGCCACAAGCGAACAAAGTGAACATGCTGGAAAAGCATAAAATAACAAACAAACAAAAAAAACCCCACTTTCAGTCTAAATTCTTTAATCCCATTCACACCAATTGAATAATAAATGGTACCTGATGTGTTATCAGACCCAAAGTCTTGAGACTAATAAAAGAATAAATTGGATCTGTTTTGACAAGGCAAATAAACCTTTTTAGCATATATTAATTACACTAGTCAATGCCATTGATAATGACAAGCTCAGATGCGTTATTTTAGGGAAAGGGACACAGAAATGCACACACATCGCCAGCATGGCTTCTAGTGAATAACGAAACAGAGTTCTTATCCAGTCTGTTTTTTTACCTTTTCTTTGGCAAGAGAATATGGGACAAACAGATAGCATTTGAGTCTAGGTAAGGTTTATTAGTAGTAGTTTTATCGTAGCACCTAAGAAGCCTAATCAGGGACCAGTGCTAGGTACTGAATAAAGTGGTCACTGCTCCCAACAGCTTATGGGCAAAGTATAAAACAAGAAATAGCAGACACAAATAGGGGGAAAATACAAGGGAACAATGAGGCAATACTGGGCAACATGATAGGCAGTGGTCTTAGCACATCAGCAGCCTAACCACTGTGAAGGTGACAAGTTTGGCCAAAAGCCCATCCTGGTTCAGTGGTGAAGTGAAAACAGCTATTAAAAATATTAAAGCAATATATAAAAATGGAGAAAGCAGGAAATAGGTAGCAATCAATATAAACGAAACATTATGAAGTGCAGAAAATGGATAAGGGAAGCTAAAGACATCAGGGAAAATTCTGCAGTGGTCAGGGCTAAGGATACTAAGAAGGAGCTTTTTAAGTATATGAGGAACAAAAGAAATCCTAGCCCTGTGATAAGCCCATTCCTAGGTAGAGATATTAAAATTGTTGAAAAGGCAGATGTGTTAAATAAATATTTCTGTTTTATATTTTGGAAAGAAGCAGGATTATGTACTTGTACCACAAAAAGCTGCTGAAGTACTTTCTAGTGTTTTAATAACTGAAAAGATATTAAACATCATGTTACTATTTATAAACATTCTTAAATGGGGAGGCCCAGATAACTTGCACCAAAGCGACATAAAAGAGCTGGTTGAGATCTCTGGCTCCCTGATGTTTGTTTTTTAATAAATCTTGGAATGCCAGGAAAGTTCCAGAAAAATGGAAGAATGCTAATGCTGTGCCAATCTTAAAAAGGAGCAAGCAGGATGATCTGGGTAACTATATGCCAGTTAGCCTGATATCAGTCCTGGGCCTAGTAATGGAAAATCTGATATTGGATTCAGTTGGTGAAGGAATTAAAGGATAGGAATATAATTCTGATCACCATGATTTTCTGGAAAATAGGTGTCCTCAAACAAAACTGAGTCCATTCTTTGAGATTACAAGTTTGTTTGATAAAGTTAATAGACTTAGACCTTTGAAAGGCGTACTGCACAACATTCTGATTAAAAGATTAGCACTACACAATATCAGCAGAGCAGGTGTCAAATGTATTAAGAATGAGCTAACTGGCAGGTCTCAAAAATATTTGTCAATTGGGAATTATCACAGAATGGGGGGTGTTCCTAGTGGGATTCTGCAGGGATCAATGCTAGGTCCATTGCTATTCAACATATTCATCAATGGTCTGGAGGTAAATACAAAAATCACTGCTGATAAAATTTGCAAATGACACAAAGACTGGCAGAGTGGTAAATAAGGAGTACAGGACAGTTGTACAGGGCAATCTGGATTGCCTGCTTAGCTGGGCCCGTTCAAATAAAATGAGTTTTAATACAGCTAAATGCAAAGTTATATATCTAGGATCAAGGAATGCTGGCCCTATCTACAGAATGGAAAATGTATCCTGGAAAGCAGTGTCTGGAAAGGAATTGGGGTCATGGTGGACGTATGACTCTGAACATGAGCTCCCAGTGCAATGCTGTAGTCAAAAAGGCTCATGCGATTCCTGGATGTATAAGCAGGGGAGTAGCTAGTAGGAATAGGGAGATGATGTTCCCTCTGTATATGACACCGGAATACTGCATACAGTTCTGGTGTCTACGTTTTTAAAAGGCTGTTGAAAAATTGGAGAGGGTGCAGAAAAGAGCCACAAAAATGATCTAAGGGGTGGAGAAAATGCTGAACAGAGAGAGAGAGAAACTTAAAGAGCTCGGTCTGTTTAGCTTATCAAAAAGAGTGAGAATTGAATTGATTGCAGGGGAGAAAATACCAGGTACTAAAGAGCTCTTCAATCTATTGGAGAAAGGCATAACAAGAACTAATGCCTCAAAGCTGCAGTCAGGCAAATTCAAACTGGAAGTAAGGACAATTTTTTACAATTTATATTTAATTGATTCCCCCCACCCCGCAAAAAAAATTAAGAGAAAACAATAATAAAAAAAAAGACAGTCCCCCCTCCCCCACAACAAAAGGAAAGGGAGAGAAAGGAAGGGGGCAGAGAAGGGTAAGTAGAATGACAGCTTGGTTTCCATCCATTAGGGATTAACGGAAGATTTCTACAGACTGCCTCCAAGATGTAAATTATTAGAGTGATTCTTCCCTAGAACAACCTGTGACCCGGTATGCCTAGCAGCCCGCACTGGAAATGCCAGAGCAGATACTCCCAAGACTGGTGGGTAACACTGAAATTAAACTCCCCAACCGGTCACAAACTGTGCTCCTGATCCCCCACCCTGGTTATCGAGAAGCTGAAAAAGGAAATCACAGAGCCCCCTTTATTGCATTCCAGTTCTTTGGCTCCCAACGAGCACCTAGGTCCAGTACAGTGAGAAGTTATTTTAAAAACTCTGCTCACTATACAAAATGTTCTTTAAAACCCCAAAGGGCCAGTCACATTGCCAGGTCAGTATTAGGTTGGCTCTTACCCAAAGTACCACGCTGCCAGCCAATCCTTTAGTGTCTAAAACTAAAAGGTTATTATAAAGAAAAAAGAAAGAACAAGATGAGAGTTGTTAAATGATAAAGCACTCAGATATATACAGAGACTTCAAAGTCCATATATCAGGTTCTTAGCAGTAGTGAATTTGCTGGCTTGAAAGTACCTCTGGAAAACATCCACAGCTTGGATGGGTCATTCAGTCCTTTGTTCAGAGCTTCAGTTTGTAGAAAAATTACTCCAGAGGTAAGAAGCAGGAATGAAGACAAAATGGAGATGATGCCACTGCCCTTCATATTCCTTTTGCCATGTGGCTTGCACTTCATGTGTCCCAAACACAAGCTTCACAGCATATGGCATCGAAAAATCTTAGAGGTCTGTCCACAGCGATGTCCCTATATGTCTTGCTGAGTCAGAAGGTGTACCCCTGGTTCCTTTCAGTGAGTTCATTGCATGGTTGACCCTTGATGGGCCATCCATCAGGCTAGGCAGTGCTGATGCCAATCTGTCTGGGGGTGTCACCCAGAAACAGTACAAGTTTGGAAATATCATACATTATCTATAACTTCCAATACAAAGGTGATACAAACATATAAACAAGATTACCATACTTAGCAAATTATAACATTTTGACAGATACCCCATATGGCATATCTGGTCAGATTCCTTGCAATTTTATAATATTGGTATCAACACTATCATAAAGTGTCCCATATGTTCCATACAGTGTCACACCCACTATGCAAAATTTATGCAGAAAGAGGTGTCCCTAGACACTGCTGAATGCATCAGAATAATTCCCAGTCCTGGACAATACAACCAGTCTTGGGAGTATCTGCTCTCCTTTTTGCAGCCTGTCCTGACCTTGGCATTTCCAGTGAGGGCTGCCCTAGGCACATTTCTTGATGTCTTCAGCTCAAGACTGGGTGCCTTTCTGGGCAATATGCTGTAATCACGGGTTCTCAAATTGGAGGTCACGACCCCTGAGGGGGTCACAAGGTTCTTACATGAGGGGTCGCAAGTACATACCGCCCAGCTAGCTAAGTTTGCTGTGACGTATAAATATTACTTTAAATAGGGTTAAATATAAAAAAAGTATTTTTAATTTATAAGGGTGGGTCACACTGAGAGGCTTGCTGTGTAACAGGGGTCAGTACAAAAAGCTTGAGAACCACTGCATGTAGCCAAACACAAGTTATGCTTTAGTCAACTGCAAACTATTGGGGCCAATACAGGGATAACGGTGAAATTTAATGGCCTATGGTATGCAGTTCAGACTACATCTAATAGTCTCTTCTGGCCTAAGCCACTATGAATATATGAAGTTTTTTTGCAGGCATTTTGGAAAAGTAGGATTTTGAAGGAAGAGAATGAGGCAGCTTTGCAGAGAGCTTCTCCCAACTATGAGGGGCACCTTGGGAGAAAGCAGGAAGGTTCTTGTTTGAGAATTTAACCAGTGGGGGGAGGAGGCAGGCATCATCAGCCAATTGAAGGTGGGAGTCGACAGTTCAGTGGTGAATGAGGGCAGAGGTAGACTGAGAGGATCCTTGAAAGTACAGACAAGTAGCTAATGTTTGATGCCATAGAGACAAGGGAGTGAGGGAGGGGATGTAAAGAGGGGTGACATGATCACAGCAATGGGCTATGAAAACGATCTTTGCAGCAGCATTTTGAATGGTTAAGAACAGGGCAATATTCATTTGTCAAGAGAGGAAGGTGTTGCACTATTCGAGGTGTGAGATGAGAGCCTGGATGGAAATTTTAGTTGTGTGGATGATAGCCTTGTCTAAGAGATGTTATGCAGAAAGAAACAGCCAGGCTTAGACATGGGAAGACCTAGAGAGAGGCCCAAGGTGACATCCAGGTGACAGGCCTGAGTGATGGGCAAGATGGTGGAGTGGTCCACAGAGACCAAGAACGGAGGTAGCGGGGAAGTTGGGGAGAAGGGGAGATAAAGAATTCCATTTTTGTCATGTTGATCTTAAACTGACAGCTAGGCATCCAAGGAGATGTCAGAGCGACAGGCCACCATTTTAGTTTGGACAAAAGGAGACAAGAAGAAGATGATTAAGGTGAGGGTTCAGCATTCAGAGAGTTGGTCAAGATATTCTGAGCATCCAGCCTCTGAAAACCAAGCACCTTTAAGGTCAAGTATCAAATTGGGTACCCAAAAAATGAAGGCATTTTAAAATCACTACATATGAAATCTTGGCCTTAGAGCAAACTCACTTGAGCCGCTCACAATCTTACCATTACCATAGTATCTGAGCCCCTCTCAATCTTTATTTTATTTATCCTCATAACAGCCGTGTGAGGTAGAGCAGTGCTATTTCACAGATGGGGAACTTGGGAGCAGAGTCACAAAGCCCCAGATTTTCAAAGGTATTTAAGTGTCAAGTGGACTTAGGCACTTAGGACCCCAAGTCACTTTTGAAAATAGAACTTAGCCATCTAAGTCATAGAGACACCTAAATGCTTTACAAATCTGGCACTAAGGGATTTGCCCAAGATCACAGAGGAAGCCTGTGGTGGAGCAGGCATTTGAACCCAGATCTCTTCAATCCTAAACAAGTGTGTTAACCAATGGACGATACATCCTCTAAATTAGAGCCACTGTGAGAAAGAAATTTATCAAGATCAGCTGCTCTCATGAGTTCTGTATCTGAATCAGAGCAAGAGAATAGCTCCCTATTGGTCTTTGGAGAACTGGTTGACAGACATTTTTTTCCCAGCAAAAGATTTCAAAGAAAATTAAAATGATTCTTTCATTTTCTTCAACCATATTTTTTGTTTTTGTTGAAAAAACTGAAATTCCACAAATTTTTGATTTTCATTTATTAAAAGAAAATTTTTAAAATTGGTGAAAATAGAAAGATTTGTGTGAAAATTTCCATTACATTGAAATGACATTTTTTCATTAAAAAAAAAAAAGGTTTCAATGAACATTTTTTGACTAGTTCTGTTTTTTGGATCCATTCCAGAACCAAATCAGAAAGAGGGTGAGCTCTGCGCCAATCATTTGAAGCTATATTTCCTGAAACTGAAACAAATACAAGGTTCATCTCTAATTAAAAGGAAGATTTGCTTTCCTTGTTTCTAATGCTGAGGGTACATCTACACTACGGGACTATTCCGAATTTGCATAAACCGGTTTTGTAAAACAGATTTTATAAAATCGAGTGCGCGCGGCCACACTAAGCACATTAATTCGGTGGTGTGCGTCCGCGGTCCGAGGCTAGCGTCGGTTTCTGGAGCGTTGCACTGTGGGTAGCTATTCCCTAGCTATCCCATAGTTCCCGCAGCCTCCCCCGCCCCTTGGAACTTCCGGGTTCTGTCTGGAGAATTTTTAAAAATGATTCTGAATTTCATCTTCTATAACGGAGCGCTGATAGAACGGATTTGCCTGCCCTTACAGCGATCACGTCCGCATGGTCCATGCTGGAGCTCTTTTTTTATTTTGATTTCGGACTGCATCGCCACCCGTGCTGATCGGAGCTCCACGCTAGGCAAACAGGAAATATTCAAAAGTTCGCGGGGCTTTTCCTGTCTACCTGACCACTGCATCCGAGTTCAGATTGCAGTCCAGAGCGGTCAGTGGTGCACTGTGGGATAGCTCCCGGAGGCCAATACCGTCGATCAGCGGCCACACTAACCCTAATCCGATATGTTAATACCGATATTGGCGCTACTCCTCTCGTTAGGGAGGAGTACAGAAACCGGTTTAAAGAGCCCTTTATATCGATATTAAGGGCCTCTTGGTGTGGACGGGTTGGGCGTTAAATCGGTTTTACGCTCCTAAAACCGATTTAAACGCCTAGTGTAGACCAGGCTTTTGACTCCCCAAATGTCCTTGAGCAAGCCACATCTGTGGAGAGCTCCTCTAGAAGCATGTTCCAGCTGTGACTGACACATGCTAATCCCAGAGTCATTGAGTAAATATCCTTGAAGAATTATGGAGGAAAAGATTTTTAAAAAAATACGAGATTACTCAGCAGCACAGGAATGAAAGCCTAGAGAGAGGAGATGGACTAGAAACGACTAAAATGTGAGTAGCAAACACCCACTTCAGATGTGTTCACAGGCACTCAGTCAGTTTTAAAAAGGCTAAATAAACTGCTTTGCTCCTGAAATCTTAATGTGGTCTGAAAAAATAAACAGGAGAAGTCAGAGGAGTACATTACTTTTCATTTTTAAAAGGTTTTAAAAGACTGTTTTCTCCCAGGAAAGTGCTGCAAAGTGCTCCCACCCTTATTTATCACCCCTTAAATTACAGCTATCTTGCAGTAAAGATCTGAGGTGAAATCCCGGCTCCATTGCAGACAATGGCAAAACACCCATTATTTTCAATGAAGCTTAGACTCAAACACCCACACCTCCCCCCTCACATGGATGTACAGCCCTACCCAGTGCTGGGTGAAATAGCTGTGCTAACAGTGAAATAAAGTTCATACAGGGTCACCCAGAGGGATAGGCAAGTGAGGCAATTTGCCCCGGCCCTGCAGGGGCCCTGCAAGCCCTGGCCTGGCAGCAGTCTGGGTCTTCGGCAGCATTTTGGTGGCAGGGGGCCCTTCAGTGCTGCCGAAGATGTGGAGCAACCGAAGGGCCCCCCGCCACCGAAAAGCCCCGCGATTCCTGGCCTGGCAGCAGTCTAGGTCTTCGGTGGCATTTCGGCGGTGGGGGGGCCCTTCAGTGCTGCCGATGATGAGGAGTGACTGAACAGCCCCCCGCCATCGAAATGCCGCCGAAGACCCGGACCGCCGCCAGGTGCGTACAAGCGCCGCAGCTCCCCTGCTTTGCCCCAGGTCCCCTGAATCCTCTGGGCGGGCCTCAGTTCATGTTGCATGATACTGCTTGGAGCTAGGATGGGATTTGAGGCACTTCCAGGAGATGGTTAATTGCCTGATAGTTCACTTTAACTTAAAAGCCTCAATCAATTCACATATCACCAATTTTACTAAAATTTCAGGTCTCAGCAAGGGATGGCTTTGTGTGCTCTCCGTTTTGTCTTTAGGGGTTATTTCCCTGCTCAGCTCTCAGGTAAACTTTACTTAATGGCAAAGCTGATGCAGGAGTCCACAAAAAATGTGAAGCACAGCAAACATCATAGAGTCTGTACAACTGCTGCTTTATTGCATGAAAAGAGGAATGCTGGCTCAGAGGAAAAATGACAGCGGATAAACATTTTCAGGGCCCAGGAACGGAAAACATTTAGGGATCAGAGCACCAAAAAGTGAATTCCACAGATAGGTACATCTAGGGGTAGGGGTTTGGGCCTAAAGCAGTAACAGATGAAATGACACATGTGAACATAGCTAGTAAAGTGGTCAGGAACATTCGGACAATACTACAGGCCAGGAACTTGCTGCTTTATTCCTCTACAGAACACAGTGGGGGAAACACCCACGAAGCAAACACGAAGTAACGGGCAGTAGCGGTAGAGCATGGCTCCAACCCATAATACTCTGAGTAATCCAGTTAACCCCTTGATATCCACTTTACTATAGTACAATTATCTGTGGCCCTGCGCCTTGTGTAATCACTGGGTTGGTCTACGGTACACTGCCAGCTGGGGTGTGACTGCAGCACGTGGAGCCATACCTGAGCTAGATTAGATCTGGCTAGTTTAAATAATGATAACAGTGGAGTCACAGCAGCATGGGCTAGCCACTCAAATACATTCCCAGGCAGAGAACATAGAGGCCTCCCTTGTTGCTGCCGGTTCACTGCTATTGTAATTTATTCAAGCTAGCTAAATCAAGGTAGGGGTACATTTGCTGCAGTCACACCTCTGATTGCAGTGTAAAATGCTCCATCATCAGAACTTTACATCCACTTTGCACTGGTATAAGCATTGCCAACCTCCAGGAATGTCCTGGAGTCTCCAGGAATTAAAGATTAATCTTTTACTTAAAGATTATATCATTGGATGAAACCTCCCGGAATACATCCAACCCAAACTGGTGTAAGTAGAGTCTGAATGAGCTCGCCCCTAACATCTAGTGGTGCACTGTGGAAAAAGACTTCAGGAGCTGATCTCATTTGCCTGGAAACACCCACCCTGCTTAGGTGCTCAGCATGATGGGATTGCTTGCCCAAATGATCACTTGTGGCTGGTGTTGGATCCCCAGTCTCCTTGTTATTGGAACAGGAGTAATAAAGTGTTGTTATCCTTGTTTCGTGAACCGAGGGCAGCAGAACTGTACGTGGCATAACCTGATGGAGGGACTTGCCCTCAACTGAACGTCACTCGCTAGACAGGGGACATGGGTTCCAAAGCCCAATGAGTTGAGAGAGAGTGGGGATAGGGACTTGTATCTGATGTTGTGGGCCCTGTTTAAGGGCTTGAGACACTTAGATCTTTTCTCTCTCTGTGCTATAATAAAAATGTTAATTTAGACTTAATTGAGAGTCTTATCACTGATACCTATCTCTAAGTATTAGATCTACTTTAGGACAGTGTCTGTTTTGCAAAAAAGAAGACTAAGGGGGGACATGATAGAGGTATATAAAATCATGAGTGATGTTGAGAAAGTGGATAAGGAAAAGTTATTTACTTATTCCCATAATACAAGAACTAGGGGTCATCAAATGGAATTAATAGGCAGCAGGTTTAAAACAAATAAAAGGAAGTTCTTCTTCATGCAGCGCACAGTCAACTTGTGGAACTCCTTACCTGAGGAGGTTGTGAAGGCTAGGACTATAACAATATTTAAAAGGGGACTGGATAAATTCATGGTGGCTAAGTCCATAAATGGCTATTAGCCAGAATGGGTAAGAATGGTGTCCCTAGCCTCGTTTGTCAGAGGATGGAGATGGATGGCAGGAGAGAGATCACTTGATCATTGCCTGTTAGATTCACTCCCTCTGGGGCACCTGGCATTGGCCACTGTCGGTAGACAGATACTGGGCTAGATGGACCTTTGGTCTGACCCGGTACAGCCTTTCTTATGTTCTTATGTTCTTATGCAAGAGACTGCCCAGTGTACACCTGCAGTGAGGTGCCCCCCACTAACAGCTGAAATCACTGAGAGCTGTGTTAAGTGGAGGGTCCTGAAGACATCTTGGTGAGTGACCAGCAGGGTGGCTGGTGGAGAGGCATGGCCAGCAGGGTGGCTAGTGGAGAGATGTGGCCAGCAGGGCAACTGGTGGAGAGATGCAGCAAGCGGCCAGCAGGGTGGCTGGTGGAGAGGGCCAGAGCAGAGCCCAGCAGAGAGGTATGGCAATTGGCCATTGGGGCAACAAGCAAATGCCCGAACAGCAAAGCATGTAAGGTGCCTTCTTACCCCCCACCCCACTTCCACACAGGGTGGGAGGTTAACTCTGCAGATGAACCTCTGAACTCTGGGGCTGCACTGGCTAAAGACAGCAACTGTGAGTGGAGTGCAGAGAAGGGACAGGCACATTAAAGGGACTTTTGGGTTGCTGGACTTAAGAACCTGAGGGAAAAGGACACTGCCCAGCTTATCTGGGGGTGGGTCTTTTGCTCATGGTTTATGTTTATGAACCCTAGCTGCGGTGTTTTCCCAAATTAATGCTGAGGTACTTCCCTCCTTTTATTAAAAGGTTTTTTGCTACACTCAGACTCTGTGCTTGCGAGAGGGGATGTATTACCTCTTGAGGCGCCCGGGGGTGATGTGTAATTGTCACAGGTCACTGAGTTGGGGCTCAGGCTGGTTTGTGTTGTATTGTTGAAAAGGAACCCCTAGGTACTGAACCCAGCCCTTGTTGCTGCTGGCTGCACCTGGCAGAAGGGTTACATTGGCAATCCTAACGAGGGCAAAAACCAGTACAACTAACTAAGTCCCATCAAGGATTGCTGACAGAACAACTTATAAACGGTGTGCCTGGGACACAGTATGATGGAGATTGAACGGTGACATTCTCAAGCAGCAATGTTGAGCTGATGAAGGATGCCACAATGGGTCAAGGTGGCAGGCAGAAGTGGCAGCAGCCACTCCCTGCTAACACAGGCCTCAGCAAAACTAGGTCTGACAGACGGCAGAGATTGCAAGGCAGCATTGCTTCACATTAGCTACGTGTGTTGCAAACTTGCTCTCAGTTACATGGAAGTTCCTGTTTCACTGCCACGTGGCTGCTATTCTGACTTTAAGGCAGTTGATAAGCAGAGAGGATTCATTTATCCTCTGGAAAACAAAGGTGGGTGACTAAAGAAGGTGCTATGATGATACCTTTGGCATATAAGCAAATGCGCAACTGCTTAATCAGTGTTCAGCTATGCCTGGCTCGCCAACAGAATTCAAAGTCTGTTTCCAATAATTATGTTCTATATGAAGTTAATAGTTAGCCTTCCTCGGGTCCTTTTCAGGCCTGGGGTAATACCTTTTAGATGTGTGTTCATCACTTTCAGGAATGGGTTAGAATATAACAGCATGTTTGTCTTTTAGGAAATACCACAGGCTTCTCCTGGGACAACATTGCATGTGTTATAACACTTAATGGCAAAATCAATATGTTTTTTTTTCTTGCATTCTATTGATATATGCCCTCTTTCCAAAGAATCCAAGCACAGAGAAAACTGTTTCTCCTCCATTGAGGAAGCTTGCACTTTCTCTCAGCTAAGTCTCCACATCCACTTCTTTCCTTCTGTATCCACCACCTCTATTTTCATGGACTTGTGTCTATGAGCCAATTAAAACAAGGAGGTCTCAGCTTTACTGAGTACAGGCATCTCAGTTCCACAATCTGTCTTCCATTAAGAGCACAAGTACTCATCATACCTGGAACTCTTGCATGACTGCAGGACACAACACCCTGCACAGTAAAGTCAAGAAACCCTTAATAACTGGTAAATGTTCTTGTATGTGAGCTGAAGGTGGAGATAGCTAGAGGTGTTCTGATTCAGTTAACAACTAACTAACTAACTAAATAAAATACAGTTAAAGTTTTTAGAGAATACTAAGGATAAAACAAGTGAAACCTCAGTTAAGTGCATCATAAGTTGCTTGAAGAATCAGAGATGCTGCTCTGTTCTCTAGCAGACCACAGAGGCTCTCAAAATAAATATTTTGTCCTGCATATTTCTTTTGCAGGGACTCAGCTGTGTACCATTATCCTATCTCCTGCTCGCTATTAAGAAGCCTTTTGATATTAGAGCTGGTCAACATTTTCTGAATTTTGTGTTTATGACAACATTTTTCATCAAAATTTTGACTTTCATCAACACTTGTTTTCTTTCCTCACATAGCCACCCTCGTATCACACAATGTAAAGATGTTTTTCCTGAGAAAAACTGTTAGCTATGATACAGCATTAAAACCTCTGACTGATTAAAGGTGTCAAAGTAATACAAAGTATTAAAAAGCAATCCCCAGGTTTGTTAATTTACAATATAATTAAGGTTTTAAATTATAGACTCATGATGTTGCAAAACAATTTTTAACATGAATAAATAGAAAAATCCCATTGCTTCCTGTTCATAAAAGTAAAGACAATCATTGACATGGAGCGCCATAACCTAAGCTAATATTTGATCATACAGCAGTTTTCTTTTTTTAGGAGTAAATTTGAAATGATGTGTGTTTGATGAGTGGTAGAAACAAATCTTTGTGGATTTCGCCCGCTGTAGCTTTTGAACCGTAGCTCTGTCATTCACTATCCATATTTCTTTTACATTTCTAGAGCACTTTCCATGTGAGGAACTCTTTCCATACAATAATTAAGCCTCACAATAACTCTGTGAAGTAGCAAAGTAACGTTACCGTGATGTTACAGACAGGGGGCTGGATCGTCAGCTAGTGTAAATTGGCATCACTCCACTGACTTCAATGGAGCTACGCTGATTTACACCAGCTGAAGATCTGGCTCTCGTTCTGCATTGAACTCCATAGCAAAACCACCAGACTTGGAACACTGAATTTAGGGAAGTTTGCATTTACCTGAAGTATCCATATATCTAGTACATATATGATGCAGGAAAATCTAAAGCTATAGATCTGTTATTTCTTTGTATTAGGTCAGATCATGTCCAGACATTTTGGAGAAGCACCGATAAGCTGAGTCGCTCATGCTGAGAATCGGTACCTTTCTTACCTACCCTCCTTACTTGTTTCTTAAGACGTGTCTACTCGGAGCTGCAATGTGCACTAGGGGGGTGATTTCTAAAGCACGCTGTGCACAGATTGTTCTATGAAGACTTGCTGGTGCTTCCTGAAAGTTCCCTGATGTGCTTTAGAAATCAGCCTCCCCACCCCCACTCCCCCACGTACAGGATGCACCACTGCTCCGTTAGACCAGCGGTTCTCAACCCATGACCCGATTAGCACACAGCTCACCTGTATGCTAAAGGCTGGCTGGAGTGCTGGGGACTGGAGGGGTCCAGGCTGCCCTGCCAACCAGCGCAGTGCGGGTGGGGTCCGGGGCAGCCGGCTGGCCCACCCTGTGAGCTCTGGGGTCCATGAGCTCCAAGGTCCAGGGCAGCCGGCCAGCCCGCCTCACATGGCGCGTGTCCGAGACAGCTGCCCGGCCACGTGAACCCCGGAGTCTGGGGCAGCCAGGTGGCCCTTGTCCAGGGCAGCCACACGGTGGGCGTTTGGGGCAGGCAGCCGGGATGCCCCATGGGGCCCAGGGCGGGCAGCCCTGTGCGGCAGGGGTCCAGGTCAGGGTCTGGGCTGCCGCTGCCCTGCCATCCAGCCCCTGCGGCCCAGGTAACACATTGTGGGCTACATGTGCGGCCCACAATGTGTAATAAGCTGAGAAACACTGGTGTAGACAAACCTGTAGCCTAATACACTCAGATAGGATCCATTTCCTGCACTCTGCTTCCTCGCAGTCTAAACCTTGATGCTAGCAGTAGAGCCCTCTTACTCTCCACTCCACACCTGCTATCCTTCTCTGAAGCCTGACCTCTCATTAAACCCACCCACGCTGTAGCATTCTAGGGCTGACACACAGCACAGACACACTTCCCCTCAGAAGCCATGATCTCATCTCGGCAGTGATTTCAGTTCCAATTACACTTGCACACCAGATCACACAGAGACTCTGTAGGAACTCAGATGATACAGTTTTGTGGGCTAGTTACACTCCTTGAGTTGAATCAATAAACGTAGCCTGGGGTAATAAAATAAGAAGCTTCTCTCTTTGTACTGTGGCAGAAAATAGCGAACAGACAGTGAGTAATTCCCTTTGCCCTGCTTCTTGGATGTATCAGTTTAAATCACAGCAATTCTGGGTTAGAGGTGGAGCATTGTGTGTACTGGCTACAGGTGACGCGATCTGGAAGCACTTATATTGGGTCACTCCTTAAGCAACCAAGATCTTGAAGTAGAGTTACCAGAATGTCCATCTCCCTGAGGACAGTATTTATGACACAAAAATGGAAAGCCCACCACCGGGGATAAACCAGATTAGCTTCACAAAGAGCCCAAACTGAGAGCTATCTAATGGTTAGACCCCATTTCTCGGGTAGGCGCTAAACAGTAATGGAAGAAGAGATGCTATTTTACATGACGTGGCCTTAAAGGAGATTCCCAGGGTCCCATTAAAATAATCCATCAACTGATAATTAAGTGGGAATAATGCCAGATAGGTGTTTTAAAGACACCATTTGTGTGTGTGTGCATGCAGAAGTGAAGAGAGATTCAGGTAATGATACTGGTATGAGAATGCTGCTGCAGTCCATTAGATGGAGGTGTTATATTAATATACAGCTATAATCCAGTAAGCACATAAGCTTCTGTGGATTTAAAATAGAATATCTTCAGGGTTTTCATAATAAATTTAATACTTCAAAGAGACATTGCCTAATGGCATTCAGATATTATAGGGCTCGTGCTTCCCTACAGGAAATCAATTAAAGTTGAAGCTTATTGATTTTAACCCATTTCTTCATAGTTAAACCCTGACTTTGAACTCCCTTTAGAAAAAAACCCTGATCTATTCTCTTACATGACTGAGGTAGAAATAATTTCTAAATCAGATCAGCTAAAGAAAGGAAATGTTAATTTAGTGGTTTTTCTCAATTTTAAAAATCAATATTCCATGTAACTTCCTGTAGGTGAGGAACTATTAGAAAGACTGAAAAGCTGGGGATGTATATCATTTTGTACATGTATAACTTATAGGGCTTAAAAGGGACTTTGGTGGTGCATAGCCCCGGTGTTGGTCCTCTGAACAATGATGACTTAATCATGGTCTACAAGTACCTACATGGGGAGAAGATATCTGACAGCAGTGGGTTCCTTAATCTAGCAGACAAAGGTATAAACAAGACCCCGTGACTGGAAGCAGAAGCTAGATACATTCAGACTAGAGCGAAGGCAGACATTTTAAACAGTGGGGGTGATTAACCATTAACTTACCTGTGGTGGATATGGTGAATTCACAATCACTTGAAGGCTTTAAATCAAGACTAAATATTTTTAAAAATGGTTTAGCTCAACTACAAGATATGGGCTTGATGTAGGAATCATTGGTAAAATTCTTTGGCCTGTGTTACACAGAAAGTCAGACTAGCTGATCATAATTGTCACATCTGGCCTTAAAAGCTATGAATCTGTACTTTCCAATCCACATAAAGTAAAAACTATGGAATTTGCATGACGATATTGAAACAAATCTCATATTTAACTGATTTGATTTATAATAACTTTGTAGTGTATAGACTTTGTGAAATAACCATTTCAGACTAGTAATATCCAGTATGCCATACTGATGAGTGCTTAGTATAGAAGGACAAAAATATTAATATATTATTTTTGGTAAACATTTGGTCATAACACAACTCCAGTAAATAGTATCAGTGGCCAGGGATGATTAATTTACCTGTGAGGAAGCAAGTATAACATAATATTGTTTAAATGATCAGTGTAATAAAAAAGGTATCAAAAGTAAATGTATAATTTATGCTGACAGAAAGCTATAGGATGTGCCATGACAGGGGGCACTATAGAAATTAGAATAATAAGAGCAACAGCACTAAGCCCAGGTCCTTTCGTCCTGTGCGGAGCATAATGCAGGTGGTAGGTAGAGATGCAGTGTAAAGATGATTTAAAACCACCCTTCTACTCTCCTGTCCTTGGGCAGGTGTGGGATGTTCTCTCCCCAGCATAATTTACAGCAGCTTCAGGGCTGCTCTAATTTACATCAATAGATATGGTTCACTAAGAGCTGTTCTACCAGCTGTGCTTCAGATACACCCCATTTCACCTCCAACATACCTCCTTTAGGGGGCAGACTGGGGATAGAGGAGAGATTTTTTTGCACTGTGGAGCAGGGACTGAGAATCTGTGCCAATAATCCTCCAACTCTGGAAACAAAATCAGCACTGGAAATAAATCCCAGGAGTCATTACTCTGTCTTGCTTCTGATACGAAAAGATAAAATAGAGCTCTGTTTAAAAAATACACATACAAAATAGACACGGTATGTTTTCATTTTCAAAATTATGAAAAGAATAAAACATGAATTCTCTTCTGTAAACCTGACAAAATATTATTTTTCTTGTGAAGATTAGTATGTAATATAATATCACCAGTAAACGTCAGAGTAAGTGTAATTAGATGTAATTGTAATGTTCCATAGCTATGAAAAATGTTCCAAATACACATTAGTAATGAGAAAAACTAAAGCTTCAAGAATATTTTTTCCCAGTGATGAAGTTATTTAATCCTTATAGCACAAACATGCTATAGATCAGTGTAAAGGAAATGTATGCATTGAGTAGTGTTGTAATGTACATTATGTTCAATGTAGATACACTATATTTTGTACTTGCAGTGAGTCTTTCATTCAGGGACCCCAAAACATTTTGCAAAGAGGAATTAAGCATTCTGGTATTCCTGAGAGATAGGGACTGGATTGGTGCCTAAAGTTAGATCTCTACGTCCTTATTATGGCATAATGTAATAATAATTAGGGCCCTACCAAATTCATGGTCCGTTTTGGTCAATTTGATGGACATAGGATTTTAAAAATTGTAAATGTCACGAGTTCAGCTATTTAAATCTGAAATTTCACGGAGTTGTAATTTTAGGGGTCCTGACCCAAAAAGGAGTTGTGAGGGGGTTGCGAGATTATTGTAGGCGGCGGTTGTGGTACTGCCACCCTTACTTCTGTGCTGCTGCACAGGAACCCAGCTGGAGAGCGACAGCTGCTGGCCAGGAACCCAGCTGGCCAGAGCCTCCGCCAGTTGCGGGGGGGGGGGTCGCAAGGTTATTTTAGGGGGGTCCTGGTATTGACACCTTTACTTGTGTACTGCTGCCTACAGAGCTGGGCCCTCAGTCAGGAGGGGCGTATAATACGTACGGGGTTGAGTATAATACATACAAAATGAGTTTGTTGAATTGGCCCAGCTTTGTAAGTTAGTTTTTGGATTTGATCATTTTAATTGGGCATAAGGAGTAGGGGATTAGTAAGAGTAAGGGAGCAGGAAAAGACAGGGGAAGGACTATCACAGCTTACTGCCTATGTAGTTGCTATCACCAGCCAGGTAAGCCCTAGAGAGGATAAAGTGCAGGTGGATTTCTTTAAGGTAGGGGAGACCAGGACATGACGTGTTCTGATTTTCAGAGAGAACTTCAGTAGGAGTTTTGGATGCTTGGCATCCTGTATATGGAAATTCATATTTGACCATTTGGGCCTGTGGCCAATTGAGTGCGTGGAAGTGCACAGAAATTACAAGATTTGCCCATGGACACAAAGTGACTCAGTGGCAGAGCTGGAGTAGAACCCTGAAGTCCTACCTGCCACTCAGCTACTCTAGCCGCTGTCCCACACAAACGTCATGTTCAAGGATTTTTTTGCATAAAAGGAGAGCATAAACTCCACCTTATTTCTTTGTTTGTTTAGAAAGACTCATTTCCTCCAGGAATCCAAGCTTTTATGGCTGATTTCTAAGGCTGCAATTTGATGATGATTTTTTTTTTGATCCATCATAAACTCCCCTGTAGTTTCACTGCATCAGATCTCTGGAGGTGCCTGAAGAAAAAGTTAACAGAAAATGATGACATCATGAGAGGGTTACTGTTTGCCTCCTTCAGAATGGCTGGGAAAGCAGCAGGAAATACAAGCAGAAGCACAGCATTCTTGGTAGAAACAACAATTCAGAGGACATGAAGAGGAGCCACTGGGTTCTCCATTGCTCCTGGATGCTCTGCAAAGGACTGTGACAGATGCAGCTGCCCCCAAACAGCCAGGGAGGCTTTTGTCTCATCGTTTTGTGAGCAGACACTCATGTGTTTGCAGGTTGCAGTCTATGATAACCTACCCTAGAATCTTTGCAGGTGTGTACGATACTCAGAAGCAAGGCTGCCCTAATTTGCTGCTTCTTTGGATCTTTGTTCTGCCATGCTTTGTCTTTAGCAATACTGCCCCCAAAAAGCAGCCCTGCAGTGAAGTGATCCTGTTGTTTTTACTGCCTGAGGTGCATTCAGAGACCAGCTGCCTGGAAAAGACAGGAACCTGTCTACATACCTGCCTACAATGGGAAATTGAAATGCCTGAGATTTTCCTCTTGACTGCTCTCCTCCCCCTCTTGCGCCCCGCCCCCCCCCCCCCCCCCCCCCCCCAGGATTCAGTCTGCCATATGGAGCAAACTTTTTAAAGGGAGGAAATAATACACCCATGTGCCGATCTGAATATATTTTCCCAGTTAAAATATGTGCTATTTATTTACATACACATATAGCAATGCATACAGATTCATGGATTCATAAGATCAGAAGGGACCATTATGATCATCTTGTCGCCCTTTCTGCATAACACAGGCCACAGACTTTAACCCTCTGACTCCCGTATTTAATTTAGATGAATCTAGACAAAAGCAAATTCAGAATCAAGGACGGAAGAAAGAGCCTCGAAGTGGCTTACCAAGGCCGGCCCCATATCTCCCTCTTTCTGGGTTCACCATCACTTCCCCCTGCATCACCCCTGGCTGAATGTCATGAGATGAGTGTGTCTCGGAGAGAGTATTGTGTGCCCCACATGCCTGAATCTCTGTTCAAATGGCCAAGGTTAGGGGAGGACAGACATATGTCTGGATAATGAGATGAAAAGCAAACTGCAGTCATACAAATCATTTAATAGAAAGGAAGGATCTTTTCATAATTTATTAAGGGAAACATTAATCGCAGTTTTCTTTTTTAAAAAAATTGTTTCAATTCTTTATCGATGCAAAGACAAGTTTGAAAATGAGGCCTAAGCATATCTGAGGTCTGTGTGAGTCTGCAGAGAGCCGGAAACAATAACTCCAAGAGACGTGAACTTCCTCATTGATCATAATTACAGCTGTTCTAAGGAGAAGCAGGGCCATGGTGTGGGGCTGGGACCATGGCACTGGGATGTGCCGAGATGCTGCCAGTGCCTTATGTAGACCTGCATGTAATTATCAACTTCCCCTTTCAGACTCATTAAACCATGTTCCCCAACAAACACAAGAACATTATTTTTCTTATCCTGACTAAAATAGTTTGGGTCCACACTGAAAACCCAGGGCCCAAATACTCCTGAACTTTAAAAAAATTCATAGTTCAGGTCCGTCTTCAGCCTGAGGGTACCAGGACTGAAATGTCAGGACTCCTGAGACAAAAGTAGGCAGGAAACTGTCAGACACAAAGGAGGGCATAAAATCTGTACAGCTAAGGCTGTTCTAGGGTGTTTTCATACAAAGGCCATGAAAGTAGAGAACAAGTGCCCCAAGGAGCTCGCCTCTGCTGGCTCCTCCGAAAGTGGCAGTGAGATGAACACCGTTGCTGATAAGATCCAGCATATACTGGTACATGTTTGAGCTGCTGTATGTACCTAAATGCTCATCCTCTTGCCGGTCAAATTGCTATCTGGGAGAGAAGGTTTCGGAATAAACAGGTAAATTTTATTTAGGGGGAAGAAAGCTGTTGGATTCTAAAGGCCAGACTTCTTCTAAACTCATGAAAACCGATTAATGTGATTTGTGGTTTGACCATGATTCCTTCTACATTGATCAGAAGCCAGGTGCGGTGCCAACTTGTTCTTATAAACAAGAAGGCTGGAGGATTTATTACTTGCTATACAAACCTCTTCAAGCAGCTGAACAGTTAACGATTATTCACGCTGCCTTTTTTTTCTGCTCTTCAAATTCCTCATTCATAATGTATGAGTGATGTCATTAAAAAGCAACATCACAGCTGCTAACTAAACTCTAACACTTCGTAGCAAGGAATAACGTTACTTTTCAGTTACATATGTGCTCAGAAAGGGAGCGAAACAGCCTTGTAGAGGTGAGGAGTAAAGTGGAAGATGTTTAACGTCATGGAAAAGGCTTCGTACGATTGGCGATTTGAGATTCACTAGGAGAGTTCTGAGAATGAATAAAAAAAGTAATCCCCTGTGGCTATCTACCCTTTCCCCCTTTCTCTATCACAATAAGGCAGAGTATCCCCCGCCTCCCAAATCAATATCACATTAACTTCCCTTAATAAAAAAGATTAGCCCATGCAATGAACAGGAAACTTCATCTCCCTCTGCAGAATTTTAAACTCTCCAGTCCCTGACTGTTTAGAAACATAATTATGATTATTTTAAGCCAAGATGGAAAGCCTTGGTCTTATCAAATAGAAAGGAAGATTGTCTTAAGGCTTCCAGACTTAAGCTCCTAGGTTTGGTGTTTTCATTGCTTAACTATACTGGGGCTGATCTGGTTAAACAGATTAAATGAATGTGCATTTAACCTGACAAAAAAGAAACTCTTTCAGATGAAAAAGGCACTTTCCATTTTTCATGGGTTGCCTGAATCTTTACAAGCTTTGCTCCTACATTTTTCTTTTACGTTTAGCGATAGACAAATGAAAGGAGCCTGTAGCATAAAGCTGGCTTTTAATTTCAAAATATCTTATTTCTTATCCTAGGCTAAGATAGCTGCTTATTCTTTAGAAGTCATCTCACACAGCTTTGTTCCATTGCATGACTTTGTTTCGGGAGGGAGTGGGGGGAGGAATGGCTGAGTCCAAACTGATATGAAAAATAAATCACCTCTCTATGAAACAGAGGGCATTCCCTCTGGGCATGTAGCAATAACTCCTCCTGCAGCCATCTAAGCCCAAGCCGGCTTGCCTGTTTAACCATGACGAACCCAAACTTGCAAAGATAGGTACCACTAAGAAATGAGGGCCTGATTTATCTTCCCTCTTTCATTGGCTTTGCACCACTGGGACCCCATTGCTGTCAGTAGAAGTGTTTCTGGTTTATGCTGGTATGAAAGGAGAACAGGGCCCCGAGGGTTCATTATTCTTAAACTTTGAATCAAGTAGCTAAGATGGGATGAAAGGATCCCTTTATGTTAGAAATTCATAGTTTATTTTCAGTTTCATACATGAAACAAAGCAGTAACATGGTCTTCTTCAAAAATCTTGTTTTAAGGGTTTAATTGTGTCTCAGAGGAATAAAGAAGGTTCTCCTCCCCTCCCCCCAGTAACAGCTTGATTTGCATTGGCATCACTCATGGCCTTTTTTATAGTTCAGTGTTGATACGTGCAAAGTAATGCACACTGGAAAAAATAATCCCAACTATACATACATTAGATGGGGTCTAATTTAGCCATTACCACTCAAGAAAGAGATCTTGGAGTCATTGTGCATCAGCAGTCCAAAAAAGTGAACAGAATGTTAGGAACCATTAGGAAAGGGACAGATAATAAGTCAGAAAATATTATAATGCCACTATATAAAACCACGATATGTCCACACCTTAAATACTAAGTTCTCATCACCCCGTCTCAAAAAAGATACATTAGAATTGGAAAAGGTACAGAGAAGGGCAACAAAAATGATTAGGGGTATGGAACCAATTCCAGGATTCTCTGCATGTGGCTGGAAGGCTTTCCTGCTGAATCACCCTGACATGCAGTGCCTGAATGCTGTCAGAATCAGGGCCTGCAACACAGTGACTCTCTGGGCAACCCACTGAGTGCAGGTGGCCTGTAGGGGGCTGCCTGATTGGCTACATTGCCTGATTGGTTGGAAGAGTCAGGAGACTGACTGGCTCTTAAACCCAGCAGCAGCTCTGATGGTGCTAGGGTGACCAGATGTCCCGATATTATAGGGACAGTCCCGATATTTGGGGCTTTTTCTCATATAGGTGCCTATTACCCCCCCCCCAACCCCCGTCCTGATTTTTCACCCTTGCTATCTGGTCACCCTAGATGGTGCCTATGTCTGCTTGTTCCCAGCCCTACCTCACTCCAGGTCACCAGGTCCTGCTCCTCGACTCTGATTCCTATCTTTTAACTTTGGCTCTGCTCTTTGGTTTTGACACCTACCCTCTGACCCTGATTCTAGGCTCTAACCATGAGGCCTGACCACCTATGTTCTGGTCACTGACAAACTGCTCTGAGGTTAGATGAGGTGTATTTGGTTAGCTTGAAATTAGGTGTAACAAGGGCCAATTTTTCAAAAGTGCTTAGGACCTGGCATTTCTGGGCCCAGTATGCCGAGGTCTTTTGAAACTCAGGCCCCAGAGGGTACATGTATGCATTTTGTACATTCTTTGGAGTAGGTAAGAACTCTGCCTGCTTCCTCCATATCTGTATTGCAGGGGGAGCTCATAGGAGCACAAGTCCCACTGACTTTGTTACCTTTTGATGCTTTTGAAAAATCTCATCCTTAATCTCTAACTTCTTTAAAAGAATGTAAAAGAGTTTCGCATTCTATAATGTGCACTAACACCCCCAACAATTTCACTTTGAAAACACTGTTTTGGAATGCTTATTAAGAATAATGCACAGGGAATGATCATGTGGATTTAGCTTTTTAAAGTAAAAAGCATTAGAAACCCCTACACTTTCTTGCACTCATGTTTTTAAAAAAATGAACGAATGCACTCAAAAGACAAACATAGTGCTCTTGTGCTGTGCCTTTTGAATACCAAATTTTCATCTGGAGTGAATCTTTTCCAGCCAAATTCTAAATCCCCTGAAACCTGGAAATTCTGACGTGTCTTCTCTATAGTTTAGCTGTACCAATGGATGCCACTGTGAAAATATTGTTACCTTTAGTCACTGTGAGTCCTGCCCTCTCCTTTCTTACATTCAGGTCAGCATAAGAAGAGCTTGAAATGTAAAACACATTCCTGTGTGACAATGAAAGAAAAATCACTTAGAAATTGAAGTTACTCACTCAAACAAGTCAGACTGACAAATTGCCTCTGCTGTTTCAATTCATCCACATAATGGATCCTCCATTCCCTGGTCAGTTATAGAAGAATAATTATCTCTTCCAGATCGACTGCCTTGGCTTCATCATAAATCAATTCCTTCCTGTCCCTCCCTCCCCATTTTTATCAATGTAGCATTCCCATAAAACTTTCTATGTCCAGATTTTTAATTGACTATGAATCTGATGACAAAAGTGAAACCCAAAGACCTTCATGAACCTCAGTGCCGATTCATTGTTCAACCAAATGCCTTAATTTCATGATATACCTGACCAAGTTAGCATGCGTAGTCCTCGCTCACAAGTTCACAGAGCTTGGAACAGAAAAAGCTGGACATTGTACTTAAGAGAATCTATCCAATAAGCAAGGCTGCTAAAGCTCAGATCTGCAGCAAGAAGTTCCAGCCCTTTGAAAATCTCATACATCTAGCAAAACACTTAAGCATGTGAATAGTCCCACTAACATCCTGCAAGAGTCCCAGTGGAATTACTTATGTTCTTAAAAGGAAGCACGAGTTGAATTCTTTGCTGGATTGAGCCCTTATATTGGGCATTGTGTACAGCCAGGTTTTAGAAGCTATTGCCCCAAATGTGCCTGTTCCAAAGCCCATTGAAGTCAGCGGAAACACACCTATTGACTTTAGCTCAGGCTCAATATAGTTACCTGAGGAATTGGAAGACACTCACAACAATCGGGGGAAAAAAAAAACCAACCCAAACCTGTGAGGTCACCTTGTCCATGCCCTCCACGGTCAATGCAACATTGTGCCTCATGCTATGTTCTTCAGTGTGTTGTGTAGCTTAAGGGTATGGCTACACTGTTGCGTAAGTCAAATCTACATAAGTTAAGTCACTCGGGGGTGTGAATTAGCCGTCCCACTGAGCAACATAACTTCTGCCAATTTAAGCACTGGTGTGCACAGCGCTATGGCAGAGGGAGAGCGTCTCCTGCCAACACAGCTACTGCCACTTGCGGGGGCTGGAGTAATTAAGCTGATGGGAGAGCTCTCTCCTAGGGCCAAAGCCTCAGTCTGGGAGAGGTACCACTGAGCTCCATTGGGATTTGGACTCGAGGAGCGCCTTGTTTGCACTGCACAGTATTTTAGTTAATGGTAAAACGCTGTTACTTTCTGGTCTGACTGGCAGAATCGAAAAAGCCTTTAAGCAGGAAGGCAAGGGAATAGAGAGAGGAGTCAAAAGGAGAATGAAAGGTGACTCCAGCTCCATTTACCGTGTCTTGGATTGGTCATTTTTGACCCAGCACTAGCTATTTCCAGAGGGTGTGGCCAGCGGGTCCAATGGGACGGCGTTCTTTAATTTCCTTCGAGAGTGTTCAGAATGAGTGTGGGCTCTGGGGGATATTCAAAGGATGCTGAAAATAGGCAGATAGAAAACAGCACACTGAGTCTGCACACTATATTACAGCTGCCTACAGCAGCGTGATGATGAATTTAGTGACGTTATTTGCAAGTTTTTGTGATACATTCCTCTGTTTGTCAAGCTTCTGAAATACATATTTTGTGCTTGCTTTTTCTCTCCTCCTGCCTTGTTTAATTAGCTGTCTGCTGCGAGAAAAGCAGATAAATTAATTATGCTTGCAGCAAAGGCACAGGTAGGTATGCTGTTATTTTTCTTTGGCTCCCAGACAGTTATTCTAACCTCTGAGTGGTGCAATAAGAATAAATCACTAAGGTGTGGAACCCATCCATGCTCCTTCCCTTGATTGTATTTGCTTGCTTGTACACAGAAGAGAACAAACAGTTTAGCTTTAGGCTTGATCAGTCAAAGTGCTCAAGCTGCAGAGTAGCAATAGTGATTATGATATTTTGCTATGTTCTTGAACCTTCCGAAGCATCAGAACTGTCTGTATTTTCACCTTCTATTTTGGTTACCTGGCCACATTCCCTGCCCCTTCCATTGCATGTTGACCTTTTGGCCGGTATGTATAGGATGGATCCCTCCTGAAGCTTCCCTGCCAGAGCAGTTGAATTGATTTCTTGTCAAGGTCTTCTTCCCCAGACATTTGTAACTGCCCACCACCACTGACCACTAAGATCCCAGCATAGTCCTCTTTTCTCCTCGCTAGCACACTTGAATTACAGCACACGCTCTTGGCAGAGCTGCCTTGTTTCAATCTAATTTTCACATGGTTGGCCTGAGTGTTTCTACTGCAGCACCATAGTCTCTGTCCTGTCTCATCTTTGCTAACTAGTTAGGGTCTAATCCTGCCATCCTCTCTCAAGCAAATCTCCCACGAAAGCTGTGGGGGTTTTGCCTGGGTAAGAATGGCAGGATTTGGCCCTACACAGAGCTGGGATCTGGATTTGAGAGGATCAGATGCAGAGTGTTTATCACTATTCCCGTCTCTACAACAGGCCAGAGTCAAGGTCTGACCCTTCCCAAGCTGTCTAGGTCTGGGATTTGTTCAGGCCTGTTCCTAGCTCCAGGACATTTGTGTTTAAACAGAAGTTCTCATTTTTTACCCTTCTCTTGGGACCCGAGTCATGTGGTCAGCTAGCCGAGGCCCTTACAGTCATTAATGCTGTTATGTTCACAATGCCGCTGTAAGTAGGGAAGTGCTGTTCTCAGCATTTTACACTTAGCGCAGAGAGGCTAGGGCCCAGACCCTCCACGGTGTTTAGGCACCTCCCTCCCATTGACTGCAGCCAGTTGCATTGACGAGGAGTTGAGTCCTTACACACCTTTGAGGATCTGGCCACGAGGTACTTGTTGACAAGCTCACAGCACATGTGTGGTAGGGCAAGGAAGTGAACTCAGATCTCCTGGGTCTCAGGCTAGCAGCTTAACCACCATCCTTCCCCTCTGTTCGCAAAGCTAGTGTTTGTGACATCACAAACCTGTTCACAGTGATGGATTGTGATGTCACAAAGCGGATTGATTAGGCAAGAGGGACAAAGCCAATTGTAAAGGAGGCAACTTGATGTATCCACACAGCATGGCAAGGAAGTAAAGGGAAAAAATAAATGCCAGGATTGCCTCTGGAACTATCCTCTAGTCATCTGGTACAGAGGCTGCTTTAGGTGAAAGGTTACATACCACACTTAGTAGTTCTGCAGTTTTGTATCTGAGTTCCTTCAGAACTCTTGGGTGAATACCATCTGGGTCTGATGATTTCTTATTGCTTAACTTACCCATTTGTTCCAAAACCTTCTGCTGACACATCAATCTGGGGCAGTTCCTCAGATTTGTTACCTAAAAACTTGTGAGGGAGATTCCTACAGCAGAGACATTGGGGGCAAGAGCCTCTCCCTAGGAGCCGGACCTGCTGCTGGCCACTTCCAGGGTGCAGCGTGGTCGGCAGTGTCAGGACAGGCAGGGAGCCTGCCTTAGCAGCCCCGCTGCTCTGCTGATCGGGAGCCGCTGGAGGTAAGCCCAGGCCCCAACTCTGGGCCCCAATCCCCTGCTCCAGCTCTGAGACCCCCCTAAACCAGGACCCCCCCTCCTGTACTCTGAATCCTTCATCCCTGGCCCTATCCCAGAGCCCGCACCCCCATCCCAGAGCCCTCACCTCCCTGCCCCAGCCCAGAGCCCCCTCTCACTCCCTGAACCCTCATTGCTGGACCCACCCCAGAGCCCACACCCCCAGTTAGAGCCCTCGCCCCCTCCAACACCCCAGTCCCCTGCCTCAGCCCAGTAAAAGTGAGGAGAGTGGGGGAAAGCGAGCCATGGAGGGAGGGGAGGCGCCTTGTGGAAGGGGAGAGGCTAGAGTGTTCGGTTTTGTGCAATTAGAAAGTTGGCAACCCTACTTCTCTGGAGAAGGTGTAAGTGGCCACGCAGCTCTGTTTGCTCCTGCATGCCCAGCCCAGGTCCACACAGTGCACATAAGGATGTGAATGGTGGGGAGGAGGCTCTCACTCCTTTGTGCAGTCACACAGTCCAACTCACACCCTCACTTCAAGTGCTGAGCTTCGCCTTTTCCAAAACAGCTCTGCCATCCAAAAGAACTGGGCAGACTTATGGGAAACGTGTGTCCTGTTCTCCTGGATCCTGTTCTATTATGAGCTTACATTTCTAGAAACAACAGGGTGTGACAGACCCAGACCAGTGGGGAACAGGAGTCTGGTAGAGGGCAAATATATTGGTCACTGGATGAGTAGTTTTCTGTTCCCTGAGTGACCAGAGCAGGGGCTGCACTAGAGTAATCAGGAGCCTGCTAGAACCAATTCAGGCAGACAGGCTGATTAGATCACCTGCAGCCAATCAAGGCAGGCTAATCAGGGCACCTGGGGTTAAAAAGGAGCTCACTTCAGTTTGTGGTGTGCGTGTGAGGAGCTGGGAGCAAGAGGCGCAAGGAGCTGAGAGTGAGAGGGTGTAGCTGCTGGAGGACACCAGGAGGAAGGCCCTGTGCTGAGGATAAAGAAGGTGTTTGGAGGAGGCCATGGGGAAGTAGCCCAGGGAGTTGTAGCTGTCATGCAGCTGTTACAGGAGGCACTATAGACAGCTGCAATCCACAGGGCCCTGGGCTGGAACCCGGAGTAGAGGGCAGGCCCGGGTTCCCCTCAAACCTCCCAACTCCTGATCAGACACAGGAGGAGTTGACCAAGACTGTGGGTTCCATCAGAGGGGAAGATCACTGAGGGGAGCAAATCCGCCAATAAACGCAGGACCCACCAAGGTGGAGGAGGAACTTTGTCACATGGGATAGAGGAAAATGGAAAAAAATATCAAGCTCTCTGCAAAGGCTTGCCCTTTACATTCCAGGAATTGCCTTAAGTGTCCTCATCATTTTCATCTTGCTGCTCAGAAATACCTTTATCAATATATGAAGCATTTCAAAAGAAACAAAGCCCCAAATCCCTGGCTAGCATTATGCCACAGTTTTCATACTTGAGCAAAAGACCCCTTGCCCTTTTGCCTGGGGAAAGACTGCAGCATTGGACTCTCAGGCCATTTAATTATATCCATGGAGCAATTGCTAAAACCAGCCCACCCTCCCAACTCTGGCAGGGGTGCCCCATGACCACTCTTGAGCACGCCATTTTCATATTTTATTTAACTGAAAAGTCCATAAAAGCCCTTTAAATAGAAACAAATATCTGAATAATTTATCCAGGTGTAATTTCACTTTCTAGGCTGTTGGAATCGATTTAGTTGCTGGCTTCTGGACATTGGCAGAGGCTTATGGATTGCAGCATTCTAGGAAGAAACAAGAACAAACACACACAAATCCTTTTGCCGGGCTCCTTTGTAGAGTCTGACTTCTCTTGCTCTTGTTCAAGAGCTTTTATTGACCTTAAAAACAAGTCAAACATCAACAAAGGGAATAAGCCTCATGATTCTTGAGGTTTGCAGAAGGGATTCAGACATATGACTCTGAGAAACAGCACAGCACTTGCTAGTGGTGAGGGCAAGAACTCCACTCTCTTTTTTTCCACATTCATTTCATCAGTGGGAAGGCCTCGCTTCTTAAACCGAGCATTGTAGGTAACCCATTAAAGGAACAAACTTGCAGGGAAGTTGCCATTTTGTGTGACAGGTAGACACTTTCTCTTATTTCATTCCCTGCTTTCCTGTCCACAGCCCCATCTTCCTGGGACGTAATGACCCACAATTCTCCTTTTCCCACTTAACATCAGACAAGCCTCAATAAGCATCTCCTATTCAGAAAGCTGGGGCACTAATGCGATGTCTACACTACAATGAAATATTTGCGCTGGCCCCAGTCAGCCAGCTTGGGCTCGCAGAGCTCAGACTATGGGGTTGTAAAATTGCAGTACAGATGTTTGGGCTGGACCCTGACCTTTAGGACCCAGAGTGTGGACTCCAGCCTGAGCCATACAATGAGCCTGAGGCAGATGACACCGGCCAGACATGGGTGTTTAATTGTAGTGTTGACATACCTCAAGGTGGCTTGCAATCTCCATCTCTAGTAGGAAAACAAGCCATGGCTCTGGAAGTGGTTTGCAGGAAGAGATGGCAACTGCTTACATGCCACTTTGCCCATGTAGTTAGACTTCATGTAAACCTCATTGCCCCCATTTTATGGATAGAAGCACTGAATAATTTGCCCGGTGAAAACTGTGAACTAGCCATGGCACTAATTGGGTAGTGTTCCTTTAAATAGTTTGTGTCCCCTCTAGAGGCCCTTACTGTCTGCTACATTTCAGAAGCCACCAGAACCCCCCCAGAGGAGCAGTGTGTACATATCGCTAGGCCTGGCCTAGCACAGTGCTATGGACCCCTCTGTGCCCGTGTGGTTCCTTCATAATATGAATGTTATGTAAAGAGCAAAAGACACAACACACTGGGGGTCGCTTCAGGTAAATTTTAATCCTGGTTTTTACACTGGCTCCTTTTGTGACCTTGAACAAGTCCCTTACAACCCAGTTCGACATACTGAATAGTATTCATACAAGCAGTCCCATTGTACTACTTGGTGTGGGTAAGGTTTGCAGAATCAGGTCCCCAGACTTTCTGATCCTCTGTTTTGCCCTATGTGAAATAGGAACAATATTATTTACCTACATAACAGTACTGGTGTACAGTAACTCCTCACTTAACGTTGTAGTTATGTTCCTGAAAAAGGCGACCTTAAGTGAAATGATGTTAAGTGAACCCAATTTCCCCATAAGAATTAATGCAAATGAGGGGGTTAGGTTCCAGGGAATTTTTTTTCACCAAACAAAAGACTAATATATATATATATATATACACACACACACACACACACACACAGAGTATAAGTTTTAAACAAACAGTTTAATACTGGTACACAGTGATTAATATTGTGAAGCTTGATTGAGGTGGAGGAGTCAGAGGGTGGGATATTTCCCTTACTGCTAAATGATGAACTAGCAATTGGCTGAGCCCTCAAGGGTTAACTCTCTCACTCTAGGAGGCAGCAGGAATGGCGGGAGGGGGGTATGTGTGAGAGAGAAATATGCACATTTCCCCTTTAAGTACACTGCCTTGTTAATTAGATCAGCTTGCTGAGACCAGCTGCTGCAAGCTCCCTGGGTCTTGAGCCCTAGTGTGTCCCCCCTGCCCTATGGAAGATGGGGTAAGCAGGGTGCAGGAGGACATCCTGACATTAGCCCCCCTCTTCCTTCCCTCCCCCCCACACAGCAAGCAGGAGTCTCGGGGAGCAGCTCCAAGGCAGTTGGCAGGAGCAGCACATGGCAGTGGGGGGAGGGACAGCTGCAATTGATAGCCTGCTGGGTGGCTGCAGCACAGGGAACTTAGGGGAGCGGGGAGCTGATATGGGGGCCTGCTGGTCCGCCCTGGTTCCAAGCCCCCACCAGCTAGCTGCAATGGGCTGCTCTTCCTGCAAGCAGTAGACAAAGCAAGAGGCTGCCAAACAATGTTAGAAGGGAGCATTGCACAACTTTAAATGAGCATGTTGCCTAATTAATCAGCAACGGTAACAACAAAACAACGTTAGCCAGGACGACTTTAAGTGAGGAGTTCCTGTACAGCCAACTCAGCTGACGGCTGGGAATTTTATAAAAGTGCAAAGTCATATTATGATGAGCTATTGGATAAAGTGAAAACCTATGGGTTCTCCCAGTCCTGAGTGTGTTATTCTATATGATGCTTCTTCTGTGTCTTTTTTTTAATCGTACAAAGCCAGCTTGATTATAAAGCATCCATTGCATCCCATGTAGCAAGAAGATTTAGTAAGTGCCAGTTTTTATTGCTGTGTCATACTTTGAGACAGAATTCCCATATTGCCTCTTGCACTTCCAAAGAGTCTCTAGCCAGGTATTATCCATGATCAGCTGAAAAATATAAATATCCTTTCAGCAATTGGTTCCACCTACAGAATCCTTCTGCACTGACTGAACACAGTCTAATTTTCAGGTATCATGTGAAGTAACTATTAAAAAGAGAACTGGATTTTTTTTTTTACTTAAGGTTAAAAAGTATACTTTTCACTGTCTCATAATTTATCTTGCTAAAGGCCAAAAATCTGTAGCTTGGCAAAATCTTGAAGCACTATGCATAATCCAGAATGCTCTGAGGAATATGTGTATAAAATTGCTTCTGTCCCATTTGTGATCTTGAATAGACAGTCTCTTGTTTTTGCATTTCTTCTGACTGAAAAGTCAATGAAAGGGCATATTTTTCTGCTAATTAGACTCCTAGAGACTTTCTTAGCTTTTCAAGGAGGACCATTGGCCTATTTTCAGCACCCTTCTAAGTTCAGTAACAGAGTGACGGCTCTTTCATCTCATGTTTTCCTTTTCCTGCAGCTAAGAGACGTGATTACTGAGAAATCTAACTAATTTGTTTCTCTGCGAGCTTAAAAACCTTTTATTAGATTCTGATAAACAGACTTATAAATTAAATAACCCAAATGACATCCATCCTGGATGGGAAGGAGTTTTCTCAAATGCTTCAACAATTGTGCAAAGCAAAATATTTGTTGTTTGTACTTTAAGGAATTTTCAACATCCTGCACCAAAGACTGAACATTTTATTTTAAATGCTGTTGAGCTAGAGTTAGATGATGGAAAAATGTGGGCGCGGAAACCTCCAATTTTAATATTCAAGTTAATTCTTTATTTGCTTTGCAGTAGCCCACAAGAGCGATCAGGTCCCTTTGTGCCAGGCACTAGAAAACATGTCACTAGAGAGCTTACTCAAAATAGATGCAACAAAGATTGGAGGGGGAAACAGGTACAGCGAGGCT